>NW_012267248.1:16152701-16154747 GCF_000151885.1 Dipodomys ordii | reverse complement strand
CTTTTTTCTTTTTGCTTATGTGGTGCTGAGGAATCGAACCCAGGGCTTCATGCATGCAAGACAAGTGCTCTACCACTGAGCCACCTTCCCAGCCCCTATTAATTAATACATTAATATATACTAATTCAAAATAGAAAGTCCCTAAAATTTTCCAACCTTAGCTTCCTAGTGGCACTGTTTCATTTTCTAGTGGCAACAGATGTTTCTTGTGTTTCATTTTATAGAAATTTCATGTCTCCTTAAGCAAAGGCATATACATCTACAGATCTTTGCTTTTATGCCAAAGTTTACATACTGTCAGGTACCTTGTTCTTTTCATTAGAACTATAATTTAGAAATCATCCTATGACAATATATGTAAACTTTCTCATTCTATACCAGTGACTCACACATTTAATACTAGCTAGTCAGTAGGCTGAGATATAAGGATTGCAGATTGAAGCCAGCCCAGTCAGACAAATCTGAGATCTCCAATTAAATAGCAAAAATACAGAAGCAGAAGTGCAGCTCATGTGGAGTGCCAGCCTTGAGCACAAAAACTAACCAAGAGTGTGAGGCCTTGAGTTCAAGCCCCAGGACAGGAACAAACAGCAACAACAATAGTAATAGAATTCTCATTTTATTTTTATTCTTATATTATTTTATATATATTTATATTTATATTATTTTTATATATTGTATATTATATATTATTTTATTATATTTTTATTTTTAATTTATAGACTTTGATAAGCATGTAGTGTAATTTGTATAACCAATTCTCTATTGACAGACATTTGGGTTGTTGTCAATTTTGTATTGTAAACAAGGTCATAATTTTGTACCTGTGAAATGTTAGCTATATATTTCCCCCAAAGTGGAATTTCTCAGTCAAAAAACACCATTTTACTTTCTGAAATTTCAGTTCCCTATGGTCAAGCAGGGTCAAATGAACGGCATGGAAAATTCCCCCCCCCAAAAAAAAATTCGTAAGTGTGATATTGTACCCCAGAGTAGCATGATGAGATTTTGTGCCACCTGGCTCTGCCCTGCCTGCCAATAAACAATTTCTCTCCACATATCCATGCTGTATATGCTGCCAACCCTTTAGCCACTCAGTAGCCATCTTGGTTATCAGGCAGACTATTATGGTATTGCATTGCTGCGGTTTACACAGCCTTTATTTCTCTTCATAATGGCTCCAGAGTCCAAGTGTAGTAATGCTGGCTACTTGGTTATGCCACAGAGGAGTAGCAAAATACTTATTTTAAGTGGAAATTTGAAAGTTCTTGAATTAACTTCATGGGCTTCATGCTAAGAATGTCTCTTCTGTTGATGAAATTATGAAGGGAAAAGAATCATGTTAGTTTTGCTGTCATACCTTAAATGACAAATGTTACAGTCACAGTGTGTGATAAATGCTTCATTAAGATGGAAAAGGTTTGCTGCTTTTTGCAGTTGCAGGCATTCCCTGGGGAACCTGACTTATGACACCCAAAGATGAAGGGAGACGGCTTTAAGCTGAATAATTCTGAGAAGGCCATATTGTCCTTCTTTGAGATTGTATCAATCTATAATCTTGCCAGAATGAGTAAGTGCTTTTGAAAAATCCATATTCTTGTTAATAGATTATGTTATCAAACTTCTAAAATTTATGTGTATTTACATGGAGAATAGCATCTCATTATAGTTTAAATTTGTACTCATTTTTTACAAATGAGTTGAAATGAAGCTAGATAAAATTTATACCTTTACGAGCATTAATACTTTATCTTCTGTAAATTATCTGTTAAGGTGGACCCATTGCAACAATGAAATGTACAAGTTGTTACGCGGAAAAACGAACTTCATAACTTTGGTTGGGGGGAGGGGAGGATCGGGTGGGAGGGCGAGGGAGGGTATGGGAAGGGATGGGAAGGGGAAACAAAGGAGGAGGCTACAATGCTTGATAAGAAATGTACTCGTAAGCGGGCGCTGGTGGCTCACGCCTGTAATCCTAGCTACTCAGGAGGCTGAGATCTGAGGATCGCGGTTCAAAGCCAGCCCGGGCAGGAGAGACCGTGAGAC
>NW_012267248.1:16151932-16152651 GCF_000151885.1 Dipodomys ordii | reverse complement strand
AAACAAAGGAGGAGGCAACAATGCTTGATAAGAAATGTACTCATTATCTTGCCATGTAATTGTAACCCCTCTGTATGGTATTTTCACAATAAAAAAAAAAGAAAAATGAACTTTACAACTTTGGCGGGAGGGGGGGCGGGGGAGGAGGAGATGGGAAGGGATGGAAAGGGGAAATAGGAGGAGGCAACAATGCTTGATAAAAAATGTACTCATTATCTTGCTCATGTAATTGTAACCCCTCTGAACGGTATTTTCACAATAAAAAATTTAAAAAAGGAAGTATCAACCCCCCCCCCAAATTATCTGTTAATAATCTTATAATTTTATATTGCATTGTTAGTCTTTTTCTTAGTTTCTGGTAAAAGCTCTTTGGGAAATCACACCTTTTTTTGTCAGTCATGGGGCTTGAACTCAGAGCCTGGGCCCTGTCCCTGAGCTCTTTCCCTCAAGGATAGTGCTCTACCACTTTGAAGCACAACTACACTTCCAGTTTTCTGGTGGATAATTGGAGATGTGAGTCTCAAGGACTTTACTGCCAGGGCTTAGAACCACAATCCTCAGATCTCAGCCTCTGGAGTAGCTAGGATTACAGGTGTGAGCCACCAGTGTCCGGCTCAGACCTTTTTTTTTTTTTAAATTTAATTTTATTTTATTTGTGAACATACTGTACAGAGGGGTTACAATTGCATGGGCAGGATAATGCGTACATTTCTTACCAA
>NW_012267248.1:16140760-16151797 GCF_000151885.1 Dipodomys ordii | reverse complement strand
CCCCCCCCCCCCACCGACATTGTAAAGCTCGTTTTGGACATGACAACTTGTACTTCTCATTGTTGCATCAGATCCACCTGTATTGGCTCAGACCTTTTTATATGAGGGTAGCAAGAATATTTTTCCTACTTTGTTGTTCTTTGTCTTTGTTTATGGTAGTATTGCCCTTAGAGATCTTCAATTTTTCTTGAAGTTTTTGATTTTTATGTAGCTAAATTCATTTTATGATCTCCTCATTCTGGATTGTGAAGTCTCCATATAGGTAGATATTAACAATTTCCCCTTGGATTGTTTGGGGTTTGAACTCAGAACCTTCTACTTGCTAGGCAAACACTCTACCACTAAGCCATACTTCCATGCCATTTTTCTTTTTTTAAAGTTACCATAATACATGCCTGGACCACAATCCACCTATGTTAGGCTTTCTGTCATAGCTGCGATGATGAGACATATACTACACCACGCCAGCATCTTTCACTGAAATGGAGTCTCATGATTTTTTTCCCCTAGGGCTTGCCTAGAACTATGATCCTCCGGGATGATAGGTATGGACCACCATTGCTCCCAGCTATTGGTTAAGTAGAGGCTTTGCAGATCTTTCTGCATGGGCTAGTCTTGAACGGTGATTTTCTTAACCTGTGCCTTCAATTTGTTAGAATTACACGCATGAGATACCTGATATCTGCTAAGATTAATTTTTTAAAATTAAGATTTTGGTTCACTTAGAATTTATTGTGGCATATACTTTAGCTATCAAACTTTTTGCCTGATGGCTATTGAGTTATTCCAACCAGTACAATTTACTGAAGAATTCAGTTTTATTGCACTGATGTGAGATGCATCCTTTATGTAAGCTAAAATTTCAAATGTAATTAATATGTTTTTCTGGTTTCTATATTGTACTATTGACTTGTCTATTATTGTCAAACTTCTAATATATATATATTTATAATACATTTTAGAATCTAAATCACAATTTCTCACTTTTTTTCTGCTAGTACTGGGGTTTGGGCCTCATGCTCTGGCATGGCTTTTTCTGTTCATAGCTGACACTCTATCACTTGAGCCAGGACTTCACTTCTGCTTTTAGCTGGTTAGTTGGAGATAAAAGTATTGAGTGTTTGTCTTCCCAGGCTGGCTTTGAACCTCAATTCAGGTCTCAGCCTCACAAGTAGCTTGGATTATAGTCATTAGCCACTGACACCCAGTTTCACATTGTCTTTTAAAATCGTACATACATATATATAAAATATATATAAACATATATATGTATTTAATTTTGTGGTACTGGGCATTGAGTTTAGGGCTTTTTCCTTAGTAGGCAAAACTCTAGTATTTGAACCTTTTTTGAATCTTTTTTTTTTTTTGGGTCTGGTCGTGAGGCCTGAACTCTGGGCCTGGGCACTGTCCCTCAGCTCTTCAGCTCAAGGCTAGCGCTCTACCTCTTGAGCCACAGCGTCACTTCCGTCTTTTTTCTTTTTGCTTATGTGGTGCTGAGGAATCGAACCCAGGGCCTCAGGCATGCAAGGCAAGTGCACTAACACTGAGCCACCTTCCCAGCCCTTGAATCTTTTTTTTTTCTGGAGAATATTCCAGGTCTAATTTATGGAACTATTTAATTTTCCATGTTTAAATTAATAATTTTCTTCTACAACTGCATTGCTTCTTTCCTGCTGCTTTTCTTAGGTTTATCGTTTTTCTCTAACTTTTTGAATTAGATGCACTATTCATTTATTTCTATTATTCATAGCTTCCAAATTAAGTATTCTAGCCATGATTTCTCTCTTGCTACTGTTCAGATGCATCTTCTGGGTTCTAACAAGAGGACATTTAAATCTTGTAGGTTTTACATACTAGATGGTTACCTAACTGTTTTAAATACATAAAATATAAAACATTGATCATTTATAAAAGATATGGGGCCAGGTGCCCGTGACTCACGCCTGTAATCCTAGCTACTCAGGAGGCTGAGATCTGAGGATCACGGTTCAAAGCCAGCCCAGGCAGGAAAGTCAGTGAGACTCTTACCTACAATTAACCACCAGAAAACCAGATGTGGCACTGTAGCTCAAGTGGTAGAGTGCTTTCCTTGATCTGAAGAGATGAGAGATAGAGCCCACGCCCAGAGTTCAAGCCCCATGACTGATCAAAAAAAAAAAATCAAAAAAATCACCAAAGCTATACAGAAGTAAACCTGTAAACCAAAGAATAATTTTTCATGAACATTCATGGGTACCATATGTATGTACAGGTAACCATGAAAATAAAGACATATACAAAAGATCCCTATATTTCCATTGTTAACAGAAACCCTCATCTGAACACATAATTATATAATACCACTGTAATACCACAGAAACATAATGACAAAGCATACAGGGCTGTGATCCAAGCTATTCATGAGGTGGAGATAGAAGAGTTGAGGTTTGAGGCTAGCCTGGGAAAAAGTACCAACTTATCTCAAAAATAGGTATGAGCTAAGGATTGCAGGAAAGTCTGTGTGACTCTTACCTCCAATTACTCATCAAAAAAGCCAGAAGTGGTAGAGCACTGGCCTCAAGTGGTAGAGCACTAGCCTTGGACAAAAACAAGCTCAGGGACAGCGCCCAGGCCCAAAGTTCAAGCCCAGGACTGGTAAAAATAAATTAAAAAATATATAGTATGGTAATCCCAGGAACTCATGAGACAAAGGTAGGAGGAACATAATCTGAATCTAGCCCAGACAAAAGTATAAAAAACATGTCTGAAAAACAACCTAAAAGAAAAAGAATTGGAGTATGACTTACGGGGCAGAGTCCTTGCCAAGAAAAGGCAAGGCTTTGAGTTTAATCCTAGGGCCCCAGATACACACCAAAGCCATAGCTTTGACATGGAAATCATTTCTTTATTTTTCCCTCAAAACCCACATAACACACATATGTATACATATAAATATATACATATATGTGTGCTTAAAATCTTTAATAGGCATCCATTTAGTCAATACTAAGTTGCTCTTCCAGTTGTAACTTAAAAGCATCTTCTAATGACACACTAGTTTTTGTTTGGAATACAGGATGTACTGAGGTTAGAAGAAACACAGTTGGGAAGCTGTTATGACAGTCCAGGTAAATAATACTCTGGACAGGAGAGATGCAACTGGGATGAATTTGGCATATTATCTGAAAGGTAGAGTTGGTAGGATTAGATAAGGAGTATGAATGAGACATGTTAAGAATGACTTTGATTTCAGCTTGGACAATTATATAAATGGGGCTGCGATTAACTGAGTGAAAATGCCCAAGGAGGATGTTTGGGGTCAGGGCTAGAATCAGCTGTTGCTCCTGACAGCTCATCTATTCACTCATCTCTCAGATCTCTCCCGTAATCAGGTCATGTTCAGGCTTACTGATCTTGCTCTCCTCACAGCTCCATGCTGTCCTTTGTGCTATTTCCACACCTGAAGTGTCCTTCACACTCTCCTCTGTCTTGAAAACATTTGTTCATCCTTCAGGAATAATCTCAAATGTCAGCTCCTCTGGTTACCTTTCCGACTCCTGCTGACACAGTCAGGAATCATGCTGGAGCTTTCCCCAGCAACCCGGCCACCTCAGAGCCACAGAACTGCTTATCATCTGTCTCTGCCATCCATGGCAAGTTCTGCAGGGCACAGATCCTATTTTTCTCTTTCTAGTTCTTTTTCTGTAGCATGATGTCTGAAATAAAGGTGGCTACTTCATACGTATCTTCATTCATTCAACCAATACTGCCTATCTACCACATATAGTATCTGATGTCATGCATTGCTCTAGGGATCTGAGGAGACAGCAATGAACAAAGCAAAGCTGTGATTCTCAGGGAGCTTGCATTCTGTCAGGAGAAACACTGATGCACAGACACCCAATTAGAGCTATAATAAAATGTGCTATAGATAAAAACATAAGGCTGGGCAAGAAAACTGAGGAAGGTGGGTGGCGAGGTCCTGTCTTAGCTATTTTGGTCATGGAAGGTCTTATTTAAGCAGATTCTAAATGAAGTAAGGGAGTAATCTATGCAGATTTCTGGAAGCAAAGCTCTCTGGCAAAATAAACACCTGCCTCAACAGCCCTAGAGATGAAAGGGCTTAACACCATGGTGACTCAAAAGGCCAAAGCAGGTTGGGAAGGTGGCTCAGTGGTAGAGTGCTTGCCTTGCACGCATGAGGCTCTGGGTTTGATTCCCCATACCACATAAGCAGAAAAAGCCAGAAGTGGTGTCGTGGCTCAAGTGGTAGAGCGCTAGCCTTGAGCTGAAGAGCTGAGGGACAGTGCCCAGACCCAGAGTTCAGGCCCCACGACTGACAAAAAAAAGAAAGAAAGAAAGAGAGAAAGAAAGAAAGAAAGAAAGAAAGAAAGGAAAAAAGAAAAAAGGCCATAGCACCTGGAGGTCATGGCCAATAAAGGGCCAGCAGTTCAGCGTAAGAGTTGGGGTGTTACTCCTCTGGCTACAGAGAAGCTATAGCTGGAAGACAACAGGACCTAATTTACATTAAAATATTAGTCTGTACTTCTATGTGGAAAATAGGTTGAGGTGAGTCAGAGGCTAGAAGCAAGGAGGCATGTTAGGAAGCACTTGTGACAGTGTTAGTGACAACAGTGGTCACAGATTAGAATAGGAAGGAAGCAGAGATGATGAAGTGGCTGGATTTGACATGTATTTAGAAGATGGTACTAATGGGATTTGGTAATGGATTGTACATGGAAAGTGAGAGAGGGCAAAGAGTTAAGGATAGGTCCAAAGATTTTAGCTTAAGTGACCAGATGGATAGGAAACCCAAGGGAATGATCTGGGTGGGGGATGAGTGGAGAGTAAGTGTTGGTTTTGGATGTGCTAAGTTTGAAGAGCCTGTTAGACAGCCCTAAGAAGGAGCCATTAGAGCAACTTAACACAGAGCCTGAGATTCAGGGCTGAGTGGGTGATTCTAGAGACATAAATTTTGGAGCCATTAGTGTGGAGAGGGTATTTAAAAGTATGAGACTGGATGAGATCACACAGAGAGTAAGTTCATGTGGCAAATAAATGAATAATCAAGTTTACATGAAATAAGAGGGATATACGGTATTTTTTTTACAATAAAAGCATATAAAAAGGAAGAGGGATGTTAACAAAGTCGATATAATCTGAGTGTACACAGATGGACAACATACAATACATAGAAGGAAGAAAACAAGAGTTCTGTGCATTTTCTTCCTGTCTAGATGGCCAAGTCTGATGTTTTCCCCTTGAAAATCTTCCCTCAGAAGAGCCTGCATCCCACATTATTTAGGAACAAAACAAACCATAAGGCCTCTCTGGCACATTTCCCACTGTTCTGCATGTATACAAGGTGTGTCCTTACTCTAGATAGGTTGGTAACTCAGCACCTCTCTGGGAGACCATCTTTATGAGCATGTGGTGTAAAGTGGAGCCCACCAGAGTGAGTTCTTCTGGAAAGGAACAAAAGGGACATATGTATACAATGTGTTTCAACTTAAGAAAGGGAGAGGAACCTCACAAATCCAACATCTGTAGTCGTTCTTTATGTACAGCCCATCGTCTGTACTGAAGAAAGAGGCAGGCATCTTTCCATGAATAAAATAAAATGATCTTGCCCATAACCTCAAGTTACACAGTATTTGAGACAGTTGAATTTCTCAGAAGTCAAAAGCAGGCCAGTAGGTCTGTCAAGTTCTTTGGGTTATTACAAATACTGTATTACCCACACCAATAGCTTTGCAGGCCCACAAGAACAGAATCACATTGGAAAACACTAAAAGGGAGTGATGTAAGTATGTGTGAAGCCTTTCTTCTACATACTTTGAGGTTAATATTTCTTTCCAAGTACACAGAGTTTTGTCTGCTTCTTATTTTTCTTTTTAAGCATGAGATATTTAAATTGGCAATATGTTAGTGGCTCCTTGAGTCTTTGGACATTTGGGACCTCCACTGTTTCCCACAAGGTTCCAGGCTTTTCTTCTCTAACGATAAACAGCACTTTGCTCATTTCTATTTCCCTGTGATCACAGATATTTCCCTGTCTCTTTGTGTAGCCCTCAAACAGGCAATGAAGATCCCAAAATAAAGATTTATTATCCTGAGTTTTTTAAGTGTTTTGTCCATACCTCAAAGACCTAAAGCCCTGTTCTATAATGAGTGTTAGCTGCCAATGAGAGGTGCAATGAAACAGCCCAAGTAAGACACACTTAAAGAGTAAAGTTGTATATAAGTTGGAAATATGGAAAGATTCAGTCATTAATGTAGTTGGAAGCACTTTGGTAGGTGCTGGGTCACAAATACAAGCAAATTTCTGCAGCTTTGATACCATGATATGAAGGCTGTTAGGTTTTTTTTTTTTGCATGCCACCCAGCACATTCAATACCTTTCCCAGCAACAGTAATGCTTATGCCCACATTTAAAGAACAAAGTAGAAATCATTCAGGAAAAAAGGGCAGAGGAAAGTATTTGTGGGTCCCTAACTTTCTCCCTTCTAAGGCTGGTGCAGGTAGATAAATATGCTATATCTCCTCCTCAGTAAGAAGATATAGTAGCTATTTTCACATTTCTAAGGAGCTATGTCGAAGAATAGGACTTTTTGGGTGGTCTAATGGGTGATATCCACATAAGGAAGGTTCTGTGGTAGAAGGCTGCAGGAAATAGATTCAATGGACTCTTTCAGCTGTTTTCTCCACTGACCTACAGAAATGCTTTCAGAAAAAAGGACAAGTTTTTGAATATTCAAAACTAAACTGAAGCCAAGGACTGGTGGCTCAAGCCTGTAATCCTAACTACTCAGGAGGTTAAGATCTGACAATAAGCAGTTCGAAGCTAACCCAGGCAGGAAAGTCCATGAGAGTCTTACCTCCAATTAAGCAACAAAAAGGCCAGAAGTGGAGCTGTAGCTCAAGAGGTAGAATGCTAGCCTTGAGCAAAAAAAATCTCAAGGACAGGGCCCCAGAATAATAGTAATGTGAAAATATAACCCCCAATCACTAGCAGGTATGATAGCATCAACCTTGATCCTACCATCCCTAGGAGAAGCACTCACATTTTTATGCCTTGGGAGTGACCTTTTGGAGACTACTTAAAAGTACTACTACTTAAAACACTGGAGGGATCTCAGCAGACATAAAAGACAAAAAATACAAATCAAAAAATGTAAACAAGAATTCTACAGTGGATCAAAGAAAGTCTTGACACATAGAGACACAGTGGAGAGAAGAGACTTAGGAAATGCTCTTCAGTGGCACTCTCCATACTGAAAGTGCCCTGGGAGTGGGAAGAGTAAGGGACAGCTGGAGGCTGCAGTATCTACTACATTTATATTATGAATGACAGACATCATCTTGGTGGGAATGTGCACAAGAGAAAAGCCTTCTAAGAAATGTAGGTTTAAAAGAGGTTGAGAAGTCTAATACATTAGATGATCCCTCTTCATACTCTGCAAATATTTTACTATTGTTTAAGGGGGTCATTGATGATATATTTTTATATCATTAAACTATAAGCATGACAAGAAAGATGAATTTGAAGCCGTATCTTCAAGACAAAGCCAGTCACTAGCAGAAGTCAAGTGTAGGTCTTGACTACCTAGCCATGCCTTCTCCACAAATCTTAGTGCTTTGAAGGAATTATCAGGAATAGGTGGATGGGAGATGCTTCTGGTTTATGTTTTCTGCTATCCTGGCAATTTCCTTTCCTACTGTTGGTAAGAGTCTAATGCCAGCGCACTCTGGGGAAGACTGAACCAGGTAAAAGCTTTCCCACAAACATTTCCCTTTCCTCCCCTGGTTTGTGGAAGCCAGTGCTGATTTGCAAATAGAATCCCATACTTTGCACCACATTTTCCAAGAGCACTTCTCCTCTGCTTCAATAACCTTTGGATGTTCAGAAGGCAGTTTTCAGAAAATTGGGTCTAACTTATGATAACCTCCTCTGACATTCCTCTAACTAGGGACAAATTAAGTTAATTACTTATTTGCATTTTGTAGAATCACACTACTAACCTCACAGGTAAGATTTCCTCTAGTATATATACTTGAAAAACAAAACAGAACTTGGGTTGTCACTACACTTCATTTGCTTGTTATAGATCTCTCAGGACTAGCAAACATAGCTCTATAGGATTGATGCTCAAAGATCTCTTGTCTCTTCAAGTATAATGAGCTTGTATCTCCCCTAGACATCTCTTGGTAAACCTCTCCTTGGTATTAAAAATTTCTACTACTTGACATTTGAAACAGAGCATATGTCTACAATAGGCAATATGTTACATGAGATTTTATGTTCTATTGCTGACTTCTGTGTGGTCCCTAGAAAATTCTCAGCCATACCCTTATTCTGTAGTGTATTTTATAAAGTGAAATTATAAAAGCCAAACAAGGTTTTGGCTTGTGTCATTGTACTGACCCATTCTATTATCACCTGCTATTGGAAACTTAAATAGCATCCAGACTCAGGATAGGCCTTTGAAATGAATGTCACATCAGAACTTCATGCTTGTTACTATTGCTGCAGTTCTTAGGAAAGATCCTTACAATTTCTGGGCAGAAGATTGAAAAAATATCAAGGTTTCTTGGGAATTAAAGGTTGAGGTAAACATTTCTAAGATGTGGAAAAAGTTAATTTTGAAAATCTGCTGCTCATTTGCTATACTTTCAGAGTTTCAATTTTAATTATTTAAAAATTTCCCTTTAACAAACACACTTTCTGAATGACTACTGTCTCATTATTTGGCAGACAACACTTGAAACTTTGGCACTCTGAGTAATAATTATGAGTATGTATTAATGTGTATCCTTGAGTTACTGTTTTACCTGGAAGGAAACTAAAGAATATGAATTCAATTTTTGGCTTTAATATTCACTAGCTTTTCAGATTTTTAACAGTTCAGAGAACCTCTGGTGCCTTTTCTATGCACAGGTGTCAATAAGCTTTAGTTTGAATGATTTTGGTGGGGATTGAGTTAATACATATAGAATGCTGAATCCAGAAGTCCATTTGGAGTAAGCAAAAAAAAAAAACAGGCAAGTTACAGCCATGAGGCCATCTGAATGAGAAATTCTGAGAATCACAACTCCTTATGCCTCATATCCATCTGATGTCCTTAATCCATGATCTTGTGATTAGGTGCCATGGATTAATTTAGGTTTAGAGACATAGTTACTGCAGGTATTACATTCTCGTTGATAGAAACAGACAATACGTAACTCAATAACTAAGCAATAAGAAGTGAGAAGTGCTACCATCAAAAGAAAATAGTGTGATACAACAGGAAGTCATGGGGGAAGTATAGAGGATAGATATTTCAGAGGTCATGACATTTAAGCTGAAATCTGAATTACTTGATGTTAAGAGTCACACAAATATTGGTGGGAATGGATCTCAGTGTGACCTGTGGAACTCCTGGGGATCTGGAGTTCTTTTCAATGCCAATGAAGGCAACATTATTTATAATATAGACTGAGTATCCCTTATCTGAAATGCTTTGAACTAGAATGTTTTAAATTTCAGATTTTGAAATATTTGCATATATGTATATATATAATAGACCTTGAAGATGGGACTCAAGTCAAAACACAAAAGTATATATATTATATACACACACACACACACACACACACACACACACATACACACACACACATATCGTCTATACATAGCCTGGAGGAGGAAAGTTTAGACAATACCTTTATTGTGTCTGTATTTTGACTGTGGCTGACCACTTAGTTATGGAATTGTCCAGCAGTCAAATTATGGTAGCCCTCAACAAATTTCAGATTTTGGAGCATTTTGATTAGAGATCTTCAGTCTGTAATACAAAGATACTATTTGTGTTTTTCACTGTTAGCAGTGGTGCAAAATACTGACTCATTAAACTGACAGTACCTTAGCATGAAACAAGGAAGTGGTGTCAAATGACTAATTCTTCACCATTCCACACACTAAAAGAAAAACATATATTAAAATATACTTGCTCATCAGTGACAATTGTTACTTATGTTAAAGCTCAGTACTTGAGAATACAACATTTTAGCATTAAGTGTGACAAAGTGCACACACAAAGCACTTTTGCTCCATCTGGAGTGTAACTGTTGTCTTAGAGAGGTATTTACATGGGATGATTTGAGTTGTAAGTTTAACAAGCTTCACACGTGACTTTTTTTTCATAGAACATTTTTACTTTGAAGAATGACTGACAAACTATGGTTATTCAGACTTGGGTATTTGGCAGATATTTTCTTGAAAATGAACAAGGTGAGTAAGCTGTCACTTCAAGGAAAACAACTGACAGTATTTGTTGTCAATGATAAAACTCAAGCTTTCAAATGAAAATCAGATTTTTGGAAAATGTATATTTGCTACTGTATGCTTGACAGTTTCTTAAAAATTGAAAGACTTTTCTGATGAGACTATTAGTAATATTAATTTGAATTTTTGACATTGTGAAATGATGTCACTACTTGAAAATCTGTATAATTCAGTAACCCAACATATTCCAAAGAAACAAGTACAGTACAGAATTATGTAGAAGAGTTATTCAATGAGTAAGGCAGATCATGAATTCTAAAACAATGGAGTACTAAGGATTCATTGATATAGTTTAATATATCCTATGCTGCAATTAACCCTTAAGAAGTTATGAATTGTTGTGTTTTAGTGTAATAAAAAAGAGGAATATATAGATTTGAAAAGGCTATTAAAATACCCTCACCTGCTTCAACTATGTAACTATATGAGGCTGTTTTTTCATATGATACCAAAACTCCTCAAACAGTGAAATGAATATTGAAACAAATATTAGAATCTAAGTGTCTTCAATTATGCCAGAAATTCAACAGAAATAAAAAACAATGACATTCTTACCATCATCATAAAAGTATTTTTCATAAAAACATGATTTATATTTGTTAGTTTTTTAAACATTGTTAATTGTATTCATAAACAACTCCTTGTACAACTACTTAAAGATATTTTTAAAAAGCTGGGTGCTATGGGGCTGGGAAGTTGGCTCATAGTAGAATGATTGCCTCGCATGCATG
>NW_012267248.1:16018291-16140695 GCF_000151885.1 Dipodomys ordii | reverse complement strand
TCAAGTGGTAGAGCGCTAGCCTTGAGCTGAAAAGCTGAGGGACAGCGCCCAGGCCGAGTTTAGCCCCCACAGCCGACAAAAAAAAAAAAAAAAAAGCCGGGTCCTAGTGGCTCACACCTGGAATCCTAGCTACTTAGGAGACTGAGATCTGAGGATTGTGGTTCAAAACCAACCCAGCTTGAAGCCAGTCCACACAGGAAAGTCTGTGAGACTTTTATCTCCAATTAATCACAAAAAAAGCTGGAATGGCATTTGTGGCTCAAGTGGTAGAGTGCTAGCCTTGAGCAAAAACAGCCTGGGGACAATGCCCAGGCCTAGAGTTCAAACCCCAGGACAGGCAAATGAAATGAGATGGATATCAAAACTTCTACAACAGGGGGTAATAAAAGGAAATGGAACTAAGACATGTTTCTTTTCCCTAGATCTGAAGGATGAGACCCATGCGAATAGGAGCCTCAAGCTTTGGAGAATATTAAAGGAAAATTTCAGACCCTTTTCCAATCCAGTTTCAACTTGATTCATTCTCATTTCTTTAATAAAGCTGCATTTCTATTGTGATTCAAAAAATAATAAACACTTTAAATATTTAGTTTTACTGTAAAGTATAGATAGATAAAATTGAAGTAAACAAAACATCTCTGGTGTCTTCAGCATTACTCAAGAATATATATGGATCATGTGACCAAAGTTTTTTGCTAACTATTGGTCTGAGGTAGATAAAACAATGTTTTTTTTTAGTTCTTGCATAAACTTTGCTAGATTTATTGTTATTTACTTAATTTTTTGCTGTTATTATAAATGACAACTTTCATTTTGTTGTGCGACTGAGTCTCATATAGCTTAGGTTAGCTTTAAACTCAGGATTCTACTGCCTCAGATCCCCAAGTGCTGATTATAGGCATTCAATACAATACCTAGCTTAATGAAAGTCTTTTAAAAACTTAGTTTTCTGTTACTAATGTATACAATTGTATTATTATTATTATTATTATTGCTGGTCCTGGAGCTTGCACTCTGTGCCTGAGGCTGTCCTTGAGCTTCTTTTTGCTCAAGGCTAGTACTCTACCATTTGAGCCACAGCGCCACTTCTGGCTTTTTTGAGTAGTTTATTGGAGATAGAGTTTCATGGATGTTACTGCCCAAGGTTGCTTTGAACCGTAGTCCTCAGATCTCAGCCTCCTAAGTAGTCAGGATTATAGATGTGAGCCACTGGCACCCAGCTAGCAAGTTTTTGCATGTTGATCTTATATACAGACACTTGGTTAAACTTTTTAATTAATTGATTATTTTACATAATTTTTATTATTAGTTCAGGAGTCAGCAAGTTATGATCAAAAGAACGAATATAGTCCACCATGAGTTATTACAGATAAAATTTCAATGGAAAAGAGCCATATTTACTCTTATAATTGTATTGTAATTGTATTGTTTATAATGCTTTCATACTATGATGTAAGAGACTGTATGATCCACAAAGTACTAATGGCCTTTTTTTTTTCAAAAAAAAAAAAGTTAACCCAACTCCAAATTATGGAGTCCATTCAATGAAACAATTCTTGATTCTGCAGATCTACTATACAGTATTTTTATTTTCAATTTAACTTATCTTCTTATCTTTCTTCATCCTTCTTTTCCTTTTCAGCTTCTCAAAGTGTAAGCTCATCAATTTCCAACATTTACTTTCTAGTAAAAGCATTTGAGACTAAGTTTTTCTTTAAGCTCAACTTTTACTTACTGTATCTTACAAATTTTGAAGTGTATTTTTCATTGTCATTCAATTCTAACTACTGATAAACTTCCATTATAATACTTTTGATTAAAGAATTATTTAGAAATATTTAAAAATTTCCACATGTAAGGGGAAGTTTGGGGGAGTTGATTTTTTTAGGTATTGATTTCTAACTTAACTGTAATTATAACCAGAGAATATAGTCATTATTAGAGTGATTCTTGGAAACCAGTTGAGATTGTTTTGTGGCTTAGTATGAGCTCAACTTTTATAAATCTTTCAAACAAACAATGCATATGTTCTAGTTATTTGGTTCAAAGTTCCTTATGCCTATAAATCAAGCTATTTAGTTGTGTTGTCTCAATTTTGTATACTTTTATTACTTATTTTTTGTCTACTTGACTAAGAATAACTTGAAGAAATACATGTAATTACTATGTTGGAAATTAACTTTACAACTTGGTGGGGGAGGGTAGTGTAGGGAGAAGTGGGAGAAAATGAGGGAGGGGTAACACTGCTCAAGAAATGTACTCATTACCTTACTGATGTAACTGTAACCTCTCTGCACATCATCTTTACAATAAAATAAAACTGAACAACTTTTTATTTTACGCATTTTGAGGCTATTTTAGAAATACTATACATTCCCAATTAATTAAAACTGTATTTAATTGCTCTTCTTATCCCTATACTTTATACCTATTTTAACTGATAGTAACAAAGAAATTTTCACTTCTTTTTTTTTTTTAGCATTTGCTGGAATACATTTTTCCCTCTTTTCACTTCTGATCTTTCATTGTTTCTATGTTTCTCTAAACCCTGTCCAGCTGAACTGGTATTATTATTATTATTTTTAAATTCTGTCTTTTATCTAGAAAGCTAAGGTCATTTACATTAATTGTAATTGCTAATATGTTTGTATTTTCTTTCTAAACCTTATTTTTGCTTTCTATTTGTTCTGTTCCTGACTTTTAAAAAGACGGGAAGTTATATACTATGTTTATTTCTTAGTAGTTACTGTTGAAATCGAAAAACAATTATTTTATTTGAGTTGAAATAATAAAAGTACCTTAGGATGCTAATTGTGATCATTTCTCCTTTCTCATGTATATGTAATTATATTAAAAATTCCTAATAGTAAATATTATTGAAAGAAAACACTTTTTTACAATTATTGATGTATTTAACAATTTCTTTGCTTATCCTTTCTTCCTGTTTTTCAAACCTTTCTTTTTGAAAGTCCTTTGCTTTTGTTCTGAAATATATATTTTGAAGTTCCAGGATAAGCCAGGTGGTGTCAAACTTCCTTAAATTTTGTGTTTCTGTGAACACTACTTCTCAAGGTTTTTTTTTTTTCTAGGTGCACAGCTTAAAGTTGAAAACCATTTTATCTTAGAATTTGGAAATATTTCATTGTTTCCTGGCTTTAATTGTGGCTGTTGAAAAGTCTGCTGTCAGTCTCATTATTGAACCTTTTATGGATGTGATCTGCTTTCTATGTAGCTCCATTAAGAGTACTTTGTCTTCAATAGTCTCAAGTCTTACTACAGAATAAAAGGATGCAAATGTCATTTTATTTGTCTGCGTACTTCTTATGGATGTGGGTCAACTTTTCTCACCTTATTTAGAAAATTGTTAGCCATGATCTCTTCCAATACTTTCATATCCATCTGCATGGTTTTGTTCCCTTTGGGACACCTAATCACCTTATATAAGCTTTCTTATTTGCACTTTGTACCTACTAACTTTTCTTCCTTACTTTTTCTCCTTTGTGTCTACTAATGTATCCATTGCAAACTTATTCACGAGCTTTATTAGAAATCAAGTTTTTCAATACAAAAAGACATTTTTGTTTCCCACTCATTATTGTACTGAATCTTTTAACTTAACTAACTTGGTCTATTTCAACCTGTTAAAAAACTAATAGATTAATTCAGAGATTTTTTTAATCTGTGAAAAGATAGAAGCCTAAATTATATTTCCTTCAGCTGGAACTAAGGGGCGCTACCAACCTAGGACCCCTTATAGAATCTCTCTTATAGAATCCAAAAATTCTCTTGTATAAAATTCTGTTATAATTCTTATTATTAAATCACAGAGTGTTCGGAATGTGGCTCAGTGGTAGAGTGCCCACCTAGCATGCATGAAGTCCTGGGTTCAATTTCTCAGTACCACATAAACACAAAAAGCTGGAAGTGGCACCATGGCTCAAGTGGTAGAATGCTAGTCTTGAGCTTAAGAGCTCAGGGACAGCACCCAGGCCCAGAGTTTAAGCCCCATGGCCGGCAAATATATATAATTCTCTTACAAAATTTCAGATTAATCCAAGACTTAATCTTCGAGCTACAGCCCAGATCCCACTGTTCCCCTACAGCCACCATCACACACAAGCTATTCTACCTTTACTTTTTATTTGTATAAATACATATGTATATGTATATATATTTATATGTACACATATAATTTCCTATGTTTCATGACTTGTAGGGTGTTTTTTTTTAGTAAGTTTCCATTACTGCCTATAACTTCAAAATACAATAAAGTTATTCCTCAGAATACTTCCAGAAGAGGTAGTCCTCCTTGAAAGGTGTTAGAAAGCACAGAAGTGATATCTGGGTACTATTTCAGAAAAGCTTATTTTAGATGCTGTGTAGAGAATGCACAGCAAGGAAAAATAAGGAAAGCTGAGAGCTAAGTAGGAGTCTAAAGTAGTAGTTTAGATGAGAAATGAAAATGATTTGGTTTAGAGGACAGCAGGAGAAGGGACAGAAGTGAAATGACAGTGTCAGTTTGGATATAAAAACAAAGGTAAGAGTTGTTGATGGTATGGATGTGTAGGGTCCCTGGCTGAAGGTTGGTGGTGATATTTAATGAGATGGGGAAAACTGGGAGATGGTCAGTTTCTGGTGTCTCTGTGGAGTAAGGTCTGGGTAGAAATGAAGAATTCTGCTTTTACTATGTCAAAAATGATCAGTTTTAAGGTATCATCCAAGCATTTATGTC
Organism: Dipodomys ordii; assembly: GCF_000151885.1. Lineage (NCBI taxonomy): Eukaryota > Metazoa > Chordata > Mammalia > Rodentia > Heteromyidae > Dipodomys > Dipodomys ordii. Next base: position 16,135,963 of record NW_012267248.1, on the reverse strand, counting down.
AGTACCCCATTAAATATATAACTCTGATATTCGAGGAAGAGATCAGGGCTGAAGACATACTTGGGAAGTTAGTGCCAGGAAGGTTTGAGAGCAGATAGCAAGTGAAAGTACGTGAGAAAAATAAAGTCCAAAATGGAGCCCTAGAATACTCCAATTCAGAAACTGAGCCAAGGGGACAGCAGTAATATGTAAAAAGAAAAACAAATTACTCAGGGCAGAAGCTGATATGGAGGTCTAGAGAATAGCGGGTTTCAGAAAGAAGGGACTGATTATGTTGGATGTTGCTGGGGATTGAGAAGGACAAGACAACAGGTGGCCAGTGCTGGTTTTGATATAAAGAGTGTGGGTGTATTAATGGGGTTAGAAATGCTAATGCAGTGTACAGTATTAAGTAGAATTGAGGTGGAAGGAATAGAGGTAATCTTATAGATAATAAGTTCAATAAATAGTATGCCGGGGGCACAGGTTTTTGTTAAGCAATATTAAGGATTTTTATTTTATTTTTAATTACCATATATTTTAGTCTGAGAAGTTTTTGTTGTGACATTTCCATATATGCACACAGTGCACTGTAAACAAAATCACCTCCTCCACGATACAATGAAAAAGATTTAATACGAAGAGAAAATGCGATCATGTTGAAAGGAATGGTGATATGTTCATAGAGTAACATCCTTGAAAAGGTCAAGTACTCAAGTACATAAGATATGACATGAACCTGTATGTGGCATGAGCTATCTACATGACCAATAGAAGAGAGGGCTATCACATCTATATTACACAAGGACCTGAGCACTGAACAATCTTAATTAGCCAAATTCTCATGATGTCTTATACATCTTAGCTTTCAATTTATCTACACAGCAGCAGCCAGGGTCAAAGTTATAGAACATATCTGATCATGATTCAAAAGCTGTTAGTTATGGAAGGAGGTAGTTGTTATGGTTTGAATATGAAAAGTCCCCCACAGGATAATGTGTTGAGAGCTTGGTACCTAGCTCATAGTGCTATTTCAGGAGGTTTGGGTAACTTTAGAGAAATGGTACCTAACTGGAAGGATTGGGTGACAGGGTCAGTGTTCTTAGGATCTGGTGTCACAGACATGGTGCTCCTCTGTCTGCCCTCTTCCCTCTCCTGTTTGCTATGAGACAAGCAGCCTCTACCACAATGCTCTTGTGCTATGATCTTCAGCCTTACCAGTTCTTACTAAGAACTATTTACTGAAACCTTGAAGGCGTGGGCCAAATAAACTTTTCCTCCCTCAGGTTATTTATGATAGATATTTTGTCATGGTGATGAGACAGTGCCTAACATAAAATTTGTCACGCTGTGATTACACCTGACTATGTGGTTTCTTCAGCCTTTAGAATCAGTTTGCAGGAAGGATTTGGAAAAGTTTGCAAGCAGAACTCAATGGGAAATTTTTAGTGGAAGATCAGAAGGAAGTAAATAATATGGGTGGTAATGACTGTACTCTCAAGGTTTTGGATAAGGACAAGGACTCTAGTGGGACTAAATTAGAGACCATTCATGTTCTGGTAAAGAACTTGTCTACATTTTGTTTATGTCTTGAGAGTATGAAAGGCTAACATTCTTGCTGGTTCCTGCAATATCCTCAACATATCTAATAGAAAAAACTTTGTCTCTCAATAACTGCATATTCAGAAAGTGTTCCTTAAATTCCAAAAGAAAGTATTCAGACATAGTGAAGTGTTGGATCTGGAAAGCCTTCTACTATTTGAGGTAGTGATTGTTGAGAAACTCCTATAGGTGTGTGTATGTGTGTGTGACAGAGATTCAGTCTGCTAATTACAACCCAAGAAAATCTAAGCACCCAATCATTCTAATTTCCCCTAAGTAGCATGAACTATCACATGACATTACAATATGTTATGTCAAGTGACAGGATGTTCCAGAGGAAACCATGGTAAAACAATACAACTGGGAGAAATAAACTGAAAGGCAAACTGACATGCATATAATTTTGGGTAGGTATCACACTTCAAAGAATACATGATAATAATTAGATCAAGAGGTGGTTGAAGAGTTTTCATTTGCACAGGTGATTTTAGGAAGCCAGCTATGCCTCTGACTTGAATTATATGCTTTGACTCTCATATATAGGTGGTTAACTCTAAATAAACATAAAAGCCTCAATGAACATCATTTTTTTTCATCTGTAAAATGTGGATACTATAATTCAGACTGCCTCTTTCCAATGGCTGTTGTGAGATTCTAATGATTGTCATGTTTAGTTGTTTTATAAATACTTACTTGGATATTATATCTACTTCAATTAGATTTAACCCTAAATTGCACTGGTTTTAGAGTATCTATTTTGCATCTAAAATACTTCAGAAATTGGGAGAAACTTATAATTTATAGCATCATATATTTTCACTGGTATATATTATAAGTGTGTATATATATATTTTTCTTAGTGATGCTGGAATTTAAACTGAGGGCCTTTTCCTTGCTAGGAAGGCGCTTTATCACTGAGCCACACCTATAGCCCTAGCGTTTATTTTCTTTGTCATACATAAAATACATTTACGTCAATGGCCTTTGAAAATCTAGTATATAAGAGAGTCTGGAAATGGTAAACATACTATGCAAATGTCAGCTATTTATTTATTCATAAAATGGGGTAAGCTGGATATCAGTAGTGGAGTATTTACCTAGCATGTCTTAGATTAACCATCCCCAGCACCACCAAAAACATTTATTTATAAAGACAAAGATTTATTAAAGTCACCCTAGGGGAAATGCAAGTGAATTATGACCTGGTCCCCCATCTCAAGCGCAGCACAATGCATGAAACAGATGAGCTAGCATGACTCAAATACCAAATAGTATGTGATATGAGCACTGGGTAGCATTCCAACCTCAGCTGCCCACGAATGTGCAGAAGAGCAGGGCAAGCTGGGATTTACCTACCTCTATCCCAGATCACTCAGCCCTCATGAAGACTATCCAAACCAGAGCATTGCCCAGTAAACTCAAAGAAGCATGAGAAATAAATGCATGCTGCTTTAAGCTACTAAGTTTGGGAGTGTTTTGTTACACAGTAAATGTTAACTGATAATACTGGTATAAAACACACAGGCATAGACCACATTTCAAAGTACTTAATGCTGACATGTGAAAACAAGACATTCTCTTGAAGGAAACATTTAAATAACAACATTAGGCAGGATGTGATTAAATGACAAAATGAATGAGGCAGAATAATTAGAATGACAAAGGTTTATAACAGGCAATATTAATTTTAGCAGGAACAAAATAGACATGGATAGATTGTAAAGAATGGGTAAAGTGTAATATTTCCCAAAGGATTATCTCTTTATGCTGTTTGTTTTTGTGACTATGAGCTGTAGCAGACTAAGTTTCCCCAAGGTACAGTGTGTCTTAACAGTTCTGTTCTCAGAGCCTAGAGCAGTGTTCAGTTCAAAGCCAGTCTCAAGTGTGCCTACTGAATAAGCCAATAAACCCAGAGCTGCAGAGTATGAAGTTTACTTGGAAATTCTGAACCTCTGAGAAAAATAAATCACATACGAATTGTCAGTGTGGCATGTTCCAGAGAGGAGAAAGAGTAATAGAGAAGGTAAAATTTGATCAAAACATATTATATGCATGCATGAATGGCTATATTATAATAGCCCTTTGTACAATTAACATATGTTAATGAGAGAGTGAGGAGGCAGAAAAGAGGAGGAAATCTGGATGGGGGTATTCACAGGAGGAGAGACCAGTAGCTTGCATTCAGGACTTAGATGGGGGAAAGAACATAAGCTATTCACATGATTCTGGGGGTGGGGTGATAAGATAAAGTGGGGACCCCTGAGAGTCAGGCATGAGAGTTACTGAAGGAAAATAACAGTTTGTGTTTTAGATAGGTTTGGTAGCTGAGGATAGGGCAAATTACGAGAAGGACAATTTAGCCACTCAGAAATGAGAGAACAAACTAGTCCAGGAGATGATGGTACTGGCAAAACTGTGCCACTCTCTAGTAACCCTTGAATAGAGCATGTTCTTTAGCATAAGCACTAAACGACAAAAGGGATAACTCTAGCATTCCTTCCTGCCTCATTTACGGTGTATAAGGTACTAAATTATGTATAATGATATTTGGGTTCAAGATATACAAGGTCCAGAGCCTCTCCCTACTCAAGAAGCACAAGTCGATCAGAAGTATAAATGAGGTGGTTCTTACAGTGGGAGGTCTAACAGGTTTGCAGTGACCCAAAGAGGGGCTTGTGGCTTGGCTCTCCCCACTATGTTCTGTGTGACCTTGGATAGACTAGGCATCATTGGTGATGGTATTAATTTTGCAGGTTGGATAAGAACTGTGGGTGATGGACATAGCACCATATGAGACAGCAAGCACTCAGATGATAGTAAAAGCAACAGATCACAGAGAACACAGGCATGGTACAAACCGAGGGTTCTCAGGGCAGAGAAAGGAAAGTCACTTTTGGCTAGATAGTTACTTTGTATTCACTAGTGAGCCAAGTGTTGGGCTGGTGATTAAAAAATGAGAAAGGTTTTGTTAAGTAGAGGAGAGAAAGCCACTCCAGACAAAGAGTGTTCTGTGAAAGTCAACAGAGATGAAAGGTGGACTCATTTGTGGATCTCAGTGGCATTTAGTTTGGCTGCTGAGAACTGTCTGTGAGAGGCAGAGAATGGAGAAGCTTTCATACCATGGTGAGGAGTTTGGACATATTCACTTAGAAATGAGGTGCTGTTAAAGGATTCAAGTGGTTAAATGTTGTGATAAAAGTAATGTTTTTCCAGATAAAACCATGAGTGCCATGTGGAGTGGTATGAAAAGAGTATTGACTAATTCAAGGAGGACCAGAGTGAGGACATGCATGCCTATGCTAGGGGTAGCACTGTGAGAGTGGCTGCACAACGAATGACTTGGTTTGAAGAACAGTACAGGGAGCAGGGAGAAGGGCAAGTTGAAATTCACTATGAAATATGAATGGGAACTGTCGGTTAGGTCCTTTGGTCTTCAGGCAAACTTCAACTGATAGTCATTTGGTGTGTGTCAATCATTGTTTCAAGTGTGGTATTTAGTAGTGGGAGATATGGCTCTTTTTGTCCAGACTGGGAAGGACAACAGACATATAGAAGTCCTTCCTGTGAGCTGTAGTCAGCAAGTATGGTTACTGTAGTAGCATGGTGGATGGTAGGAATATACCAGAGAATAGAACAAATATACCTGCATTTTAACGAGTTTGGACATTCTGATAAAGAATAAGTATGAGGTGAGTAGTTAAGTACTTGCACTTTTAGCCTTGAAAGACTGTACTTTCAGGCTTGAAAGACTGTCCACAGAGGGTTAGGTCAAGGAAGAACTCACAGAAGAGGTGACCAGGTGAACCAAAGACAGGATGCAAGATAGCAGCCAGGGTATGAAACTGTGAAACCTCAGGCTTACAGATCAAAACATCAAATGGTTTAGTTTGGCCAAAGGGCAGGTTTAGTGTGTGTATGTGTACATATGTATGTGTGTGCATGGGTTTTGTGTGCATGCACACATGTGCAGTGCATGTGTGTCTTTTATTTCTTGGCCTACTCTTATCTTACCCACTCTCCTCTCTTGAACACACTATGTCATTCCACATCTCTGCCTTTACTTGCCAGCGTTCCTGGGTAAATGCCCTTCCTCCTTCCAAGCTCCGGGTTTATCAGTTCATTCAATAGACACATACTGAGTCCAGGCAACATGCTAGGCTTGGGAACACAGACTGGAAGACAGAGTGTTGGGAGATGAAAATACAGAAATGAGCAGGGAACAATATGGAGGAGGTTATAAAAGTTATAAGTCATATTAAAGAGTTTAGAATAGGTAAGTTCATATTTGTGTTTGAGGAAGATTACTCAGGCATCTTGAAGGACAACAGATAGGAAGAATAAAAGGACTATGGACAGAATGGTCAAGTGTTGGGGACTGAAGCTCTGGACTACAGAAGAGATGAGGAGCTGAGAGAGTGTATATAGCACTACTGTCTCTTTTTACCAGCAGATTCTGCATTTGTGCACCAATTACAAATCAGAAATCTCCAAATACTTTGTGTCTGTACTAAACATACTATTCTCTAAGCAATACAGTCTATATCCAGTCTTTATATAGCATTTTCATTGTGTTCATTAGCACAAGTAATCTAGAGATGATCTACAGTATTCAGGAGGATATGCATGGTTTATATGTAATACCATGACATTTTATATAGGAGACTTGAGCATCCATTGCTTTTGATAACCACAGGGGATCCTATAACCAGTTTTGCCTGGATACCATGGAATGACTCATAGGCTCGGAAATGTCTCAGGTGTGGAGTATGGAGAGGGAAAGATGACTCTGGACTAATCTAATGAATGGCAATGTGGAGGGATTATTCTTGACAAGAGGAATAGGGTTGTGAAATAAATTCTAGTCTGGATGGGTTACATGTGAAATTCCCAGGGAATCACCAATAGAAATTTTGGTATCAGAGAGAATTCCAATCTGGAGATAACATGGAGTCAAGTCCTCAGCATGTAGGCAGAAGCTGCACTGCTTCAGGTGTCTCTGGAACACCAGATTTCTAGTGGGAGGAGAGAGGCCAGGAACTGCAAAGGGAACCAGACTAGGACACAGGCTGAAAGGACAGTTTCCAACCAGAACACCGCTTCTTGCATGGGTACTGCCTTTGGCCTGGCAGTGATGTGCATTTTTGTTTTCTGTGCTACCTTTAGCACAGATTGTGCCTTGAAACTTATTGTGAGCCACCATGAAGTGGGACAACTTTGGACAAATGTTAATAAAACAAAAGGACAGGATAGGTGACAAAGGCTGATTCTTCTTTGTTACTTCTTACTTCAAGACAACGATAACAACAGCTAAAATAACAAAATAATAAATTTTTTACATTATCTTCATTGTTGCTTTTCCATACTAGATAATAACCACTGTCATCAGTGTTTGTCTTCTACATTCATTTACAGAGATACATGGAGCAAAAGCCTATCTATAGCCTCCAAGACTTGACCACAGAAAAAGTTCAAGAAATGTTTATTGAATTTATTCACTAATTCAACTCAACAAACACTAAGCACCTTATGTATGTCAAGTGTAGTCCTCAGGCATTGATGGTACATCATAGAATTGAAGCAGATATTTTTGAGGGCTCTTGAAAACTCTTTGCATCTGGTTTGTTCCCAAAGCACAAACAAATACAAATGAGTTTTTCTACAATGCTCTAAAACTTCTCCTAAAAAATACTTACCTGAAAAGAATGCAAATTCAATGAAATCAAAGTCAGAGTTTTCTTTGAAAATTGTGGTACTAATTTTGAGATTGAAATTAAATATAGCAAGGAAAATAAAATATTTTTTTAAACAACCACTTACTAAGACCTATTATTTGTAAGTTCTTTTCAGACATCCAAAACAAACTAGTAATGAGTTAGAAAGTATTTATCTTCAAGGGTCCTGGGATAGAAAAAAGAACAATAAGGTAAATTCTAAAATACTATATGATGCAATAATTTTAGGGGCCACTGGTTCATACCTATCTTATCTTCTTGGAAGGTGGAGATCTGTAGGATAATAATTTGAGGCCAGTCCAAGCAAAAAAATCCACAAGACCTCAACAGAATAAACTGGGCATGGCGGTACTTGCCTCTCATCTCAGCTATGGCAATAAGTGTAAAAAGGAGGGATGCAGTCCAGACGAGTATGGGCAATGAGATCCTATTTCAAAACTAATAAGGAGAAAAGAAGATTGCAGGCATAGCTTAAGATGTACAGCACCTGCCTACCAAGTAAGAAACAAAAGTAATACAAAAAATGACAATACTGGGGCCTCCTAATATATGTTGCATTTTCTCTTTATTCTGCTTAAAAGTTACTTATCTGTACCAAATGGGCCCTTACTCCCCAATCTATGGGTCAACTAAATGGGCAACTGGCACTTACTATCCAGGTCATATCTATTCGTGTCTGCTTTAGGTCCTTTACTAGATGGTGAACTATAGGGTGGAACTTGGGGTCCACACAGACTTGCAAGGTAGTATGGTGGCTACTAGAGACAGAAACAAAGGATTATGGGAGCCCAAAGGAGTGACAGATGGAAGTGCAAAAACTTGCCATCAGTTTATGAAAAAACAAAACCAAACAAATCCGCATTTGTTAAAAAGATAAAGGCCCAGAGTACTTTGTGTACAAAGAAGTTACTTTTGAAAGGAACTATGAAACTTGAGGGTAGGAATGGGATGGGGAAAGATGGAGAACAATAGAAGGGATGACACTGACCAAGATATACTGTACTCGTAACCTGTCTTCTAGAATTGTAACCCATTTGTACAACTATTTAATAAAAATAAACAAATGAATAGGAATTTAGTGGTTGACTAAATTGCAGACAGCAAATGACCTCAAGTGTTCTGTGAAGATTACAGAACCAAATACATGTTCTGTGAAAAATAAAGCTAACATCTCTATATTTCATAACGAAATTCCTTACATAGCTGACATCTTTGCTTTCAAACAGTTGGAACAGACATGGCTTCTCACATGACTGTTCGGACAAGGCAGGGGTTTGCAGGAGGCAGACTTGTCCCTACCACCTCTCCCTCCTTCAGAGACACTGAGGCTAGGCAATGCTAAGTCTATAAGCTGACCCAAGGTGTAGAGGGCCATGTCCTTTCCACCAGGCCAATGGCTCCCACAGAACCACTATGTACCATGACAGTGGGGGAGAAATAAGCCATTCTTTTTCTTCCTTTGAAAGAGAACAACTATAATTTTCTGCTTTAAGATTGAAGAATGATTGGAAAGGTAAAGAAACATTCATCTCTGCTGAGCAAAAAGTGAATCGTGTGTTCTAATCTAGGAGATGTACCTGGAGAATGTGTGGCTTCCATGTTGACTTCAACTAGAGGAAGATGATTCACATCATTTCCAATTCAACTTTATTCACATTTCCACGCACACCAAAGCTCTACAGGATTTCCACTGCAATCAATCATTTAATCAATCTTAGAGCATGTACCACTTTATACCCCTGGCACTACATCTAATATAGTTGCCTTTCTTCTTGTGATTGTTTTCCTTCCTCCCATATCTCCACTCTTACAGTTACTCCAGCATTTCCCAGCTTGATCTTGTGAGGACAATGGAAATGAGGAAGGGCTACTACAGTGGTGGCTGTTGCTCAAGAAGACCAGGACAGGAGAGATAAGGAAGGAAAGCAGGATCCTATCACTCTGTGAGTCCCAGATCTTACATTGGATCTTTTGACAAACAAGGACATGGCTCTTGAGCATTGGGAGGGATGGCCAGAGGAAATGTTTGCATCTGAAGGGCAGAGTTCCAATTTCTGACTCAGGAAAATGGAAACTTCCCCTCCCTTGCCCCTAGCCTTTTCTGTTTCAGTAACCCCCTTTCAGTGGGAGAGGCTGTGAACAAGAGAATCAAATTGGCATTCTGAAGCTCTTCATTTAAAGGCATATATTTAGCAATTTGCTACGTCTGAGTTAATATATGGGTTAAGTTCCCTGTGAATGACACTTTCCTAACTCCAGAAACGTCATAAAGACAATCAGTTGCTGTGTGTCTGGCAAGTTAATGACTACAAGCCCAAGGGATGAGAGAATGGGAGAATGTTAACATAGATAAATGAACCTTAAGCAAATTCAGAGGAAATAGAAAAAAATGAAAGGACTCACCTCTCCTTCTCCCCCAATCTAAACTACATAAAACCTCTTGCTCAGAACAAAAGTATCACTAACACTAGTCTTTGAAATGTGCTCATCAGAATAATACTACACAAAATGAAGGAAAAGCTAGTAGGGAATCAGGTAGAGATAATGAAGAAAAGAGTTAGAAAAAGATATAAGTAGTGAAGAAAGATGAAGAGAAGAAAAATGGAGAAAGCTCTCTGCTGAGATCACGGGGTAATAGGAAAGAGATACAGACCTGGGGTCAGGGTTAGGGGTATGTTAAAAGAGATTCTTCTAGGGATAGGACCAGAGAGATAGGTACAAGATATACCTCTACCAGTCTCCTCAAGGCTGAAATGAGGCTAACAATCATGATAACCTACTCCAAGGTAGGCACTCATCTAGGGCTTTCCTGTTTCTTGCAGAAACACTGCAAGAAGGAAATTATGCCCAATGTACCAGTAACAAAACTGGGACTCTGGACAAGCACTGGCCTATAGATAACAATTGCCCTGTACAAAGGACAGTCTTCCTTAAGCTTCCTTAAGCTTAGTGAATGATATTATTTCTACTTTGCATGGCAAGAAACAGAAGCTTCAAGGCTTTGAAGGAACCACTCAGTCACACAGCTTCATGAGGCCAGGAAGCATGTGAACGGAGACTCTACCCAATGGGCCTATTTTATTGTCCACCCTCTTTGTAACTAGTTCCTGATCCCAACTTTAGCCTGGACTTTTTGGGTGGATATGTGCCAGTCCAACTGGGAATATTGGAGGTTAGTGATTACATTCCAAGGCCATCCGGACTGTGATTCTGAATGTAATGAGACTTTGAGTCTTAAAAATACTGGGTTTGTGACCCTTTTCCAAGGGAAGCAATTTTGCCAATAACAGCCCCAAATTCCCCAAACAACACAGAATGATCATGATTCTCATTCTAATAACAGGAGCCATGCTACCAAGTGTGGCTATGGTTTCATAGTGGGCTAGCTTCCTAAGCAAGAAAATCTTGTTCTAAACCCAAATCTCTCACTTTTATCTTCTGTCTTTTGTCTTGGTTGTCTTTGGAATACATCTTTCAAATACCTAAATATGTTGCTTCCCTTTCTTTCTCTCTTCTCCAAGTTAACTTTTCTTGGTTTCTTCAATAACTGAATACTTGACACACTGTTGTCTGGCCTCTCCATCCCCTTGCTATGTGCACACAGCTCTCTGTATCCTTTCCCTAATGTATTTTCTTAATGGTCTTAATGTGGTCTAAGTACTGGACATGTCAGTGGAACTGTTATTGCTTTTTCTCTCAAGACCTCCACTGTCACTATCAAAAGATATTGTTAACTTTGTCAGAGAAAGATACAGAAACTCTGGCAGGACAAGAAGAATACTGTAAAAGAGGCAGGCTCTATGCTGTGGGATGTCTGAGGTGTGAGAGCAAAATTTCCAGAAAGGATCAAAGAAAGCTTCTTAGAGGAGATGACACTTGATTCAACAACAACTCAACAGACAACCAGGTGGGGACAGCGCAAGATCTTCCCAGGTAGTTGGAAAGGGATTTTGCAAACATGAGCTGCTATGAGAGACTATATGGCACTTCTCCTCTTTTTTGGGGGTAGGACATTATTTGAACTCAGGGCCTTGTACTTGGCAAGTGCACTTGAGCTATATCACCAGCACTTTTTGCTTTTATTTTTAGATAGGATCTCCCTTTTGCCTAGAGCTGACCTCAGACAGTAATCCTCCCCCTTCCACGTCCCACAAGCTTGCACCACCATGCCCACCTTCTCCTTTTTTTTCACTTCCTTTTTTTTTGTTCTTTCTGGACTTAGCTTTACTTTCTGATGTTTTTTTCTTCCAAGGCAGGGATACACGACATTCTCCTGTCTTAAGAAGTATCTGGGCTGAGTGTAGTGACTCACAACTCTAATTCCAGCTACCTGGATCACAGTCTGAGGTCAATCCAGGCAAAAGTGCAAGACCCTCTCTGAGAAATAAACTATAATCAAAAGACTGGGGTATGCCATAAGTGGTAGAGCCATTGTTTAGCAAGTACAAAGTCTCAAGTTCAATTCCCACTGTACCTTCCTCCCTCTCCCCCACCTGCCCAAAGAAGAAATATCTGTTGTATGGAGCTGAAAGGTTGTTATGTTCCATTGTTTCCTGTAAGTCTATGTGAATTTGCATTTCACAAATTGTACCTCTACCTTAGTGAACTATTTATTAGGGTAGGAAGACAAATGTCATTCACGTATTGAATGACAGCCAAGAAACATACACAGCCATGAATGAACATACTCCAGGGCTTTGGTGGAACTGGAGAGGGGTCTCTAACCCCTCTATCAGCTGACCTGAGTTTTAAATCAATGCTTCTAGCCAACAGTGTTTGAAATAAGGCCTTTCAGGATTTCCAACTTGCTTCTAAGGCTATCACTCACAAACTCTTCTCAAGGCAGTTTTCAGGCTGGAGGGTGGACAGACTTGGAGTCTTACCTTTGCAGGTAACAGTATGGGAACTGCCCCGTGTGATAACTCACACACCTGTCAAAGGTTCTCTCTTCCTGCTCCTTCTTTGCCTTTAGCCTCTAGCACAATAACTCAAGGCCTCCTTCAAACTTCTGGCAGGAGAACAAAGAAAAATACCTTTCAGAAACCTGTCCTATCAACGGATAGAAGAGACAACAGAGCTTTCAGTAAAGAACCCTAAACATCCCAGCAAAAAGTCCCAAACAACCCTGAAAAGTGAGAATAAAACTACCAAAAGCTGACAGAGGGTAACAAGCATTACTTCCAGCCCACACTTGTCCTTCTAAAAAAAGCCAACCAACTACTGAAAAAAACCCCTGAAATATATGAAATCTAACATCGTTAACATATTTCCTGTCCTCACATAGCTTGTAAAAATGTTTCTGAGCTATTCCCTGGCTCATTTACAACGATGAGAAGGAGCAAAAAGGAAATGCAACAGATGGTACGGAGGGAGGAAGCACTACCATCCTCTTTCCCAGTAATTTGTCTTCACAGTAATTTATCTTTCCTGGGCGAGATTTCAAACCGTTTTTCGGATGTACCAATGGCTTACTCCTGCTCAAGAACAATGCAGCTGAGGATCCTTTCAAAAGTGGCAGGTCAGAAGGCATGTTTACTACTGTTTTTGTTGTTTCTAAAATATCTCCTCAGCTTCAAGGCTCCCTCTTACCCTCCCCAAAGTGACTCCATGGGAGGATCTAATCTAATACTGATTCAGAGCTGACAGGTGGTACATGCATAATTAAAGATGACCTAACACAGAATGCTCTCATTCCTGGCATATTATCAGACACTTAAGCAAAGCAATTATCAGTAAGCAATCTTTTCTGTCAACAGAGATAGAGATGAAGCATTTCTTCAATTAAGGATTCTACAAGGATGCCACATATGTATGTATGTGTGTGTGTGTGTGTGTGTGTGTGTGTGTGTGTCTGTGTCTGTGTGTGTATGTATATATATATATATCCATCTGCATACACTTGGAAATATTTAGTTTAATATTACGTCAGCTCACTGGAACACTTTGACCATTCAACATCTGCCCGCCCCCCCCCAAAGGCAATTTCAAACATCAAAATTGGGACAATTCTGGGATTTTTGTCAGATCCTGATGAACTGAGGAGGAAATCTCTACATTTTTCTGCTGAGGTTCACAAATATACCAAGTCTCCCTGAAAGGCAAAATGTGAAAATGGATAGAGTTCACATTAAAGCAAATTCAATTAAAATCTCCCTTCAAAGCAGGGTTTTTCCCTCCCCATGCTTTGCCAATATCAGAAGGATTCAGAGAATTACTATCAAGCCTTAAAACAACTTCTTGATCCTAAGTGATTTAAGGATTTTTTTTCCTACTTGGAAGAAATAAATGTTATTTTTTCTTCAATCTGATAAGGGTCCTCACTAAATGGATGCATTTTCCATTTTGAGTGAAGGATGGAAAGGAGCCTGCACTTCATAATAGAGTACTGTGATGTTGGTTTTTTTAAAAATAAATTATAGTGCATGTGCTTTACATAAACAAATGCATTTTAGTTTTCCTTAGAACAGAAATTGCCTTAATTTTATAGTGAGACAAGTGACTTCCTTTTTATTTTTTTAAAGAGTGATTTAGGAGTTAATGGGTTTTTGAAGCCCATGTTAAAAACTGCCTTGCATGAGACAGAAGTTCACAACGTTTGTGGTGCATATTTTGCCACATTTCACAAGAGGTCTTATTGTTTCAATTCTTACATCCTATGTCATATGTGAACAAACGACTTCATTGTTCCCTGGATCATGTCTTCATAGGCTCTCCGGTGGTGGAGCTTTGTTGTTGTTTGCACTGATTTTTTCCCTCATCAAGCCAGAACAAAAGTCTCTTTTTCTGTAGCCCTGGGAACTCAGGAACATGGCAGTACGGGGAGCAGTTGTCAGTAGGAAACACCATAATAATGTAAGCAAAGTGCTAATGGTAATGGGTTGACTTCTGACAAGTAGCAGAACAGTGTCTTCTATCTAACAGACTCTAAGGTAAAGCAGAACAGAGGCACTAGCAGGCAATTAAGAACCACCCAGTACACTATCACTGTACCACAACACAATGCCTTTCAGATATGCTTCACTTGGAAGACCTTCCATTCAGAATATTATGGAGAAAATACCCACCACCTTTGGGAAAAACATAATCAGGTAGAGGGGAGATAGTGACAAGCAGGATCATTAATGGGAGCTTCAGCAGGACTCAACGCTCCAGTTCATTATATTTCTCAGAACTAAGAATAGCTTCTGAATGAGTACTCACAATTCTCTATAGACCTATTTCTCCTAAGGAGCTCCCCCTTTCTCCCTTTCCAATTTCAATGTGAGAAGAGGAAGAGTGTGTCGTGAGGAGGGTGGCGGGAACAAAGGAAGCTCTTCAGAATGGAGGGAATCAAAACCAGTTCCATTTCTATGCTGTCAAATTCTATCAGTATTCGACTCAGAAGCACTCAAAGATGGAGTCTAATAGCATACTGCATCAGGGGAGAAGTCACATGTGTAATGTGACAAACAATCAAATATGTGTAATTTCCCAATTGATGTCTAGATGAAGAGAAAAAATATATATGGATAAGGTACATTAAAGTGAACACAGAAAATGGAGGCATCCCATGTTTGTTTCTGCTGGTTGTGGGGCCTGAACTCTGGGCCTGGTGCTGTCCCTCAACTCTTCAACTCAAGGCTAGTGCTCTACCACTTGAGCCACAGCACCACTTCTGGCTTTTTCTGCTTATGTGGTGCCGAGGAATCGAACCCAGGGCCTCATGCATGCAAGGCAAGCACTCTACCATAGAGCCACCTTCCCAGCCCCATTCCACTAATCTTACTGAGGGAGAGAGTGATTTCCCACATGGTTGTATGTGCTTACAGTGAATGAACAAAGGCTTCAAGGTGGTCTATACATGCTTAACATGGCACAATGCTGACATTGTATGTGATGCTTCACACATAGATGTTATTTTACAACATCTTTTAAGGTAAGGATGCTCTGCATAAAATAGAAATATCAGCATTCTATTGTTGACCATGCTTTCTCCTGTCCACCCGTCAAATCTTCTTTTCTAAGGATTTGGCTTTGTTAAACTTTATGTTAAATAACTTAGACTGTAACTAAGGTTACAATGTCCTGACATGGAGAGGGCATTATTTTGGAATGAACGAAGTCAAATTTAAGCTGGATATTGGTGAGTAACACCTGTAATCCTAGCTATTCAGGGGTCTGAGATCTGATGATCACAGTTCAAAACCAGCCTGGGCAAGCAAGTCCATGAAACTCTTATCTCTGATTAAACACCAAAAATCCAGAAGTGGAGCTATAGCTCAAGTGGTAGAACACGAATTTTGAGCCCCAAAGCTCAAGGACAGCACCCAGCTCCCAAGTTCAAGCCCCAGGACCTATATAAACACAAAAAAGTCAAATCTAAGAGATAACTACTGCGGTTCACTTGTACTATTTGCAAGCCTTGTAAACACACTCTCATGTATTTTCCAAGCTATGTGGTTTCCAGAAATGCTTTCTAGATTAATTTCACTAAAGACAAAATATGTCATGAACTTTAAAGTGCATCACAAGTGATGCTGTTTCATAATATCTGTCCATTCAGAAGGAGACATTTACTTGCTCATTAAGAGTGTCTATGATTAATGCCAGAGCAGCTAGCATTGGCTTGTTCAAGAACTGGCATTTAGAGCCAAATTGGACAAGATGACTAACACATCTTCAGTGACCTAGAAGGTAGCAGTATAACTAACATACTTATTTTCTTCTGCCAATTCTTTCCTAGAGACGGTAAGACACATTAACCCATCAAGGCCTCACTTCATTGCAGGGAGATAAAAAAAAAGAAGTGGAAAAAATAAATTGTTTTCTCCTTAAGACACACTCTAGGAATCCACTGTTGTCAACTTGGAGTTCTTTTGCAAAATGCAATGTTATGTGCTGGTGCAGCTTGTTTCTCTTAGTGATGGAAGGTGGTGACAGGAAAGGACCGAGACACACATGTTCTTGTTCAGACTGGGCTGGAAAAGAAACAACTCAGAGGATGGGAATTAAATGCTCACAATGCAAGTGGGAGCATCACAAAAAGGAAAGAAAAGAAGGGCAAGCGTATATTGAACACCTAATATCATCCAGGTGTGAATGATAAAGAGGAGAATCCAACACTGACTAGTTTATACAGAATAACTTTCATTCATCTCCTAATGTAAGCTGTACCCTGAGCAGACACTATATTCTTTTTCATGCACATATCTGTCAGTTCTGTAAACCAATTAACCAAGGAAAATACAAAATCCTCTAGGTATAATGGAAGCCCATGACTTCCCATCCCTGCAGTCAGTTGTCCTGCAATACCTCCCTCTTCATGCTGACAGCCTCTCATTCCAACACAATGCCTTCAGGTCTAAGTAATATAATTTACTAGAGTGGGAATTCCTTCAGTACCCCATGCAGCCCTTGGTGACAGTATCATTGATGCTCCATGGTGTCATGGCCTGACACTGATACATCAGCCTTCATCCCTCGTTCACAGCAGAGCATGCCACTGTGCCTTCCACTGTGCCCTTTTTTGGTGAATGCACACAAATTTACTCCATTCAGCCCTAATTATAAACCGTGCTTGCAATACTCTCATTGGATTTTATATTTCTCATTCCAAATGCCAGTCTTATTGAAAATTCCAGTTTTCCTGAGGATTCATCCATTAGCGATAAACTAAAGCATTCTATGACTGAGTGCATTAAACCAACAATGTGGACATGCACTTAAAAATACATCATTAGAGTCAATCTCCAGTGCAAATGCTTCACATTATTCAACCAAAGGAATAATGAGTCTGGTCCCAGCCAGTGCCTCAAATTCCAAATGAGGGATAGGTTAAAATCAGCTCTTATATAGCAGGCAAAAGCACATGGTGTATGGATGGGATGCATTTCAGAATTTCTGTCATTCGTTATGAAGGTGTGGGAGGGAATCACAGCCAGAGCCTAATTTATCACCTTTTCTAGTCTATGATTTCTACAGAAACTTCAGTCTGCAGCAAAGTGTAATCAAGCTGGCAGAGATAATGGGGGGGGATGGGACTGAGCTGTATCTGCCATACCAGATGACTTTGAAAGTCATCTGGAAAGATCTGCTCAGTCTGAGAAGCATTCTTCCATTTTGCTCAGTAGAGAAAAATGGGTACAACAGCAGCAGCTGGATACACAGGGGGAAAGAAGACATGGTGGTAATAAAATACAAGTTTTTCTGGACAAGTTGGCAGGAGGCATGTAGACTGTAGACTGACAGCTCCTAACAACTTAACACCCAGAAAATGGGATGCTGCTGCTGAGACAGGACCTATAGTTAGCAGCAGTGGTATCCAGTACAAACATGATAGCACATATCATGAAAAGGAAAACTTGAAGTTATTTTTTTTTAAAAAACAGCAAGATACATTCATTGATAAAGTAAACCATCACTGTTTTCTATCTGTACCACATTTTAATTTCTTAGCTTATTGGTCTCATTTATCACTTCTTGTCAGGTCCCAGGTGAGGCAAAGTCAAGATGCTTTCACAATTTCTTTAATTTGATAAATGAAGAACAATATCCCAGGAAGGTCATGGAGGAGGCTGAAGGAAATATCTGATTTGAACTTCTTGCATCTAATTGTAAAGCTTCTTTTGTTGTTGTTAATAACAACAACAAAAAGACATGTGATACCCACAGCTATGACCTTACATTGGGAAAAACTTTGGTGGGCAAGCATACATTATATGAAATAGAAAATAATTTGCAAAAAAATAATGACAAGAAAGGCAACAGTTTTTTTTTTTTTTTGCCTGTCAGCATTTGGCCATCTCTAGGATTGAGATGTAACCAGAATCATAATAAATGTACCGTTTTCTGCAGGAATCTACACCACCATGGAGGCTAATTGCTCCTCAAATTTTGCTCATTCCCACCTGAAATATTTAAAACCTTGCTTGCTTGATTACAACATTAGCGCTCTCTCTTTGCTAATGTATACCAGCAGGTCCTACAATTAACACGCACAGATGTTAGAACTGAAATACCCATGTTTAAATAAAAAACATAGTGTGAGGATAAAAATAACAACATGCTCGACACAATGCAAGTCTGGAAAGGAAAGACAGGCTTATATCATATTCACTTCACTGCAAAATAAAAACAACCCCAAAATAGCATTAGTAGCCTAGAACCACACCATTCTACAAATGCTGGTATCCTGCTGACAAAGCAGCGGTGGATCAGAGGCCAATCCTTTGTTGGTTAAAACTACCAAATGCCCTGGAAATCTCCAACATATCCTTATGATGCAACAATACAAATAGGAATACTACCATCATCATTTCACAGAGTACTTGCTGGCTCTGTGCTTTATGTACCTTACCTCACTGAATCTTCACGATCATCCTAGGAAGCAGGTAGCTATCTTCTTTCCATTTTCAAATAAAGACACTCAGGCCTAAGAGAGGCCTAAGCAGATGTTAATCCAAAAGACAAAGCTCAACAGGTAGCTAAGCCAAGATTTGCTTGGGGTCTTTTTCCTCCCAAAGCTCGCATCTCACTTTAGCCACTGTGCCACACTATCTGACACAGTTAGATGAATGTGATTTGCTGTCTTCATTTCTCTGAGGCTTCTGGAATGACTGCTCTCTTGACTCATGTATTTCACAGATGACATCAAACCGAAAAGCATAGAACACTTAAGAGCCATTCTCATTCTCTGGAAATTGCTCAGCCAGGCAGTTGGTAGAATGGGACAGCACCATCTCTGGGATCACAAACACACAAATTTCCCTGTACATGCGGGTACTACCTCTCTTTAATGTTTCTTCTAGCCACAAACTGGCATGTTATCACTAACTGTGGTGGTAGTAGACTTATAGGCCAGATGAAGGGGAGTTTTTCCTTAGTTAACTGCTCCTCTAGTATCCATCTGTGTCTATAGAGCTACTACAGAACAGGCATGTGTTCACCCTTTCCTTTCCCACCCCTACATCTGCACGCACACGTTTTCCAATGTCTAAAGACCTTTCCTGACTGCTCTAGGAGATGACAAGAAACAATATTCTAACAATAAGCCCAAAAGATGAACTTTGTCAAACAGCATTTCCACAAGGCTATTACTTTTTAAAAAGAGACTCAAGGATTCCATCCTTCTCTGACACAATTTGTTTATGTATGAGTTGTGCCTTTCTTCCTTCAGAAGAGGAAATGCTGATAAACTACCACATGTAGACAAACAGTGCAAAAAAAAAACCCCAACACAACAACCTGGCTGCCTTTTGCTATTTAAACAGAGACATGTTTATTTCCCAATATACCACTACTTACCAGACAGATGCAAAGATGTGGGCAAACCAGTCATCAGAATTAACAGAGTGATTTTGCTTGCACTACATATTCTGATTTGTATGAATCTTATTTTTAGCTAGGCACAAAGGGCAATAAATGGAAAATCTTATTGTAACCGCTACTTTTTTCTGGGCCACCCACACGACTCCACCTACCATACGACTTCATAAATGTAAAAACCCAACTTAGGGTTTGTCCTAACAAGGGATGCAAAGTGGCTAACATGTGTGACATTTTTTTCCAGTCAGTGTTTGTACTTTCATTCTTTTTCTGTATCAAGACTTTCAGGGAAAACAAGGCTGAGTTATCTCTGAGCATGTTCAAGGAGTCTAGGTTGGTATGTAATTCAATGTACTACCAAGCCTACCACAAATCACATGTCAGACGACCTTAAGCAAACAAATGCGCTCCAAACTTTTCTGTCTATTGGGGATAGGCAACACTTTAATGTTTCCTTTTCAAACAATGATGACAAAATCAAAAGTTTTCTTCTAGTTCACAGAAACACAGCTTATACAACAGAGCAGACTCTTAAGAATGACTTTACCAAGCACAAACCAATAGCATTTGCCTTAAATCTGCTTAGATAAGGACAGTATTCCTTGTCCTCCCAACCTTCTGGGCATTCCCTCTGTTGGCCTTGACCACATTTTACCGCCCCACAGCTTAAAGCTTACTAAGCACTACCCCACACATCAAAGTGATCGCTGAGTCAGGAATCTGGTGTTTATAGACAACCTTGAGAGCAAAGAAGAAGAAAAGACTCATGGAAAGCATGTCCGCTTGGAGCACAGAGTTGATAGACAGTACATTTTGATTATTCACTCTCCTGGTTTTTAAAGAAAAGCTAGTGTTTTAAGGCCTCTAGGTACTCAAGAAAATGCTTGTTCTCCAAGCCTTCTGCAAAGAATGTCAGTGACTAATTTTTAAACGTCTAGATCAATAAAATAGGTAAGATACAAAAGAAGTCAATTCAGAGAAAAAAATCATTACCTGTGTGCTTGATCATTATCCAGAAAGTAGAAGAAATGTTCATTCATCCTCTGGTAGCTAACACATACCCAGCAGAGCTAAGATCTTCTTCAGACAATGCAGATACTAGAGCTAATGTGATGTCTCAGAAGATCTCTTTGGGGCTTTAATCCACTAGCGTCAGAACTTCTGATTTGTGTTGTAAAAACACAGGCAAGTAATTACAAAAAAGTGGGTCACACACCACTGAGAAACAACCACATCGTCCCCAAGTCAGACTCCAAATGACTGTGCTATGACAAAGTGGGAGGGGTCTAAACACAGTGAAAGCAAAACTTTTATGTGGTGAGAAGCATTTTAGTTTTCACTAGTTTAGGTTAGGGAAAGTTGATCTCAATGTCAACTACAAAGCCAACTAACTTTTAGTATGCTTTTGAAATTATATGCCAAATGTTGGCTGTTAATGTAATGGGAAATTAGCATACAGTGTCATAAACAATCTGAAGGAGAGTCTCAGGCTTAAATGATATGTCAACCACCTAATAGCTCATACTCTGACACAGTCAAGTGAGACGGACAAATGAAACCAAAGATAAAGAACCAAATTCTTACTATCCACTTTAGCAATCTCCTTTTCTGACGCAGGATCCAAGTACTGGATACTACTTCCCCACACCTGTACTCTATCAGTACATCAAGCACAATCACAAATATTTTCCAAAGTACCCGTCAACATCTGCGGGAGGACAGTAAAATAGTTACCTGAATTGCACCTATCCATTCATCTGTCTGTCACTCAAAAGCTTGAGAACTATTCAAGCCAATCCATACTAAATTCATACTACTTGAAGGACACAAAGGATCTGGAGGGCTGCAAAGAGAAGTCTCTGCTTTCAAGGAACTCAATGTCTTGCACTGCGATGATAAGATCTAGCTAGGACCAGTACCAACACAGGCCATTTGCTCAAACAAATTAATCTTTTAGCAGCCGCTTACTACATACTTCTTAATCTATTTACACTTCCCATATGAATCTCCTATGTTTTATCTGGATTTTCCCTCAGATTACTTTGGATAAGGATTAGGACTCATCTTCACCCTAAGTCCCAGCACTCTCTAAAGGAGATACAGTATGACAATGCTCTCTAAATTACAGATTCAGCATAACCCAGAGGACAAGCTTCACACCAGAATGATCTGAAGAAGTGCTTTCTTTGATGAGAAATAAGGATGCAAAGTTGAAGGAAGACTCTGGATCCCAATGTAAGAAGGCAGATACTTCAATGAAATGTTGTTGCCACACATTATACAGTTAGATATTGCTGAGTCTATGCAAGTATCTGCACAAGAATCAATTGATATAATTTGAAGGGAAAAAAAGATTGTCAACCAATAAGATGGCATCTGATGTCATCATTCCTAGGCTTTACCAAATTGTGCAATGTAATCAGTTCAGAATTGGTGCTAGAAGGCCTGGAAGTGTGGCTCAAGGGGTAGAGTGCTAGCCTAGCAAGCGAGAAGCCCTGAGTTCAAATTCCAGTACCACCAAAGTATGAGTTAATAGGTAGGCTATCTGAGGAGCCAGACTTATTTTCTTTTTTTAATAAGTTTTTTATTATGAAAATATTGTACAGAGGGTTTATAGTTACATGAGCAAGGTAATGAGTACATTTCTTATCAAGCATTGTTGCCTCCTCCTTTGTTTTTCCCTACCATCCCTTCCCTCCCACCTCCTTAGCTGCACCCCACCTCTCCCCTTCCCTGGCCCCTCCCCCCGCCTAAATTTGTAAAGTTCCTTTTTCAACATAGTCTCTTGTACATCTCATTGCTGCAATGGGTCCACCTGTATCCCTATTTAAACCATCTGTTTTTTCCCTTCCCCTCCCCAAGTTGTAACAGCATCAAATACAGTGAAAACAGGGATTATACTGTGGGGGAGGGACATACAAAGCAACAAAAAAATCATGTGGTACCTTAGAAATATATTAGAAACAATAGCAAGAAAGAAAAAAAACACTTGTGTCCTTATCTTGGGGTTCATTTTGCTTAACATCATCTTATCTGACCTTTTCTGCTTGTCTCAGATATATACTAGTTATTGCAAATAAGGGAAACCATGGGACCTATGTTTCTTTGGGCCTGGCTTACTTCACTTAATCTAATTTTTTCCTAGTCTTTCCGTTT
The DNA here is from genome assembly GCF_000151885.1 of Dipodomys ordii. Taxonomy (NCBI): domain Eukaryota; kingdom Metazoa; phylum Chordata; class Mammalia; order Rodentia; family Heteromyidae; genus Dipodomys; species Dipodomys ordii. The sequence continues at coordinate 16,113,191 of NW_012267248.1, read as the reverse complement.
CCTGACAAATGGGGCAATGTCATTCTTTCTGATGGAGGCATAGAATTCCATTGTGTATATATACCACATTTTCTTGATCTATTCATCTACTGAGGGGCATCTGGGCTGGTTCCATATCTTAGCTATGGTAAATAATGCTGCAATAAACATAATTGTGCTGGTAGCTCTAGTATGGCCTTGTTAGTGATCATTTGGGTAAATGCCCAAAAGTGGGATTGCTGGGTCATAGGGGAACTCTATGTGGAGTCTTTTGAGGAACCTTCATATTACTTTCCAATGTGGTTGAACAAGCTTACACTCCCACCAACCATACAGTAGGCTTCCCTTTTGCCACATCCCCTCTAGCATCTGTTGTTATCAGATTTCTTGATTATAGCCATTCTAACTGGGATGAAGTAGAATCTCAATGTTGTTTTCATTGGCATTTCTATTATGGCTAGAGAGGTTGGGCATTTCTTCATGTGTCTATTGGCCATTCTTATTTCCTCTTCAGAGAAGTTTCTTTTTAAGTCTTTAGCCCACTTATTTACTGGGCAGTTGTTTCTTTGAGGGTTTGTTGTTGGGGGATTTAATTTTTTGAGTTCCAGGTATATTTTAGATATGAGACCCTTGTCTATTGTATGGCTAGTGAAGATCTTCTCCCAATCTGTGGGCTTTCTATTGATCTTGCTAGCTATGTCCTTTGCCATGCAGAAGCTCTGCAGCTTCATGAAATCCCATTTGTCCAATCTTTCTTTGATTTGTTGTGTTTCTGGGCCTCTATTAAGAAAATTTTGGTCTGTGCTAAGAAGACCTAGGCTTTCTCCTATTCCATCCTTTAATGTTTTCAGGGTGTCTGCTTTGACTCCAAGGTCTTTGATCCATTTGGAGTTGATTCTGATGCAGGGTGATATATAAGGATCTAGCTTTAGTTTTCTACAGGTGATTAGCCAATTTTGCCAGCACCATTTACTGGACAGGCTGTCTTTCTTCCTTTCTATTTTTTTTAGCTTCCTTATCGAAGATTAGGTCTGTAGATTCATTTCTGGGTTTTCTTTTCTTTCTTTCTTTCTTTTTTTTTCAGGTCCGGTCATGGGGCCTGAACTCTGAGCCTGGGCGCTGTCCCTCAGCTCTTCAGCTAAAGGCTAGCACTCTACCACTTGAGCCACAGCGCCACTCCCGGCTTTTTTCTTTTTGCTTATGTGGTGCTAAGGAATCGAACCCAGGGCCTCATGCATGCAAGGCAAGTGCTCTACCACTGAGCCACCTTCCCAGACCCATTTCTGGGTTTTCAATTCTATTCCATTGGTCTTGAGGTCTGTTCTTGTGCCAGTACCAAGCTGTTTTGATGTTTTTTTTTATTCTTTGCTGTTATACTACAGTTTATACAGAATAAATATGTATAGTGATGTGTCACCTAATAAGGTTTCAACCAATGATGGACACCATATCAAAGCTTATATGGTAGCTGTTTAAGTATATATTATGATATTCTCCAAAAGACAAATTAGCTAATGACACAATTCTCAGAACATCTCTGTTATCAGTCAACCCATGACTATATTACTTTTATGATATGTAAGACAAAGCTATTTCTGTTTTGATAAAAGAGAGCACATATTTTCTGATTCTGGTTCTTTGTAGAAATTAATTAATATAGAGGAACCAGTCTAAGAATCTGGGTGAGTGACAAGGCATGGGTCATGGGAAAAATACACTAGAGATAATTGATTATAGCTTATAATAAGGGACTCCAAGGACTTCATAAAAATCCTGCTACCCTGAAAGACTGCAAATACTATTCTGGGGGAGAAGAGTAGGAAGGCCAAAATGATCTCCCATTTCTGCACTTTCTGCCTGCAACAAAGCTGCATGTGCTGAAATCCTCTGAGTAATCAGTAGAGTGGGGTATTCTTGAAGGTCATGATGTTAGTCTCCTAGGTTAAATCAGGGCTCAGAGCAAAGGTGTTATTTCACTAGTGACAAGTACTTCCACAAAAAAAAAAAAAAAAAAAAAAAAACAACTCCTTAAAAAAAAAAAACAACAGAGGGGAAGGGAAGTAGCAAAATGCTGAAGCCAGGATACAGGTTGACCCATTGTAACAATGAGATATACAAGACACTATGTTGAAAACAAACTTTACAACTTCAGTGGGGGAGGGGGGAGTTGAGGAGGTGGGGAAGGAAGGAATGGTAGGGGAAAACAAAGGAAGGGATAACAAGGGGTAACAATGCTTGATAGGGAATGTATTTATTACCTTACTCATGTTAACTGTAACCCCTCTATACAGTATCTTTACAATAAAACATATATATTAAAAAATAACAGATTGGAAATTAGAATAAACTGTAAGTCAACTGCAACTGATATATGGTAGGCAGTTTTGTAACAATCCAGCTTTGTCTATTTGGAGATTCTCAGGGAATATTATTTGAAAGTTATGTTTTCTACATTAACGTATATTTAACATGTTGACAACATCACTCCTGTCTGGACTGTAGCTAATAAAAATTAATTCTGATGATGCCATGAATAGAACATAATTGTGAAACTGAATCTATTACAAATAATATCACACCTTCTTCTTGTAAAAATCCAGAACAGGCTTTAATAATCACATACATAGACAGGAACTGGTAGTTTACCCCTACACTATTACTTACTCAGTAATCTGAGATCTGAGGATCGAAGTGGGAAGCCAGCTTGGGCAGGAAACTCCATAAGACTCTTCTCTCCAAGCAAAAGTGGAACTGTGTGTGGCTCAAGTAGTAGAACACACTAGTCTTGAGCATAAAAGCTCAAGGACAGTACCCAGGCCTTGACCTCAAGACTAGCACACACATACTAAAAAAAAAATCACATAAATAATTCTCAAGTGACTACAGAACCTAAATATATAAGCTCATGAGATTATTTTGTTACTTTTTTGGGGGGAAGAGTAGGGCTTAAACTCAAGGACTCACTATTTAAGCCAGGCCCAAAGTCCTTTTTACTTTAGTTTATTTTTCAGGTAAAGTCTCATGCTTTTGCTTGGGCTCCCTCAAACCACGATTCTCCCATACTTACTTCCCTCAAAGCCTACAAGTATGTGTAACTGTACCTGGCTTTATATGTTATTTTTATTATTATTATAAAGGTGATATACAGAGGGACCACAATTATATAAATCAGGTAATGAGTACTTTTTTTGGACAATGTCACCCATTCTCTCACTCTCTCCCAGTTTTTTCCTTCTATCCCACTCCCAAGATTATAGTTCATTTTCAACATAGTGTATCTGTTATTCTTAAAGTTAATTATAGCATAACCTTCAGATTATTTCTGAAGCATACAATGAAATCTAATGGTTAAACTCTGGTCCTGGAAAGGCAATAGAAGGCAAAATTTGCATAGTTTCTCAAGAAGAAAAAGAAAAGAATGTTGTACTTTTCTTTTCTCAGTGAACAGTTTTAGAATCTTCTTAAGGTCTGAAAACAACTACAATGAAACCTCAGCTAAAAGGACTAGTTGAGAACAAAAAGAATTTTTGTTGTTGTTGTTTCAATTTCCTGGCTGACACCTAATAAATGTTATTTTGTTGAAGCACTTTCCACAGCAGTTTCTTTTCCTAATTATAAAACATTTAACCATTCTCAGTGATTCAGCAGGTCAATGTCACCAGCTATAAATATCACCCAGTGTGTATTTCTCATACACAGAAAACCAAAGTTATCTTGTTTTTGGAGCCATTAGTTCTGAAAAAGGGAAGTGGGGTATGTGTGGTAAGGTGGGAGGGGTGGAGGGGAGGTGGGGTGGGTGGGAAGGGAGGGTGGAAAGTAGGAAGCTTAGTTAATTCAGGGTCTGGGAAACTGAGTTCCAGATAGCTATACAATCAGTAAATGCAAAGCCAGTGTCTGAAGCAAGGCTCATCTGACTCTTAGGAAATATGAGGGTCAAAAAGGACACCCCAGGGGGCTCCTCTACCTTGTATCATTTTACTTGGGTAATGGTCAATTTCCTAGTCTTCTCTGGGGGAATCTGTATGACCAAACAAAACTATGGCTCCTGAACTGAGGTGTGCTTACTTGGATTAGATTCTATATCCATGCCTTGCTGCCAGAGTTTGAGGTGCTGGGACCACATGGATGCCAGAGATGACTATGCCCTTATTTTGTTCTCCCTTGGACTTTTTCATCTGAATTTTCTTTTCTATAAACATTTTAATTGGCTGAGAGCAGGTGACTCATCTCTGTGATCCTAGCTATTTGGGAGTCAGACCTGGAGGATTGAAGTTTGAAGCCAGTCCTGGCAGAAAAGTCTTTAAGGTTCTATCTCCAATTTACCAGCAAAAAGCCAGGCTGGAAGTGTGGCTGAAACAATAAGGTACCAGCAAGCACAGAGGCTTGACTTCAAGCCTTAGTAACAATGAACATGCGCACACACACACACACACACACACACACACACACACACACACACACACACACACACACAACCACTTTAATTTCTTTCTTTAAAATTTAAATGTTATACCAATTGAGTCAGAAACCTTTTGCTTTGGTCTCCCACCTACAGGAAAGCATGAAGCTTTTTTTTGTTGGTTTTGGTTTTTTTTCTCAGCAGGTTTGGAAAGTTCAATGTGAGAACCAACTAGATTTACATATGTTGTCCTTTAAATTCATGACTTCATTTTATGCCTTTTTTTGGCTTTACCATTTTCTTAAGCCGAATTTACATGTGTATGAGTATGTACATATGCATACATACACACATATCTTGATATGTTAAAGAAAAACAATTTAGGATATGGTATTGAATCCATGGACTCCTATATACTACTCCAACATCTTGTCAGCCTCAAATCAAGGCCTGAAGACCATGGAGACCTGAAGCAAACATGGCTGTTGGCCTGGAGAGAATCTGCTGTTATTCTTCAAAGGCAGCATTCTGGAAACAGAATAGAAGGAAAAGCCAAGAAAAAAAGGGTCCAGTAGGCTAACCCAGAGGGTTAGCATAGACTCAGAAGATTGCAGGTTGCTCATTGATTTGTTCTATGATTTACGGGCACACAAATACATAGAAATTTGGAGGTTGGGAAAAATCTTTCTTTGTTGGAGAGTATAATGAAGCATCAGAGATGTTAGATGCTTTGCAACAGGAGAACCAGCTGCTTGTTCTTAGTTTCCTGTTTCTCCTATACTGTAAACAGTGCCAAGTCTACAGTCCCTCCTTTCTCCCTACATACCTGCCTCTACTGAGTGAGGCCATTAGGAATTACAGTCAGGCACAAACTCCCTAACTCTGTCTAAACAATGCTCTGGGCATACACTGGCATATGAATACAATTCAGAGGTGTTAGATCAGCCCAACTATAGGAGCTCAGGTGGTACCCCACTACCCAGCACAGGTGGCTGGCTACATTCTTCCCTCTACCCCAGTAAGGCATGCTCCTCTAGGTGGCATTTTTCTTGAGACTAGATATTTATGATAAATTTCTGTGATGGATTACAATGGGTTTGTCCTTACTCTAACAGGAAACACATTCCTAAGATGGATGTATCCAATTCAGCTGATGCTTTATCTTTGCAGGTGTGAAGAAATGGAGAGGGAGTTCAGGCTCTGCTCTTACTCCCCGCTTTCAAGATGTAACATTGCTATCAAGCACTAGTTATTATTGAATTGATTTTTTTAAATTGTGGTAACAGACATAAAATGTATCATTTTAATCATTTTAATGCACACTGAGGTGATGTTAAGTACATCAAATTGTTGTTCAACCATCACCACCTTTTATTTCTAAAATCTTATTTTCATCTTTCCAAATCCAAATTCAACATCTATTAAATAATACTTTCCCCAATTTCTCTGTTCCCTTTTCCCAGCAATGACCCTTCTATTTCCTGACCCCACCAGTCTGACAATTCTAGGTACTTCATGTAAGGGAGAACATTTAAAGAGTTCCCTTTTGTGTCTAGCTGATTTTATTCAGTATCTTCAAGGTTTACCCACATGGTGGCATGTGACAGAATTTCATACCTCTTTAGGCTACAAAATATTCCCCAGTGCGTACACACCTCAGTTTTGAGTCCATCCATCTGTTGATGGACATGTGAACTTTCCCCTCCTTTTGATTGCAGTGCACACTGCTGCTATCAACAGGGAACACAAATACCCATTTAATTCCCTGCTCACACTTGTCTAGGGTTTCTACCCAGAAGTAGAATTTCTGGAGCATACTATATTTCTGTTTCAGTGTTTTCAGATCACCATACTATTTGGACTTCAGTTTTATAAAAACAATAAACTTTTCAGTTTTAGGTTTACAGCAAAATTGAGCAGAGAGTATAGCGGTTTCTCATATAATTCTGTCCCCCTCTTCTCCTAACAGCATCTTTGTTTTTGGTGGTATTGAACTTTGCTAGGCAGGCACTCTATCAATTGAGCTATGCCCTCAGCCCTAGTACTCAGTTTATGGAGTCTCTGACAGGGGTAAGGAAACATTTTTTCTGCCAAGGTCCATTTGGATATTTATAACATCATTTGTGTGCCACACAAAATTATCAAAACAGGCAGATGGCTGTGACCGGCTGACACGAAGTATATAAAAATATAGTCTGTCTGTAACATATCAAATAATTATTTGGAGGCCTTATGATGTAGTTCCTAGGCCAGAAGTCCCCTACCCCTATAAGCCCTTGGTAACAAAGTGGTCTTTCCAAGTGTACAGGGAATGATCTAGGCAGGTCCCGCCTTGTCTAGCTAGCTATCAAAGCCCAAGATTTACCAAAGGAGGCACAACAGCCTTCTTCACAACAGCCTTCCTCCTTCCAGATCCGTGGGTCTGACAAAGCACAGCCTACCCACAGAACAGTCTGGTGTGTACATGTGAGATTCACAGGATGGCAAAGCAGAGGTTTTGGATCAGAAGTGTCTGATCTAAGCCCCTTCTTTCTCTTCCTGCTGGATATGCCTCAGAAACTGACAATTTTCCCTCCAAGAATGCTGTGCAGAACAACTAGCAGTGTCTGACAGACATGCTAAAGTTTGCAATGGTGGAGTAATAGATAATTACATCACTTGCAACCCCGTCAATGCTGTACCATCTGACTTGTTCCTTGGGCAACCGCAGAGGATAGCTCTGGGTACATTCAACCAGGAATCCTCTCATCACTTGTCATTTTTTGTCTTGCTTTACTGCTCTTAGGAGTTTATTTTAAACATGTGCATTTAAATCTATCTCCAGGATATTTTGGCTTCATACTATTAATGTTGATGCAATAGATAAGTTCCTTCATTACATAGTTACTTGGCAATTGCTTTTTTAACAGTGGTTATTCTTAATTCTAAAGTGTTCTAATAAAAGAACTATAAATTCAGAATACTTCTTTGAATGATAAAATGAACACATCCAAGTAGAATATTATAAATAACAGATTTAAATGCTCAGCAATTTCCAAAATATTTCCTGGACTCAGATTGATTCAATAAAGTGAAAGAAAAAAAATGTCATTTACAAATCCTACAATAAAAGCTCAGAAACTCACTAAGTACATGCATACTGATAGGCATGAAAGTACACTTTAATGTACCTCCACATGTCCAAACGTGCCATTGTTTTAACGATTCTCCTATGTTTTCTATTACTGCGGTACAAATGCTCTTCATAGATAGGCAATTAGCCTGTTTGAAGGCAAATTTAATAATAGCCTATCCCCTAAAATTTATCAGTCCCAAGAACCCCATAAAGCAGTGGACTTGCTGACCTGAGTTACTTATTGGAGGTGTGCCTCCCTTTTGTAATTGAAGTCACATTTAGGTGGATGAGGGAGAAATAATACTTTGCATGATATTTTCCCAACCCAGGGGAAAAAAGGTTTTCCCCTGGAGTGTTACCGAAAAGCATAATGAATGCACCTGTAAAAGGACTATAGCTATTCATTGTCTGTGGCTGATTACAGCAGTTATCATATATCCTGAAAAACACAGAATATCTAGTACCAGCAGGGAAGGAAGAAAGCTGTCATGGAGTTAGGGCATCTTCAGTATGGACTCTCAAATATGAAGGAAGGTATAGAGAAGATGTTACATGTTGATGTTCTGCGTAAAGCATTCTCTCTCTCTCTCTGTGTGCGTGCGTGCGTGCGTGCGTGCGTGTGTGTGTGTGTGTGTGTGTGTGTGTGTGTGTGTGTGTGTGTTGGTACTGGGACTTGAAAAGTCAGGACCTGGGCACTGTCCCTTAACTTCTTTGCTCAACACTTGTGTTCTACCACTTGATCCACAGATCCACTTCTGGCTTTTTGGTGGTTAACTATAGTCAAGCATTTCATGGGTTTTCCTACCCCACTGGCTTTAATCTGTGATCATTATATCTCAGCCTTCAGAGTAACTAGGATTACAAGTGTGAGCTGTCAGAGTGAAATGGGTGCTTCTTATCTAAGGGAGTTCTTGAACCAGCTACTTTATCATAACTTGGAAACTTGCTTAGACAAGCAAATTCCTAACCAGCACACAATCTACTGAATGAACAGTCCTGAGCCTGAGGCTCAGTAGTCTTTCCTGTAGCAAATATTCCAGGTGATTCTGATGTGGGTTAAAGTTTAAGAAGGTAGGAGTTACCAGGTGCTGGTAGCTCATGCCTGTAATCCTAGCTACTTAGGTGGCTGAGATCTGAGGATCATGGTTCAAAGCCAGCCCGGGCAGGAAAATCTGTGAGACTCTTATCTTCAATTAACCACCAGAAAACTGGAAGTGGTGCTGTGGCTCAAGTGGTAGAGTGCACACCTTGAGCTGAAGAGCTCAGGGAATCACTCAGGCCCAGAGTTTCAGCCCCATGACTCACTCTCTTTCTGTCTCTGTCTGTCTGTCTTTCTCTGTCTATCTGTCCGTCTGTCTGTCTGTCTCTCTCTCTCTCTCACACACACAGAAGTAATGAGTTAAGAAATTACCATTATTCAGATTCTAGCTCTGGAAGTTGTCTCAATTATAACTCTCCCAATACTTGGTTAAAATAAAGGTAATTTGTGTGTGTTTAGCTATTTGTTACTATCTCCTAAGAAACTATATCTCACTGCTTAGTTAAGGAAGAGAAATCTGAATAAAAACTTACATATAATTTTCCCAGGTCCTGTCCTGGCTTCGAGTCTTAGGATGCAGGGAACTGGATGAAGGGAGAGATGAGGAGGCCACAGCAATCCATTCAGACATGGACCCCGAAGCTTGACAGGGCAACCTTGTGATAGATTAGTGAGAGTCCACCTAATCAGAGAGGAAAAGTTGTCCATTATGAGAGTAAACGTTGCCAAGTGACCAGTCCCCCTCCCTACTGAAATTTCTTGACACATTCATTCTGTACTTTATAGCTTCTCTAGTGACTTACTGTGCTTCTGGCTATGTGTCTCTTGAACCAAGCCACGCAAACAGAATCTACCCAAATAGTCCAAGGTACCAACACTTGGGCACTACCAGGTAGAAAGCTCATTCTTGAGGTGCTTCCTTTAGTAAGCATCCCTCACCCAGTCCTCTCACTCTCAGAAACTCAAGGGCAGCTTAGGGACAGGTCAATATTCAGCCAGTTTCCTCCATTTCACCTTGGGAATGTTTTTTCTTCCAAGTTGGAACATTACCATTCATGTGGCTCTTAACTAGGGAAATTCAGGAAGTCAATGATTCACTTGTAAATTCTGTCTAAAGTGAGATGGTCCTGTTTCTTTTAAGACCAGTAATATATATTTTATGGTAATTAATTCATATAGGCTTATTATAGAACGTGTGGACATTTTTTAAAAGAGGGAGAAAAAAAGAGCAAAAGTAACCTTGACACCAATAAATCACTAATGGGGGCTGGGAAGGTGGCTCAGTGGTAGAGCGCTTGCGTTGCACGCATGAGGCCCTGGGTTCGATTCCTCAGCACCACATAAGCAAAAAGAAAAAAGCTGGAAGTGGCGCTGTGGTTCAAGTGGTAGAGTGCTAGCCTTGAGCTGAGGAGCTAAGGGACAGCGCCCAGGCCCAGGCCCACAATGGGACCCCCCCCCCCAAAAAAAGAAAGCTTCCTTTCCCAATAAATCACTAATGATATTTATTCAGATTTATAATCCCTTCTCTGGAACCCTTAAAGTTGGATATGCTTCAGAACTGAAATTATTTTAGATCCTTTTGGGGGCCAGTGCTGGGACTTCAACTCAAGGTCTTGAGATCAATCACTCTACCACTTGAGTAATGCAGCCATCCCTTTTTGCTTTAGGTCATTTTACACACAGTTTGTTTTTGCCCACAGCTGGCTTCAGATCATAATATTTCTAACCTATGCCTCAAGTAGTTTGGGTTACAGACATGAACCACCACACCGGGCTTTTAGTTAAGACAAGGTTTTACTAACTTTTTTGCCCTGGCTAACCATAAACTATGATCCTCCCAATCTCCACCTCCTGAGTAGTAAGTGTAAACTATTGTGCTTGGATATTTTAGATTTTAGAATCTATTGTGATACACCCACAATTTATCACATATTATCCTATCAAAGTCTGGATCAGCACTCAATCATCAGACACATTAAATATCTCTGTGCAAAAACAGGGGCTTTCTCTTATGTGTTTTTATCAAGTTTTCACATCAAAGAGGTTACAAAAATGAAAGAAAGCAAAATAAAATTTTAAAAATTCTGAAACCTTTTGCATTTAGAATTGTGGATAAGGGATTATGTACCAGGATTCTTTTCAGATACACAAACATACACAAAACTTTTCTGTACATTTTTAATGTAATTAAGTACTAAAATGTGAGTTATAGGAATTTTCCCATTACTAAAAATTCTTTGAAAGCATACATTTTCCTGTGTGTGTAATATTATACTCCATAGAAATGCATTCTGTTGAACTAGTACTCTCATTTGGAGAAATACAGATTGTTTTTATGAATTTTATTGCAAGCAACACTTGAGGTACATATTTGAATATCAGCTTGTCTGCTTCACTAACTTACTAGTTACCAGCGTTACTATAGGTGCAGAAAGACACCCTCATACTTCACAGACCTTTACAAAGTTCTAATCTAGTTAGTAAATTTAGGACATTTTGTTGACTTTTCTTAAAGAAGACAGAGCAACTTGCTGATTTCATGTAAGAGAGAAATGGTGTTAATACACACTTATACCAAGTGACCCTCAGTAGGCCAGGCTGAGTCAGGTGTGAACAAAGGAGAAGCTGTGGCTTGGGTCTTAACATAGAAGGAGTAGAGGTAAGGTATAGAAATAGTTCACATATTATCATGAAAGGAAACCCCTTGATACTTTATGGTTGAACATTCAGCTTCTGGAAAACAGAGGCCCTGTTCATCCCTCCCTTTGGGTGTTGTTTGACAGTTTGCTGTTCCTCAGCAAGGCCACAGAGAGCAGATGAAGTTATGAAGATGAATGCTCAGACTTATTCGTAAAGATGGTCAACCCACATGTCCACTATGCTACTATGTGCATTGTCTCATTAGATGCTGAGTGCACTGGCACAAAAATGGGCAGCTGGCACATTGAAGAGTACATGTTCACTGATCCTTACACCACACTGTTTGGTAGCCTCAGCTTGAGAACTTCAAAGATCTTCTCCAGCCTTGTTTCTTATTGTCATGATGATTCCAGGTCTGACTATAAATCACCAACTTGACCATTCCATGATTTGTCAGCACCATCTACAGACTCTAAAAATGCAGGAAATATAAGGTAATAATAATTCTTTTGGAGGTGCTATATTGACAGGAAAGAGGCCATATCTCTTAGAGCATAATTGAGAGGCAAGAGCAAATAGCACACACAGTGGAAAGCAGGAAGTCACAGACACTGTAATATGGTAATAAAACAAGCACACAGGTGTATTCTTCCCCAAGGTGGCTATAGTGAAGATGGCCAAAGCAAGTTTCCAAGTTCTTTTCCATTTAGAGAGTCTTCTAATTTGGTATAGAGGATGCCACAGTTTTCATAGGCTAATAAAGGCTGACTGAAGAAATATTCCCTTGTTATACATCATGAATAACCTTAGTCATTCAGTTGAACTGCATTTCTCCCCACAATGGTATTTTCCAGTTAGATTGATTTAGGAAAAAAACTTTTAAAATCTTAAAGTGGCTCACTAGACTATTCTTAGGAAAAAATGAGTAATGACAAATGGTAATAAATTTAAAACAATTTGGTGGTATTGGGTTTGAATGCAGGGCCTCCTGCTTGCTAGGCAGACGCTCTACTGCTGAGCCATGCCTCTGGCCATTTTTGCACTGGATATTTTTGATATAGAGTATGAATTCCTGCCAGGATGTATGTCTGGACCACAATCAGCCTGTTTACTTTAGCCTTCTCATTAAAGCTGAGATGATAAGTGTGTGTCACTATACCTAGCTTTCCATTGAGATGGATTCTCATAGTCTTTTCTGCCTGGGTTGACCTGGAACCTTTCAAGTAGCTTAACCTTTCAAGTAGCTAAGATTACAGGCATGATCCATAAGCACCAAGCCGTTTTCCACTTCTCAAAAGTGAGCTAAATTGATCATTCACAATCATCCTACCTAAAAGTATGAGTTGTTTCTATTAAAGCAATTCAACAAAAGTCCAAAGATATATAAAGAAGTGGACCATTTCCTTCTTTGTAGCTCCTTGTTTTAGTTTCAGCAGCACTCTTCTGATACTTAGGTGTCAAAGTGAGTAGAATGCCTTATTTTTCTTTGCCATAGTCAGATATATGATTAGTTTTGCGAGCATGCAAGGACTATAGAGTATGAAAAGTAAGCTGGTTATAGAGAAAATGACTTGCCAAACAGAATACTTTGTATTTTCAAATGGGTCTAATTGCTTGCAGGAGTACAAAAATCAAATCACCATTAATGACACCAATGCTTATCAGAAGCTCTCTAGATACTCAAACCGTACAAGCAGCATTTGTAAAAAGCTAATTACAAATTTGGATTCTCTCATTTAAAAAATATTCTTGAAAGCAGCCCACTTCTGTTTCTGTGTTGAACCAAAGTCTGTGCAGCTGGCACATTATCAAAATAAAAAAAATAATAAAATGCATCATTTGAATAAAGTCATTACTTTCAGTGTCACTAAATCCTGAACTGTGAAATGGCACAGGCTAAAAACTAGTAATGCCACATGGTTATGTTATTTTACTCTTACAAGAGCTATACTTTTCCAAGCCATAAGAGATATGGACCTGTTGGCTCACTGAAACTTTCTTATGTTGGCCTGTCACTCATTCACTACCTCTGAGCCTGACACTTCCCATCAATCTTGTGAGGATTAAATGAGAGTGTATACAAAAGTGTCTTTCTTTTGCAAGTTATAAGACATAAATTTTTGAACATAATTTTCTTTTCACTAATGGCTTTATGAGGCATAAGGTAGTCAATCCCCACTTCATAGTTAAGGAAAGTGACAAAAGAAGATATGGCAAATAAATGTACCAAGATAGGAGGTGTGTTTTTGAATGGACTACAAGCAACAGCTAAGTAACTCTTTGGGATTCATTTTCTTGGCAAAATGAGGGGGTTTGATGAGATGATCCTCTTTATGGTTGTTTCAAAGGACAATAGGTCAGCATCTGAAATTTGGGCATGGCAGTGATAGGGAAGTCTTTGGAAAGACCCTGAGTGCTCACACTTCATGCCTGTATGCTTAGCAATTCAGGAGAGTAAAACCTGGAGGATCTAAGCCAGCCTTGGCAGAAAAGTCTGGGAGACTCCATCTTCAAATAACCAGCAAAAGGCTGGACTGGAGATGTGAGTTAAGTGGTAGATCATCAGCTCTGAGCAAGAATACCAAGCAGTAAGAGCATGCGACCCTGAAAAATCCTCAGAAAGTGGTCCCTCTTGACGGTCAAATGCATCCTAAAGTCAAAGTCAATTTGTAGTGGTGGTTCAGAATCCTTGAGTAGCCTACCACTGCCTGGGATGGAGTAGATACTAACTTTCTAACTTTGCTGAAAAATATGTACAGTAATGTCCAGTGCTTCTGAGACACAAGAAAGCAATATTGGAGAGTTTAAAACATCAGGTCATTATTTACGCATAGATCTATTACTATTTTAACAACCAGTGTAGCCAAAAGAAAGTATACCAACTGAATATCAGTCTAGCTAACAGTCTGCTTGGCTTTCAGTCTCAAAGAGATAGTTTTTTTTCCCCTGTGTACTACCCTTTCTTTTTTTTTTATTGTGAAAATACTGTACAGAGGGGTTTCAATTACATGGGCAAGATGAGTACATTTCTTATCAAGCATTGTAGCCTCCTCCTTTGTTTCCCTTCCCATCCTCCCCCCGCCCCCCAAACCTCCCTGCCCCCCCCCGCAACAAAGTTGTAAAGTTCGTTTTCTACATACAACTTGTACATCTCATTGTTGCAATGGGCCCACCTGTATCCCTATTTAAACAATTTGTTTTTCCCATTCCCCTCCACAAATTATACCGACATGAAATACAGTGAAAGCAGGGGTTATACTGTGGGGGAGGGACATACAAAGCAACAAAGAAATAATCTTATAAATGTGTAGAAACAGTCGCATGAAAGAAAAAAAAAACATTTGACTACACATCTTAGGGTTCATTTCCCTACCATCACCTTATCTGACCTTTTCTGCTTGACTCAGACATATACTAGCTATTGCAAATAAGGGCTACCGTTTCTTAGCTGAGTGGGGCAAGATATATAAAAAGGCCTCTGGTATTGAGCATATACTATGATCATGTGGGAACTTTACTTTAAAAATAGTTGGGTCTCTACTAATAATTTTCTTCCAGGCTGAGTAATACATCTTTCTGTCTAATGGTTATGTTCAGTATTTATATAGTTCAACATGGCAGCCCCTAACCTCATGTTGCTATTGACTACTTTGACATTTGCTTCATGTGAATGAGGAAACTGATTTTTAACTTTTGTGAATTTAAACTAACTGAAATTTAAATAGCTGCATGTGGTTAGGTTAGTGGACAATGCAGCAGTATAGTGTCTCAGATATGAGTTCTCTTGTAGATATTTCAGATCCCAGAAGTTTATAGGCCAACTCCTAATGCATTCATTCAACCAACATTTACTAACCTCCTTCTAGGTTCTGTGCATGTTTAGGTGTCTCAAAACAATGGAAAGGCTGAGAATGTGACTTAGTGGTAGAGTGCATGCATGAAACCCTGGGTTTGATCCCTCAGTACCACATAAACAGAAAAAGCCAGAAGTGGCATGGTGGCTGATTTGGTTGGTAGAACGCTAGCCTTGAGCAAAAGAAGCTCTAGGAAAGTGCCCAGATCATGAGTTCAAGCCTAAGGACTGGCAGAAAAGAAAGAAAGAAAGAAAATGATGAATAAGAGAACCTTAAGTTCTTCCATGCCCTAGGGCATGTTTCAGCTAGAATGATTTCCAATGATCTCAAAATCTCTCAGAGTGGCTCACCAGATTGCTTGTAGGAAAAGGTGTGGAGGAGATATAATATGCTACACTAAGAATGAAAGCACTGTTGTTTCATTTCTTCCCATTTACTGTTAGAGAAGCTGGGGAAAATTGAAAAACCAGATATCTGAATGGCGACAATTGGTTTGCTTTGAAGTAAAGTAGCATAGCCAAGATATGGAAATTTATCTGTATGTAATTCTTTCTTGCTTAATCTTAAATTTACTTAAAAGAAAAGTCAGTGGGATCTCTATACTTAAGCTAAGAAAAATCAAGTGGTATTTAATTACAGCAACTGTTAAAAAGATATGCAAGCAAGTCTCCAGCTTCAAACAGTATTCAAGGGAACATTTATACCAATTAGTTTTGAAATGGTCAGATTTTCTAGAAGGTACTTCTTGTACAAGTAAGGCTGATTGCATTCTTTATCCTACACCTCAACTCTTAGCTAAGATTTTCTTAGTGGCTTTAATGGGATTTGATGAGCAAAATCTTATTCCCCTTCACCCCCACCCCCACTCCCCCAGGAAACTATGGTTGAGGTACTTCTATCTACAAGTCTACTAGCAATAACAATGTTTAAGAGAAACAAAAGTGATTTAACACTCTTCTGATTTCCAGTATTGCTCCTCATGTCCTCTTGTTTTAAATTCTTTCCCATCCTACCTTAATCACTTTTTCCTACTTTACTGTGATACAAAGGATGCAAAACAAAATATCCAGAATATTGGTTTATGGTCTTATTTTAACGAGAACTATATCTGTCTGGACATCAAGGTCAGTAACATCATGCTTGCGAAGAAAGTTTTCTAGCTAATTGTATTATTATCATCAAGATTCGTCATGCAAAGCCACCTAATTTTGCTCAGCATCCCAATGAGATGGCATGTGGAAGGTTACAGTAGGCCAATCTCACTTTCTAGCTTCAAATTGCCACTTGTGCTCAAGTAGGATTATGAACGTGTAGTGCTGAAAAAAATGATCCTTTCACATCTGTTCACATACATATACATACCACTTTTCCCCTCTGGAATGAGTAAAAAGATAATTTAGAGTGGTCAGAAAACAGAATTAAGAAGTTAACAAACAACCCACATCCAGTGAAAAAAGGAAAAATCTCTTATGTTCTGCTGGTCACTGGTTATATAAAATGTCACTGAAAATTTGGTGACAGATTACTGACAAACAGTAACTGTGAGCAGCTCAAATCTGAGCAACTCAGTCTCAATGAAACAGCACATACCAGTTGATGACTACAACGGGTTTTAAAATAGAAGAGGTCAGTTGATGCTAACTTTTTGGAATCTACAAAGACAAAATTTGAAAAGTTTACCTTCCAAACATTTAAATGGCTGATTTTTTCGTCAGACCTTTGGATCAAAGATCTTTAAGCTTTTTGTTTTGTTCTATTAGCAAAGGAAAGTTCTATAAGAAATGTACTCTAGCTGCAACAGAGAGAGAAGGGGGAAGAGCTGCAGCCATTTCAGGCAGGATGGAGAAAACTAAGATTCAAAAAGAATATGAATTTTTCCACTTACATGTTTCAGGTGTCAGAACCTAGTTATCAGTTGGAGAACCACAGTTAGAAAACTCATATCTTTGATAGTGGAGGCATTTATGTTCCCAAATATAGAAGAATTCAAATTTTTTACCCCTACCATAAATGCAAGGCTTAATCAGAAGGGCTTGTCTTACTATTTGGAAAACAGAATTGTTAGTAAAGACAATTCTTAGGAAAGAGAACAAAAACTAAGAGTTAGCTGAATGCCAGTGGCTCACATCTATAATCCTAGCTATTCAGAGTTCAAAACAAGCTAGAAAGAAAAGTCCTCAAGAATTCATCTCCAAAAAGAATCAGCAAAATGCAGGACTGGAGATGTAGATCAAGTGGTAAAGTGTCAAGTGAACAAGCAGGGGCCCCTGAGTTCAAATCACACTACCATTAATAAAGGAACATGGAATACTTGGTTGGTGTAATTTAATTGTGTGTAGAGTCTAAATTGTATTAATGTAGTGGCATCATCATCACCACTACCATAGTTCTCCTTTACCAGAAACTTCTACTCAGAAAGACTAAATGAAACAGCACACACCAGTTGATGTGAACTGTCGCAGGAATTTTACAGGTATTAATAACCTATTTGATGGATGAAAGAAGTCTGCCTCAGAGAGGCAGTGTCTTGCCTAAGTCAAATAACTGGAGATTTGACTGAGGCTCACTGCTACCTACTACAAAACAGGGGGAACACATTCCTCTCCTCACAGGAAACATGAGCACATTTCCTGTGTGCTACCAGTAAAATGCCAAAATAAGGTGACAAAGCTACATGTCCGATGGCATTTTAATCATTTGTATAAAAACAACTGATTAGTTTTATAGTGCTAAAATGATTATTATCTCATGAAGTATGTAGAATTTATAATTCTTTCCCTATGGTAGTTTTTTTAAAGCCACTATCAGTATCAGTATCACTATCAGTATCAGATATCTTATTTAAAATGGCCCAGGGTATTCTCTAGGAGTGAATTATAAGCATATGGTATTTGTTCTCAGACCCTGGACAGGGTAGTGAAAACACACTATCAAGTCTCTCACTCTGGATCTCATGTCTTTAACAATGCCAGCAGAAAATGCCTGAAGCTTCTCATGTGTTCAGAAATACTTTGCAGACACAAGTACCGTATTTTCCATCCTTTGCTCAAGGATCATCTGTGATATCAGATTAAGTTTTGGCTAATCATGTTGAGAGCACCTGTCAACCTGGTGAAGGGCACTTTCTAGAGAAAACAACCTTGATGTCAATCAACATTGCTTTGACTTCTCCTAGGTTCAATATTTGGTTAGAACTACAGTGGGCACTTAGCTCTCTCCTTTTTATCCTAGAATCTCTTCTCAGCCAGTGATTCATCTGTCAGACAGAATACAAAGTCCTACCCATTTCTAGGGAGTTGCACAGGCTCCCTAGGATCATTCCTGCCAGTCTCATCTGCAAAAGCAGGTATCCTCTGACTTCCAGGTTGCGTGGGTGTGGTGCCAAGTGGTCTAATGTCCCACACAAGTCAATGTGCTTCTGGGTTGACCCCACATGAAGGTACTGGGGTCCACACAGAGCTGAGCACTGTAGCAGGGTAAGGGTTACAAGAAGTCTGGCCTAGACAAGTAAGACATCTAAGAGGGTGTGATGTACCATTCAGGAAAAGGCATTACTCCTGATGATGTTGTACCAAAAGAAAACTTGAGTTATCTTTGCTTTTCTCCTTATCTCCAAATATAGTTCCTCATGACCGGATTCTAGACTGACAATTCTGCCTTCATAGGGTATCTCAAGTCTATCTACTCTTAACCTTTACTGCTACCAATCATTATTTCCCACCTAATCTACTGATATTGTCATGGTAACTGGCTTCCCTGTTTTTAATTCCTCTTTGGCTTGTAAGGATGGAACATCAACCCTGGGTTAGGTGATTCACTGGGAGGACTTACAGGTTTCAGCATATGTTATATGCATGGGTGTGATTTATTCTGTGAAAGCAAGCAGAGCAAGATCAGCCAAGGGAAAAAAATGAATGAGAGAGCCTGGAGAAAACAACACAGACACTCCCAAGAGTCAGCCCTCAGTAGAGCTATGTGCTTAATTCCCTCTATGTGAGATTGTAACAGCATGGAGTTCTGTTCGGGGGAAGCTCATTAGAGCTTCTGTCCACAGCTTCTGTTGAATGCTGGTCATGTAGGTACCCTCTGCTGGGCAGAATTCCAGAATCCCAGAAAGAAAGCAGGTGTTCAAGTGTAAGTCACTTTGTACAAATCCCTTTACAAAGCATCCTTATCAGTTAGAGAACATTAAGGACAGTCATGAAGTCCAAGTTCCCAGATGCAGGCAAGCCCCCTCCCTCACCCCCTCCCACCACCCTGGCAAGGAGGCCTTTTGAAGGACAGCAGTCTCAGGACTGCTTAAGCTGACTCTATTCTGCACACTCTTTGTTATCCATGCTCCACACACAAACCCCAGTGACCTTAACATTCCAAAGCTTTTATATTTACTGTTCTGCTTAACATCTTGACATGTTTCCTATTATTTCTTTAAATAAAATCTGCGCTTTGCTGCCCAGCTGCTTGAACTGCTCTGTCTCATTTGCAAAGACTTTCATAAAATTACTTGTTTTTAGAATCTGTTCTTCAATATCAATTCCTGTCCTGGATTCTAGAATTGTGAGGATTCAGGTCATCAGGTGGAATGGTAGCTTTTGTTGTTTCTCTGGGTTCTATACTGGTTATGAAAATGTTTTGCAATCCAGGATCTCACTGGCTTCCACATCTCCTCCATAAAAGGACAAGTACAGTATTTCTTGGAAAGACAGGCTATTTTTTTCATGAGTACACTGCATCTAGATGGAGCTGTTTCTACAACTCTGGTTTGTTTCTATGCAGGGTTTCACAAGTTGGCACAGAGCACAAAGAACAACCCTTAGCTATTAAGCATTTAGGTCAACTCCACAATATATTTAGCAAGACGACTATTTTCCCTTCCCTTCTTGGTTTAATGACCTCAAATGTACCAACATCCTGTCTTACCTAATCCCCTAACAAGTTCTATCAAATGCCAGGACAGAATCAGACAGCCTTGCAGGCAGTGAGATCATTCACGAAGAATTCTTTTTTATTCCAAAAATTAAGAGTGCCAGACCATTTAACACAATCTATTACACAGCCAGAAAATTAACCTTGTACTCTAAATAATTTTCAACCTCTCTCCTATCACAGATCTTTTAGAAACCAGATTACCCACTTTTCCCAAAAGACATGCAAGCAAAACATTTCCAGATGATTTTTGAGGATGTAAGAACCATTTCAAGACTCTCTAGGGAGACCCTAAGAATCAATAAACCCCAAGTTACAATCGCTTGTTAAAGAAGTCCAAGAGATTGTGTTGTTCCCAGACCCTGCACTAGACTCTAGTCCCTGGAGCATCTCAGGGTGACTTTCTTGGGTGCCACTGTCTCTGCATGAGAAATGTCTTTTCTGCTTTCAGCTGCAGGAACATCTTTATCTGGCTTCTGGTTACATTCAGTGTTGGCACAGCTGTGCCAAGTGTTCGGGCTACTCTCTTTTGCCAATGCTTGCTATATCTTGACGTGCTTAGGTTCTGTTCTCCAGTTTGTCATCATGGGTCCTTGTGGTCTCCCATCTTCCTGTCACTTGCCTTGTTGGTCCTTTCTGGAATTTTTATCACTTAAAAAGTTATACCAGATTGTTTCTTAGACCACAAAAGCCACATTTAAAAATTCGTTTGCTTTTTTCCCTAAAAATATCTTTTAACATTTCCGCATCTTTGCCCCTTGGGAATAATCTTCCCTATCACTCTAAGCATCCAGTCTGATGTTTTCTGTTCACCCTGGTCCAGAGATTCCTTCTAGAAGGGATGTGGTAAGGTAGATGGAGAACAGACCTGGTGTCAGGTCTTGGGCCCAGACAATGTAGTAGTTAACCCACTGCCCAGATAAGGTTTTAAAAAAGGATTAATTTCCTCCTCTGTTAATTTTTATCTCCTAGAACATATGTACAATTCCTGGAACACAGAAGCAACCAGTAAATGGTGTTGGCATTTCTTTACTCTGTAACTCTTCACATGTGGGACTCAGCATACATTACCTTTTAGAAGTAATCCCTGATGTTAAGTTAGAAAGATCATTTATGTTCTGAGTCTCAGATAATTTTTGTTAGGCTTATTAAGACACAACTTATGTACTAAATACGCACCTTTGAAGTATAAAATTCAGTGATTTTTTTAGCATATTCAAAGTCGGGCACCTCCCACTGCTATTTAATATTAGAGCACTTCAGTCATATCCAAAAGAAACGCTACACACATAGCAGTTATCCCTCCTTTTTGCTCTTCCTCCAATGTTTGGCAAATAGTACTTTTGGCTTTATGGATTTGCCCATTTTGAACATTTCTGGCTTATTTTCACTTACCATCATGTTTCTAAAGTTCACCTAGGATGTAGCACTGCAAGTATTTCCTTCTTGTTGATGGAAGAATAAAAATCCACTGGACTCATGTTATAGTTTGGATCTGGCATCTTTCCCCCAAGGACTCATGTACTGGCTCGAATCCCAGTCAAACAGTATTGGTATGATGAGATCACGAGGCCTCTAACATCATCAATGGATTAATCTATTCACCTGGGGTCTAAATCTTGTCCCTGGCACTTTCATCACCACCATCCCTCCCACCCACCCCACCCCCACCCCCGCCCCCTCTCTTTTTCTCTCTGCTTCCTGGCCACCACGAGGTGAACAGAATTCTTCTCTCATGACTTTCTACCATAGGGGTATGCCTCTCACAGGCCCAGAAACAATTAAGCAAACTGATCAGCTGATCATGGATTTAAACCTCTCAAATGGTGGACTTATAAAACATTCTCCCTTTTAAGTTGTTTTGTTTAGGTATTTTTTCACAGTAACAGAAAGCTAACAATGCATATACCACATTTGAGTTACAAATACATTTGTTGTACTTGCTTTTTGTCTATTATAAATGCAGTTTCTATGAGCATATGTTTTTAATTCTGTTTCATATGGATGGAAGTAGAATTTCTGAGTGTGATGGTTAACTTTTTCTATTAGGCATAGTATCCAGGCCAAATACATCTGGATATTGATGAGATGAATGTAGCATTTATATTAGTAGTCTTAAGTAAGGCTGACAACTTTCCATAGTGTAGATACGACTTAATTTAATCAGTTGAAAGTCTCACAGTGAGATTGACATTTCTTGAAGAAGACAGAATTCTGACAGGCAAGTGCCTTTGAACTCAGTGCTTCATTGACTCTTCCTTGAGCCTCCAGCTTGCTGGCCTACATGCCTGCCTACATGACCAGGAACTAATTCCTTAAAACAAATCTATTCCTCTCCTCCTCTCTTCACACACAATTTATTGATTCTACATCTCTGAAGAATCCTAAATACGTTATGAAGACATAATGGTGACCCTATATTTAACATTTTGGGAAACTCACAAATTGTTTTCCAAAATGACTTTACCATCTCACAATTCTATCAGCAGTAGGTAAGGCTTCCAGGGTTTACACACCCTCACCAATAATTATTACCTTGTGTCTTTTACACATTAGGCTACTTGTAATGGGAGTAAAATGGTATCTCACTCTGGTTTTAATTTATATTTTACTATCATGATTTTGAGAATCTCTTCATGTATTAATTGCAATTTGTATGTTTTTTTGTCTTTTTTGTTTTTTATGTAGAAATACTGTACAAAGGGGTTATAGTTACATCAGTAAGGTAATGAGTACATTTCATATTGGAGCATTGTTACCTCCTTCTTTGTTTTCCCCCTACCATCTCTTCCCTTCCCACCTCCCCATTTGTATGTTTTTAAAAAGGCCTACTATTTATGTTTTTGAGCACTAAATTATAATAGATGCAAAGGATTTGTCAGATATGTGGCTTGTACGTTATTTTTGTGTGTCAGTTTTGGGGCTTGAATTTGGGGCCTTGTACTCTCACTTGGCTTTTTTGCTCAAGTCTGGTGTTTTACTACCTAAACCATATCTCTACTTCTGCCTTTTTGCTGGTTAATTAGAGGTAAGATAATAACAGACTTTTCTGTCTGGGCTGGCTTTGACCTGAGATCCTCATATCTCAGCTTCTCGAGTAGCTAGAATTACAAGTGTGAGCCACCAGTGCTAAGCTGTGTTAGAAAGCACTCTATTATATGCCATTATTCAAGCAATATTGTTATTATGTCTTCTAAGAAATCATTAATTAATCTAAGATCACTAAGATTTATGCTTATATTTTCTTCTAATAATTTTACAAGTTTTGTACTTATATTTGGTTAGATGATTTTTAGTTAATTTTTACAAACCATGTAAGGAAGGACTGTACTGTCTTAATTACTATAGCTTTATAGTATGTTCTGAAACAAGAAAGTGTGAATCTTCCAAGTCTATTCTTCTTTTTAAAGAGTTTCTTATTCTGGGTCCTTTACATTTCCATATGAATTTTAAAACCAGCCTGTCAATTTCTGCAACAAAAAAGTGAGTGGAATTTTGATGGCATTGTGTTGAATATGCCCAATTTGGGCAGCACTAGCATCTTAACAAGTCTTTTAAAATGTGAACACTGGATGTCTTTCCAATTTCTTAGGTTTTTCACAATTTCTTTCCATTGTGTTCTATGTTTTTCAGTGATCCAGTCTTATATGTCTTTTCTTAAAGTTGTTGCTGAATATTTCATTCTTTTTTCATGCTTTTATAACTAATTGTTTTCTTATTTTCTTAATTTCATTTTCAGATTGCTTCATATTTTTGGTGCTAGCTCTGGGGCTTGAACTCAGGGCTATGTGTTGTCCCTGAGATTTTTTTTTTTGCTCAAGGCTAATGCTCTACTACTTGAGGTATAC
The DNA here is from genome assembly GCF_000151885.1 of Dipodomys ordii. NCBI lineage: Eukaryota > Metazoa > Chordata > Mammalia > Rodentia > Heteromyidae > Dipodomys > Dipodomys ordii. Next base: position 16,089,391 of record NW_012267248.1, on the reverse strand, counting down.
TTCCACTTCAGGCTTTCTGTTGGTTAATTAAGCATAAGAGTCCATAGAATTTCCTATTTGGAATGGCTTTGAACCATGATCTCAGATTTCAGCTTCCCAAGTAGCTAGGATTACAGGTATAAGTCACCGGCACCTAGCTAAAATGAATTCTTATATTTTGACTTTTTATTTGGTAAACTTGTTGATCTTATTTAATAATTCTAATAGGTATTTTTGTATGTTTAATTTGGGGGTGGGTGGGCTGGAATTTTGCCTTTTTTTAAAGAATTCTAAAGCATAGGAAGATCCTGGCATACCAACCCTTCACTTAAACTGCACTGTAAATGTCAGGAGGTCACACTACTAGACTCTCTTCCTGGTACTCAGTGTTACAGTGTTAGTACTCCCCAACACTGTGATTAGAGAGGTGAATTCCTGTAATTCAGGGCCCTTTCTTTCCATAGAACAGTGTTACAAAGTTATAAAGAGTATCTATTTGTACAGGCATCATTAGCTTCATTGGCTTCTGACCTCACCATTCTCAAAGTAAGAGAATTGAAGAGCTTATTTCAATGAGAAACCTTATCCTGGCAGGGCTCCAAGTGACCCTTTCAATAGAACTATCCTAGAGACCCCTTATGGGTTTTCACATAGACACCTCCACTGACCTACTTCCTCTTTCCAACTCAGTGCAGACTCTTAATGCATATTACTTTGAGGGACAGTGGTGATTATTTTCACAAATACTGCTGAATTTGACACCAATTGTAATTATTCTTACTAGACTATATTTTGCTTCAGGTTAAAAACCTGATCTCCAGCCAGCTGGCATTCAGAGACCTGCTTTGCATCTTGATCTGTGAGTCACTGACTTGAGCATGAATTTGCCCAGAATACCCCGGCATATGAAATGATCAAAATATCACACTTTGATTGATTCAGAAAGTTATTTTCTGCCACCACACAGACTGAGAGTTTCTGTGCTGTATCTGACTAATTGGGGACAGATAGGAACTGCATGAGCCAGGAGTGAGTATATGAAGACCTGCTTGCCCCTGAACACCTAGATTCCAGGGAAGGAAAAAAGTCTCCACTTTCTAGGGCAACATATGTCCAGAGGATGCTCATTTGAGCATAATCTGGGTATCAGAGTCATCTTCTGAAAGGATCCTGGCATTTCGGTTTGACAAAAATCGAGAAACATTTTAGAAAGAAAATCGGATTTGTGTGTAAATGAAGAATATTCCTGAAAAGAAACTGTTACGAAACTGAAATCTGGAGACCGCGGTGGTGCTAAGTTGAGTCATCAGTTCCCTTTACACCCTAATAATCGTTGTCGGCACTTTGATCACAATGACTGCTCTGGGTGATGCTTTTTTGTTTGCTTTTTTTGGTACTTCCTTGTGTAAACAGGTTGTCTCACTGCCGGCTTGCAAACATGTTTACATTGGGGGGATCATAGGGAACATCTGTTAGAAATAGATTTCACGCTTTTCTGTCAACTTAGAGAAATTTGAATCATATTTCTTAGTAATGTTCTCAAAAAGCTTTTGGGGCGTTTAATGAAACTACTGGAAAGAGACCTGATAGGATATTTTGATTGTTTCGTTCACACAAATATTTAAAAGTCTTTCCAGAAAACACACAAATGAAGTGGTTAGAAACAGCTATTAATTATTCTCTTTTTTTCCAGATGTGGACAAGTAGCTATAGAGTTTATGTGGCCTGGCCAATGATAATGTGGCAAAAGTGAATGATGTACTCTAAAGCAGTTTGGACTTGCATATCTTTCATTAGCTCTTAAGCAATCCTCATGTAATCCAAAAAATTTTACAATTCCACACCATTGTATTGAGAAGATCACTTATTCTGGAGAGGGAAAAGAAGAGGCTGAAGAATAGACTCTAAACTCCAGCAATTTCCTTCTTTGGGTCTGAAGGTTAGAGACAGAGATGGGGCACATGGACAAGAATGTAAGGGAGTGAAGCTTGAAGCAGAGGCTGAGTAAACAAGACAGCTGGAGGCAAAATACTACTGAAATATACCAACACTGAGCCTGCTCCTGCCAGGCCCGAGCGCGAGGTCCACCTTGCAGGAGGTGTAGCTTTCTCTGGCCCTTATAGTCCAGGCAGGGCTGATCTCTCTGTCAAGAGATACCTACTGACGCAGGGAGGAGATAGCACAAATTCTGTATAAAGATCCCATATGCAACAGGGCCTCAAAACCTAGGGAAAAAAGCACCCTATTCTCCTTCTGCCAGGCCAAAGAACCATTGTTCTCCATTTGCCTTGATTTTATGACCTCCCTTCTTTATGTCCCATTATTTACCCAAGTGGTCACAAGCAAGTTCAGCAGACACCTTTTCCCTGAATCCTTCTCTTGGGTAAGTTATACTACTTGAAAGGCAAAGCTAATTCTGTGGATGGCTGTTATCAGAGATGTGGATTTAGCTTGATCATGGGGACTGAGGCATTCTCAGGCATATAAATTAGTGAAATGGGTGAAAAAGAGAAGGCACAATAAAGAAGGAATAGAATATTTACTACTCCTCCCAACGTTTCTGTATTCCTGGATGGAGCTCCTTTGTGCACAAACTAATTTATACTTGGTCTTCTGAAAGGTCATCACATCAAGGCCGAGGAATCATGAACATATTTTACACATCCAATTTGTTAGGTTGATTTATAACACTTCAGTCTCCAAACATTGAACACATGTGTCCTGGTTCTGAGCACTATAAATGTTAGAACCATGAAGATCAGGGCAGGGCAGCTCACAGAGGTGGGTGGGATGCTGGACTAGGAATATAGACAATGGATTTCTTGGTGAACAAAGAGGAGGTAAAAGGAGTCCTCAGAATGTCAAGGTACTTACCAGCAAGGCCTCCTATACTGTGGTTTTGGGAAGCCTATGTTGGATAGAAATTAGTCACACCTTCTCCTGTTTGGCTACACCACAGCAGAATATATCAGGGTCTTGCTATTGGCAAAAAATAATCCTTAATCTTTTTTATATTTTTTAATTATCTTTAATTAGTTGTACAAAGGGATTACCAATCAATGTATCAGCTTAAAGTTAGAATGCTTCTTGATCAATGTTACCATGTTCATCATTTTCTCTTATCCCTTCAACTCACTCATGCACACAATTTTCCTGGTAACCTTTAATCTTTAAAAATAACAACAACAAAAAGAATCAGTCATCTCATGCTTTAACCTTTTGTGATTTCTTTTTAACTATACCTACTCTGTAGCATATTTATCTGCCCTGTACTGGATAGGGCAAGTGGGAACACAACCAAAAGAAGTTATATGTACATGGCAAATAAAGAACAAAACACAGGCAGGAAAATATAAATACTAATGAATGTGAAGCTGAACTGTAAGAAATAATTAAGTAGTTGTACATCAAATGCATAAATATGATTCATTTTTAAAGGCCCACACATTACACCCACTTTTTGGAGTTTCCCAAAGTAATTTAGAACTTTTTGATGTTGCTTCCTGTTTTTCAGTCCCTTTTATCTATTTATGGGGGAGGCAAATCTACTGTTAACTGACTTGAGAAGAAAAGGGAAGGGCAATTTTTCTGGCTTCAGTTATCAAAATCTGCTTTTAAAAGTCTAATATTTAGAATTTAAATTCTAAAATACGAGGCCCTGACCTTCAAAGTAATTATTTATAACCAATCCCACACTGTAACGATAAATTGCAACAACATTTCTGTTGGAGTTAATGAACCTCTTGCATCAATTTCCTGTTCCTCACCATAGCTCCCTACAAAAACATTTGACCTTCGGAAGAGGGAGAAGAAAACTGAGGGCAGAGGCTCATTGGCTTCCATCTGTATTCAATACATTTTCCTTCCTTCTTTTGAGACAAGGACTGGCCAGAATAAGATTTCTTCATACTTTGAAGTTGAGGTTCCCAAAAAGAAGTGCTAAAGGACTTCAAAAGTATTTATTCCACACAATTAGCTTTAGGTCATAAAAGTAGCTCAGGCCCAAGATCCAGGGAGTGAAAACCTCAGAGCTTCATGGCAAAGCATGGCCATAGTGACTATCTCTTTCTTTTTGGCTTTCATTGCTTGTTATTTTAACCAAATAGATGGTTAATGCAAACTACTTTCCCATTTTTAGGGTGAAAGGCATTTTGGGGATCAGATAGTCTAATCTCTATGGAAGCTCCATTGACCATCAGGTGTTTGCTTCTGCTTGAACACATTACACACAGTACCATTACATATATTATTATACATCATTATACACACACACCATCATCTGCCTCCTCACAATCTAAATTCACTGGTCTTTCCTCCAGTGCATCTAGGGCAAGGACAGCACCCGCAAACGTGGTGCATATTCTCTAGTCCAAACTTTTCTCTGGGCAATTGTTTCCAGTTCCTTCAAATGGCATTTAGTACATGGTTTCAAGTCCTGTTGCTATCATTGTCTTGGGCTATTCCCCTTTGGGGGAAAAGCCAGCTAAGCCTTAAATTAGAAAATAATAATTTCAATTTAAGATCACACTATACCCAACAATATTCTTGCCAGTGTAATATCAAGTATAGAGTAATCTTTTACATCGAGAAGCAGATGGAGCTGCCTATTACTTCTTTAGTGTTATAGTGTAGAGCATAATTTCGCTCATGTTTTGGGCAGCTATGTGACAGGGATATGAAGGATAAACAAAGGAGGAGGCTGCAATGCTTGGTAAGAAATGTACGCATTATCCTGCCCATGTAATTGTAACCCCTCTGTACAGTATGTTCACAAATAAAATAAAATAAAAAAAAAGATCCTGTTTGGAGAAATAAAGCCTTCTGAAGACCTTGCATATATTACGATTGCACTTTACATCTCACATTGTCTAGCTACAATTTTTTGATGGGTAAATACAACTGTAGGCCTTGTCATTTACTTCTATTATGTATCTAACTCACTCAGGCCTAGTCCCTTGTGTGTTCTTCTTTCTTCTGTTTATTCACTCATTGGTAAAGGAGAATACAAAAAAGAACTGCACTCAAAGTAGTATGTATTATCATGAAATTGTACCATGCTTATAGAGCAGTGTGCACTCAGGGTGAAGACTAACTCAGTAAACAATACCCTTTAGGAAGAAGGCCAGTGTGCATGCTGTATGGAGTCTTGTCAGTAAATTTTGAGAGGAAACACTGAATAAATATTTGTCATATTTATTTATTTCTCCTACTGAAAACTATCTAAGACAAGAGGATGTTTAATGATGAGACTGATTTCAGGATTTCTGCTCTACACAGTGTCCTGCCCCTGGGACGTAAGGAGTGATACATGTTCTAGCCTCATAGTGAAACCAGACACAGTTCACTTCCTTTTCTTCTTAAACCACCCCTTCACCTAGGGGATGTCTTGAGATGACACAGAGTTAGTCATGTATCCCTATTCTAAGATAGGGGAAAGCTATGAACAGTACTCATTAATAATAATATTTAAAATATCCTTCTGGGAAGATGGACTGCATTGTCTATGGATGGAATATCCCTGATTGATCTTCCCTACTAAAGCTGCTTGACCCTATAGTCTCCACTGAAGAGTAGAGACACTGCAACTTCCACCAAGCAGTCAGGAAGCAACCAATCAAAAATAGTGGCCTACATTTATATGACTTATTACTTACAGAGAGCAACCATAGAAATCATTTTTTAGTCAGCTCCCTTTTTCCCCTCTGGCTTTTGGGAAGCAGCTTGAATACTGGATCAGCCAGAGGTGGCCAAAGTGCAAACTGGTTATAAGTAACTCTGCTTATCATGGCCCTGATGAAGAGAACCAAAGGGCTGGAGCAGTGAATATTATATATTGTTCCTCTGTATTCAAACAAGCAACAAAACCCAACCAACCAACGTTGGAACCTAGGCTCTTGCTTTGATTTGACTCTGGACTGTCCCTCTGAAACTCACATTGTAATATAATCATCATTATCCCCCTCCCCTCCTCAGCCTGCCCTCCTTTTCTTTTCTATTCTATTCTTTTTCCTTGCTTCCTTGCTTCCTTCCTTCCTTCCTTCCTTCCTCCCTCCTTCCCTCCCTCCCTCCCCCTCTTTTTGTGGAGTACGAGGCTTCAAACTCTATTTTTGCTCTGTCTTGGCTTTTTCACTCAAAGCTGATGCTCTGCTACTTGAGCCACACCTCCCCTTGCTAGGCTTTCTTGTGTTAGAATTCCCGAGAACATTTTTTGCTACTAAATTTTAGCCATTTCCTGCTGTCAACTTTTTTATTAAGGACATAGGGTGGCCTGCCCATTCTTGGGCTGTTCGTTTCTCACCACCCTACCAGAAATTGGTGATGAATCTTGAGCTCTGGATCCCAGTCCCTCTATCTGATTGAAGCATTTTCTTGTTTTCACCCTCTTTCTTTCTTTTTTTTTTTTTGAGCCCCAGCACCCACTTCCAGCTTTTTCTGTGTATGTGGTGCTAAGGAATCAAACCCAGGGCCTCATGCATGTAAGGCAAGCACTCTACCACTGAGCCACCTTCCCAGCCTAGGATATCAATTTCTCTCTCTCTCCTGAACCATGTCCACCCACATACCAATACGTTTAACATTTTCCATCTTAAAAATCTCCTTGACTTCCCCCAGATACTTGTTGCCTTTATTTTCTCATTTTTTTCTTAAATTGTTTTAAGTACATTTTTGTCTCACTCCAGAGAAACATCTTTGATTACGGTCCTCAATGATCTCTGACTTGTAAATTTCACTGTCAGTGAAAGGACTCTCAAATTTATTTTTACCTCACTGTAAGTTCTTCCCTGTAACCTCAAACAGGTCTTGGTTGTATGAATTGTATCTCTAATTATTAATCACATTAGAAATTAAAACAGAAATTTCCAAATCAATTTCCAAGTTAGCCTCTAAACTTGTATATCCAATGTGCTGCTTCCACATAGCATGGCCAAAAGAGAATTCTTGCTTCCATTCTCTCCCCAAACATGCTTCTCACCATTTTTTTACCCCTATTTCAATCATGGCTTCCTGGGAAAAATATCTGCAGATGAATCAGAGATTCATGGTTTATCTTTTCAGTTTCAGATGAATTATCATACATCTCAGATTTGATCACTTCTTATTAGCTCAAACATGTTGGTCTGAGAACTCCTTTATATGCTTTTTAAGGAACTCTAGTAGTTCTTGTCATGTGAACAGTATATATTGATACTTAATCATATTAGAAATTGAAGCAATTTAAACAACATAGGTTTCATTTTATTTGGAATAGTAAATTAGATAAATATAAGTGACATGTTATGAAAAGTAACTATTTTCCTAAACTAGTGATGTAGTGACACTGTTTCCATTTTTTAAAATCTTATCAGTGTCTGACTAGAGGACAGGTGTGTTCTTAAAGCTCTATCACCTTCAATCTGTTCAAGATTGAAGAATCTAAAGAAATATCTAGACTTACATAGATATGCAGCTGGAAATCGGTCAAATACTTCAATAGTCTGATAATGGTAGGTATACCTCCTTGTTCAACTCTAATATGTCAGTAACTGGCAGTGTTTAATTTGTGGAACCTGGTATTTGCCTAGCATGCTCAAAGCCCTGGGTTTGATGTTGATCCTCAGTAGTGAAGGAAAATAAGTGGAACTTAAAATATGGAAACAGAAATCTTCTCTGGACACATTTTTTATCCTATTATATTAAAATCTATTGGGGCTAAAAACTGATGGCTTACACCTATAATCCTAACTGCTTAGGAAGCAGACAGTGATTGACATGATTGTAGTTTAAGGCCAGCCTGGGCAAAAAGTTCATGAGGCTTCATCTCACCCAATTAGCTGAGTATGGTAGCATGTGTCTGTCATTCAAACTGCATGGGAAGATGAGATTAGAAGAATCACAGTTACATGCCAACTGGGGCAAAAAAAATTAATGCCATCCCATCTTAAGAGAAAAAGCTGGGCATGACGGTGTGTATCACTATCCCTGATTGTAGTAGGAAGCACAAATAGAAAGACTGAGGTCCAGGCCTAACCAATTTTGGCCTAACCAGCCAAAATTGAGCTTCATTCAAAAAATAACCAAAGCAAATAAGTGCTTTCAGCAAAAACATTGTTTCAGCTAAAGCACTTGCCTAGAAGGTGACACATTGCTATTTGTTCACTAGGTTATCGAGATCTTCCAAATGTTTACCTATTATCTCATATTAAAAGATCCACATTAACATCAGTAATTTCATCACAAAAAGTCTTTTATGCATTAAGAAGTTGTCAAGCTGTGACAGTGACATGTTTTCCAAAATTCCAATTTTGTTTTAGGCCTAAATTTTGCCATTGGCAACAAATAACGTTGTTTTCCTTAGAGTATCAGAACCACTTCATTCATTTTTTGAGAAAACGTCTGACAAGTTAATACCCAAATCTACATAACTGGAATTTCTCTGTTAGCTGTTCTTATAAATGCAGTTGGAGTTTATGGAAAAGCAGTTTGTTCCGCTAGTGACTCAAACTACTGCACCAACGTATTTCTTTGAGAAAAGCCATCATATTTGAGGATAAAGAAGACTTTTATGTGTACTTCTAATTTTGTTACACAGGATATTAGAAAGATAGCAGCCCAAGTTGAGATTTCACGAAAAAGAATCGTTACTGCTTCGTCAAGACATCCTAAAGTAACCTGGCACGTTTTTCTGGGAGTGTGTGGTAGAGAACCTGTCCTGCTCAGTGCCTGAACCATGTCTCATGCTGGCATGGTGTCAGCCACTATCACATTGGTACTATCTCTGTGTAAGGCGAATGACTGTGGAAACGTTTTGACTTTGTGTCCTGCAAAAAAGAAAGGTCTGGGGCTGCCATAAATCCAGCAGCCACATTTGGAGAACAATTGCATTAGTTCATCATTTCCTATTCAGACCACCGCCATCTTTTTCCTGGGTTTGCCAAAAGACACCCCACTATTTTCTTTGCTTATACTTTACCTCTGAAAGAATACCTCTCTACAGAATTGCTAGGGGCCACTTTTTAAAATGTATTTCAGATCACATTGCTGGCTTACTTGAAACTCTTTTTTTTGTTGTTGTTGTTGGTGGTGGTCATGGGGCTTGAACTCTGGGTTTGGGCGCTGTCCCTGTGCTCTTCAGCTCAAAGTGAGTGCTCTACCACTTGAGCCACAGCACCACTTCCAGTTTTCTAGTGGTTTATTGGAGATAAGAGTCTCATGGACTTTCCTGCCCTGGCTGGCTTTGAACTGCGATTCTCAGATCTCAGCCTCCTGAATAGCTAGGATTATAGGCGTGAGCCACCAGAGCCCGGCTTTACTTGAAAGTCTTACTTTAACTCCCTACTGCTCTCTGATCATTCTTCAAAACCATGTCTGTATACCTCAGCATTTTGTATTTTTCTTTTTTCTCTCTGTTTCTGTCTTTCACTCTGTCTCTCTCTTTCCCTGTTGTTAAGACAGAGCCTACCTACAGAGCCCAGGGTGCCCTGGAACTACTATGCAGCCCCGACTGGTATTGAACTCCTGATCATTTAGCCTCAGCCTCCTGAGTGGTGGTAGTACAGGTTGAACCACCCACTAGGTTGTATTTACTTGTGCCTTAGCCTGGAAGGATTTTCCCCAGGTCTTAGCATTGGGTTTTAAGGCCCTTCTTGTTTAAGCTTCAACTTCCATGTTGGGTACTAGCTAACATGGAACACAGCCCTCTTCTTAATCATCTGCCTCTATTTCATTGCTCTCAGAGAATTCCGTGTTGTCTAAAATTATAATGTTAATTTGACTTATTTATTGTATTTATTCTTGAAAGGAAATGTGAATTTTCACAAGAACGATAATCTTGTTTAGTAGTATTTGGAATATAGCAGGTGATTTTCAGTATCTGTCAAATGGATATATATTCATGTGAATACCAGTGAGTGCTATGTTGCTATGCCTGTACTGAAAATATGATAGAGTATATCCCTGGGTTTTCAGTGATAGGTCCCAGAACTTCCCTTCTCCACTGTTGGATCCCAATTCATGGATACCCAATTCCTTTAAATGAGATGGCCTAGTATTTGCATATAACTTATTTATCAGTTGATTTTAAATCATCTCTATTTTACTTATACCTAGTACAATAAAAATATAATGTAAGTAGTTGTTATGCTGCATTGAGGAAATAAAGAACTTCTGAAAGCCTTTACATGTTAAGCACAGACACAATTTCATTCCAAATGTGTTCTGATCTGCAATTAGCTAGATTCAGAGCCCTTAGTCTGGAGAGCCAACTGTACATGGAAGGTAAGAGAAATGATATGCTACAGCCTGTAACATCCCTTACTAATATACACACTGCCTCCTCATCCAAGTCATAGATATTACCCTGAAAATGATTGCCATTTGCTTACATTTCTGCAAATCAAAGAAGATAAGAGTACAAAATTTCATAGCCTGTCCCCAAACTGGCCCCCATTTATTACTACTCTTTCTTCTACAGGACACCATCTACCATGCAGGTAATCTTCCAAAGTGGCAACTTGATTGTATCACTTCTCTGCTTCCCAGTGATCTTAGGGCAAAGCTCAAATACAGTTTCCAAGGCTGGTCACTATCAGGTACTGTTCCTTCCTCATCCTCATCTTTTGCCACTCCTCCAAGCCCTACCTATGGGTCTATACTCCAGCCATAGCTGAGCTCAGTGCTTTGGAAGCACCAGGCATCCTCATCTTGAGATTCATACACCATTCCTTATTCTTCCTCTCTTCTTCCCCTGGCTAATATAACCTTCACAGGTGTACAATGAGATATCATGTCCCTTTACAGCCACTTTTGACTTTCTCCACCTAGATTCGATTCCTTATTTTAAAGAAGTAATTCTACAGCACCTTATATATCTGCCTGCTTTTATGACAAATGCTTATTTATACATCTCCTCCACTCAATTATGAGGTCCTGCAGAGATCTCAACTAATGAACACACCAATGCATGAATCCAATGAAAGACAGAGAGATAATTCTAGTATTCATGCAGTCAGCCTGATTTTTCTTTTTCTCTTTTTTCTCTCAGCCTGATTTTTAGCATTCCTGCTTTAGCTTTCTTGTCTCTATTTGTATTTTGTCTACATATATCTTTTCAGTATTTTGTGTTTTTTAAACCAAGCAAGAATAAATTTTATCTTTCCTAGTTTTAAACCCTTTTCTAAATTTTTCAACTTCATTGATTTTTTTCCTGGTTAAAGTATTCCAAGTGTTATTACTAAGTATACTTACTAGTTTTCTTTTAAGGATTCATTATGACTTCCTTTACAATGTGGCTATATTTAAGGACACTGTAATCTAGTAGTTTGTGTAAAGTTCTTAAAACTTCAAATTCCGATATCAATTACAAGTTCATAAAGCTTTAACTCAAAGCTATCTCCTGTGGGCATTCTCCAGTAATGCCACACTAACCCAACAACCTGAAGAAGAACCTAGATCTATTATTTATAGTTAGGGAATGGAAACAGTGGTTTCACACAGTTGATTTTTCTTTGCTTTAACTAGCTATTTCTGCTCTGTGCCTAACACAGACAAGATGAAAGAATCATGGTATTCCATATGTAAACAACTCCTTTAAGCAACTGGCTTGCAACGGAAGAAAAATTACCCTCTGGTGATTAAAACAGCTTTTTAGAAGCCCCTGTTACAGAATCCAAGTAAGCACTGGTCTCACCAGGGAAGTTTACTTCTTTGAAAGATCTAGCCTCACAGCTAACTAGGAGTTTTGATAAAGAATTTCATTCTATCTATAGCATCTATGGTTAATAAGACATATCAATGATCAATGTATATGAGCTATAATTAATCTGCACATTTTCACATCTTTTCACTAATTCAAGAGTTGTACATTTGATGAATTAACAAGCCTTAGTTATGGAACAGCCAGGATGTACTCTACTCGTGTGTGTGTGTGTGTGTGTGTTTGAACTGAAGGCCTCTTGGTCCTTCTGAGTCTATTCACTCATAGCTAGCAGTCTACCACTTGGGATAAGAGTTTCTCAGATTTGTTCTGCCCAGGCTGGCTCTGAATCTCAATTCTTAGAGCTCAGCCTACTGAGAAGCTAGGATTATAGGCACCTGGCTCAGGATGCTCTTTAAGAAAAGCTGACCAACAAGGCCGCTGTTGGTCAAAGTGGGACAAGAAAATGAACAAGTATTCTCCACAGTTCTCCAAATAGGAAGAGGCTGAGCACAGGTACTAAAGTGTGGGGTGCTGTGGCCTAAACAGACCTTGGTTTGATTCCAAGTATTGCCACCTATAGCCTGTAAGATATCTAGAAAAGATCAGTTAACTTATAAAAATCCAGTATTATAAATGAGCCGTACTTTACAAATAGGGTTTTGTGACGATTAAAGAACATAATACAGATATAGTATAATTTGTGCTTAGTCCCAGGTATATAACAAATGTTCAGAACATTTTACTTAAAATAAACATAATTTATCTTTTATCCTCCTTAGCATAAGCATGTGGTATAGTTTGTATAACATTGAAAACCTTATCTAAGCCAATGTGTGTGGCTCACACCAGTAATTCTAGCTTCTTAGGAGGCTGAGATCTGAGTGAGGATCTCAGGTGAAGCCAGCATAGAAAGGAAAGTCCTTGAGGCTCTCATCTCCAATTTACCAGCAAAAAGCCCAAAATACAGCTGTGGCTCAAGTACTAGAGCTTTAGCCTTGAGCAAAAAAGCTCAGGAACAGTGTCTAGGCCCTGAACTCAAGCCCCAGTACTGGCACAAAATAAAACAATATGATAAAATAAATAAAAGCTATTGACATGCACTACTTTATGTGGCACTTCTAAGTGTCCTATGCATTACGATAATGTGGGAACCTTTACAAGCTGTGGGAAACGTTTGCATTTGTACCTGTTGTGTACATGTGGCTAGATCAAAGGATGGTGATTAAGTCACAATCCTTCCAGAGTCTCCAGCCCAGCCCTTGCTCCCTTCTCCTAATTATGTCAGTTTCAATTCATAACTATACTATGAAGATTTAATGAGGCACAAAACTCAGGCTATTTCCTACACTACCAACACCAACTTCAGCAGTAATGTCTAAAAATTTATTACTTAAAACACCATACACACTACGGAGAAATGCTTAATGATATCTCAGTCTTCCACTTGATTTGTGATGGCAGCTAACTGAGCCATCAATCTAAACTTAAAAGTCTAAATTTTGAATATATAAAGAATAGCATGCAGCTGCAGAAACAGCGTCTAAAAATATTAGACTATTACCCAACAGCTGGAAAGACAATTATTTATTGAAAATACTCAGAATCTGGTATTTCCCAATAACTGCAAACGTTGTGCAAAGATATAATTAACAGTTAGTGAAGATTCTTAAGTGGATAAAATATTTTAAGTGAAACAATTATTTAGTAGTTCTTAGTTACTGGGAAAAACATCTCTTTAAATATAATGTTCACTTACCTTGAAAATAAAATTACTGACTTGGGCATTTCCAGGAAATTTTGAAGCCCAGTTAAAAACTCTCAAACTGGGTGTAAAAGCATGTATACTGTGCCTATCCTAGAGGTGATACATGTGTCCAAATCAGAGAGATTTTCATCCTGGTTTGTGTTATTTGTCACAATCTGCTGGTGACAAGACATAGGGGCTGACTGGCCTGAGGAACACTGAGGACACAGAGAAGTCAGTAAAGTACCAGGAGATCCCAAGGCAGTAGAAATCCAGGAAAAAGAGGCAGAAGACCTAGAATTACCATCACTCAGCCTCATGCTAGCTATGTGCCAGAATGATTGATAGACTGATTGCCTGATTGACTGACTTACTGACTCAATGTCTCACTTGCTCACTCACCCACCCTCATACACCAGTATCCACCCAGGTGGACAACAGGACCCTCTTCCTGTGCTTATCCCAAAAAGCCTTATACCAATCCCCTAAAAATGGGGAGCAGGCACAGAGATAACACGGAATTTGAAGCAAAAAAATCCTACTAGCAAGACTGACAGTTACCACTCCTATGATGTGGAAAGTTTGGGGGTTGGTTTCTTTATCCCTAGCTCAGGAATAGAAACTTTTGCTTTTTACCATCTCAGTAAGGACCAAACTCTGTGTACCCAGTGCTGTGTTACATAAACCTGAAATTTAAAAAGTAAACAAATAAACAAAGCCACTTAAAAAATTCAACATTAGGAAAACAAATTCTCAGTCAAAGTTCTCAAAGCGAAGTATGCCTATTTCATAAATATCTTCATTGGTGTGTTTATTAGTTCTTCAGAAAAAAAGACAAACATTTGGTTAGCTGTCAGCCTCCTTCAAATCTCTCAGATTTTGCTACAGAACTTAATGCACAGTGTGTCCCTGTGTCTGGAAAATTTTTCATTCATTTGGTGACTATTTACCTTTTATACACAACTTTTTACCTGTGAATTTCTTAGGGGAGTTCAGAACATACTCAGCAGAAAGTCTCTGAACTGATTGCTCTAAATCAAGCTATTTTATTATTGATTGACATTCTCCATTGTGTTGACAGGACACACTGACCAGTGCACTATATCTACAATGCCAGCATTACCTGGTTGCTTTCCACTCTTGAACTGTTAATTCTGCATTGCTCTAATTAGAATTTAATGAAATTCAATTTTGGTGAATGAAGTTTGTGTGTGAAAATAAACTTTTCTTTATAAAAATTTAGCAAAATAAAAGACATGAAAGAAGTCCACTCAGAGAAGTTTGTAACTGAGGCAAATGAATAGATAACTGTAATGATTTTGCCATCAGATTATGTGGCATATGTTTTACAAAGTCTTTAAAAAGTTTTTGAAAGCCTTCCATTTAAGGAGACTATGAGTGGGAATCATTCAATTACATGTAGGAGAGATGACCCAAATCTAAGCAAAGTCCTTAGGCCCATATCAAAAGACTGGCAGTTAACTGCCAGACTGCCTTTAACTAGAAGTTAAAGGCAATATTTAGGCTGTGTAACATCTTTTTAAAAATCATTCATACTTTAAGTTTTCAGCTAACAAGAAAACATCTGGTCTCAATCAGGTTAGCTTATAAGATTATGACTGTATAACCAATCAGGAATTCTGGGAATCTCTAGATAGTTTGAGGTGCTTCTTTTGTTCTTTCTGATAGTTTGAAGTCCTTCTTTCATTCTTTCTGATTTTTAATTCTGAGGTCTTCTCAATGTTCACTAATTCATTACTTCATTTATAGCATTCTTTTAAATTGAAAGTAATAATAAATAGATGTCAAGTATCCTGAAGCAAGCAGGCATTGTAGATTTTTAAGGATCAAAAAGGCCAGATTATTTTCATTTTCATATGACTTAAATACTTAGCCATTTTGCTTTTTTACACCACTTCTGGTATAAAGCTATCTACTTATTAGTAAAATTGGTTCAACTCCAGTTCAATTAGCACAATCCTCCCAAGTCATAAAGGGTGGACCTTTCCAATAACAAAGGTTGATTCTGGGGCAGCAGACACCTGCCATATTTCGTGAAACAAGGTTTCCTTTTACTAATCTTCTTCTCCTGTTTATTTTGTGAAATGACACAAGTCCTGGCCAAGTCCACCATGGGCCCTCCTCTATATCTTTGTTGAGGCCTCTGTGGGACTGTGACTCAAAGTGCCTTACTGGGGATGCCCAGAGGTTGTGCATGAGCAGACACTGGCAAAGCATTTTTGAGAAATCTCTTCCTCAATTGAAAATATCCACTGTGAGAAACCTGTAGGGTGTACTACACAGGATGAAGTCAGAAAATAAAGGGTCAGGTTTGTGTCATGCTCACGGTGAAATACAGTCACCCTCTCTTACCAGAACAATACCAGCTACTAAAAAAGGTTTACAGGAAAGGACTGCTCAGATCAGTAAGATGAGATCTATGGTGAGTTGCATTCTCCTTTCTCTCTCCTTGAGGGCTGTAGTAGCTAAAGTGACCCTAAACTTATTTAAAGTTCAGATGAATATAACCAGTTGGCTTGTGTGATTTTTTTTCCTATGATTTCCACTGAGACTTCAGTTTGCCTCCTCAGTAAATATATATGTAATCTGCATCCAGGAGAGCCTGGGCAAAGAATGAAGGCTAGATTGCATCTTCTTCAAAGCACAGGCAAGAAGGGTGGGCAGGTTCTCCAATGGCTGAGAAGACTACTTCCAAGAAGAAGAAGAAGACCCCCCACCAGAACAGAAAACGGAACTCCAAGGGACAGCTGTATCGCTAATGTGTAAATCAACCATTCAATTTTCTATTTTTACCTAAAAAGGAGGAATAAAATCCCTAAACTCAGATTCAGGGCAAAAACCAAAACCAAAACCAAAACAAATAATGTAATGGTAAATCTGGAACATACATCCAAAGTGCTGAGCTGCTTAGAAAGTATGATGGATTGAACTGTGGACCCCTAAGATGTGTCTCTGTCTGAACTTCTGGAATAAATGAAGGAATAAAGGAATAAATAAAAAGAAATGAAGGGATAAATGTCACCTTACTTAGAAACAGAGACATGGCAAATGTAAATGGAAGATCCCGAGATGGAGTCACCCTGGATTATCTAGGTGGGCTATAAATCTGATAACAAGTATTCTTATAAGAGACAGAAGAAAAGAAGGTCATGTGAAAGTGAAGGGAGAAATTGGCATTATACAGGCACAATTCAAGGTACTCTCCAAGGGGTTGGTTCTAAAGCATTAGAATAAAGCTCATCCCTGATGATACTTTGATTTTAACCTTCTGTTCTGCAGAACTAAATGAATAAATGTCTGTTGTTTCAAGCCACTAAGTTTGTTACAAACAGCTATAGAAAATGAATACATGAATATAGAACAACTTATCAAGAGACTGGTAGAAAAAACAAAGAAACTTTTACAGGAAACAGAAGATATAAGAACATTACCATCCTCTTCCTAAACCCCAAGTTGTAGGGATCTAAAGGAAAAGGAAGCAAGATGGAGGGTAGAAATCTTTGTATGCATGTTTGGCCCCAAAGCTGACGGGTGAGGAATGTGAAGGCTGAATTGGAGGCTACTCCTCCTATATGTCAGAATTACCTGGAGAACTTTTAAAAGTGATTCCTTTACTCAAGGATGGTTGAAGCAGTATTTTTAGAGGTCAGGCTTGAGAGTCTATGTGACACCAATGATCTACCATCCTTAAAATGACAAGTCTAGGTAGTCCTCCCTCCATTAAAAGTTTAAGAAGTAGATCTAAAGTCAACTTTTTCTAAAAAAAAAAAAAAACTCATTTCTTTCTTTTTTTTCTTTTTAAAAAAAGGTTATCATTTTTAAACCAGGCATAATGGCACATGCCTATAATCCAGTACATGGGAGAAAGAAAGCAGGAGGGACTTTAGTTTAAAGGCAGCCTGGGCTACATAGTGAGATTCTGTCTCAATAATTTTTTAAATTGTTTAAGTAAACCCAAAATAAATCATTTATAAAGTATTAATACAGAAACTCTAAGACACAAGTGAAACAAATCACTATCTTGGGGAACTTCCACATTCATTTCCAAGCTTTTATTTAGATATATGTACGCAGTTTAACTGTATGGCTCAAGTATGGTTAGCAAACCAACAACATTAATACCAGAGAAGTTGGTAATAACAAATTCAGAATTTCAGGCCCTACCCCTGTCCTGCCGTGTAGAAATCTATATTCACTTATGAACACTTGAGAAGCAGCGTTTTCACTGTTAAGGTAGAGAAACTATCTGTCTTTAGAAATAGGCACAGAACTGCATAATCTTTCTTAACAGATACATATCATTCTTGTATCTATTGTAGTTTATTTAATCAGTTCCCTTGATGATCATTTCCATTTTCCTTAATTTCTTTATTATCTCAAGCAATGCTGATATAAGAATCCCTACGTATGATTGTGTTTGGCCAATATTTGGGGGGGGGTTGAGAAGTCAAAGGATGTGTTCACTTATCATTTTCTTGTATCCAAGAATAGTATGCATGCTCATTGACTTTGCACAAGTACACCAGTTTCCTCACACCTTTGCAAATGCTGGAGTTTTCCCAGATTTTAATCTTTGGTTATCTGATATTTGAAAATGATAATTCATTAATTTTTGTCTCCTGTGTTTTTCTAAAAATGATCAATAAGCAGAATATCTTTTAATATTGGCCATTTGTATTTTCCCTTTTTGAACTGTCCAAAGTTATTTTGATTGTTTAAAATAACAGTTATAACAGAGTCTGTGGAATTATAGAGTTTAGAAATATAGTTTAGTCACAATGAAAAGACACCAGCATGGCAAAAAGAAGGGTGGGAGAAGAAAATGTACCATAAAAAGGATAATCAAAAGATTAGTTTGTGTGTTTATTTATAGACACTGGTTACAGCAATCCAGTGATTAGGCAAATTAATGCAGCTGTGTCTGATCACAGCTCTGGGATCAGCCCCCACATCCTTTTCAAATGATGCCACCTGTCATTTAAGTATTTTGCATTTGTCTTTTATGTTACATCCATCTCATGATGGTTCTCATTTTAAAAACATACTCAGTTAACTCTTTGAAGGCCCTCACAATAAGGATGTCTCTCTTCTACAGTCAGGAATGGGCTGAACCACCCATACTACTAGGGAAGCAGAAGAAAAGGACCACCTCTCCAAATGTTTACATGTCAGGAAAGAACGGCTGTATCTTTTTCACTGCTATTGAAGAAGCTAGCTAGTTTCTTCTGAAAAACAGCACAAAATTACAGGGGTTTGATGGTGTGTACTAGTTAAACCTGCATACCATGGCTCCTTCTGTAGAACATAGGCAGCCTGTATACACATACCTCCGAGGCATTTTGAGGTCTGTTCTGCCACAGAGGTACCTGCCCTGAGCTCTCCCTGACAAGTATCTGTTGAGGGTCTTTCTCGTAGGGTCCCTGGAAATCTCTTTAAACCTGCAGGGATGCTGAGTGGGGAATCATCCACCCCTACCATGCTCTGTTTATAAATTGAGATAACCAGTTACTTTATTTATAAAGTATTTTTCCATATACAGAGAGACAATACAATGAAGGAAGAGGATTGGGAAGAGAGGGCTGGGATGATAGCGAGGAGCTAAGTGGAGGAGAAAGTGTGATCCACTTTGTAATCTGTGGCATACAAACAGGTTGATCAGCTCTTATTCAACCTGTTAGGGCTTTAGCACAAGGGTCATCATTATACAACCCCAGGAAAGGAATGTTAGGTCAGAAAGACAAAGGTGACCTTATCCAGAATATTTTATGTAAACTTTGAAGCACATGTACCTTAGCAATTGTGCAGCCTAAGACGTATTTCAGGAGCTGCTAGGATGTAGCAGTATGAGCCATAGACTCTCATGGGTTTTAAAGGAATGAGCAACCCTGGAACACATCTTAAAAATGTGGATCACAGCCAAGGAAGCTAGCTGCTATAGTGTCATAAAATACTCTCAGTAGCCAGGCACTGGTAGCTCATGCCTGTAATCCTAGCTATTCAGGATACCAAGACCTACAGGATCTCAAGTCAAAACCAGCCCAGGTAGAAAAGTCTATGAGACACATCTCCGATTAACCAGCAAAAAGCCAAGTAAGTACAAGGCCTGAGTTCAAGCCTTGGATCCCCTTCCACGTGCTCTTTTAGTTGATGATTTATATTTTTAATTATTTAACTCAAAGGAGTTGCCATTTAACAAAGCAGTTTGTGAATACAATGTATCTTGATCAATGTCATCCCTCCCCCAAAATGCTCTTAGAGCTACTACTGGATGCAGAACATGCTCAGAGGGAAGTGTTGGGTCTGCCATGGTTCTGCACATCAATATTTAAATAGGAGAGAAGAAGAAAGAAAAAAAAAGAAACGTTGTGTCCGTCACTGTCCCTGAGCTTTTATTCTCAAGTTAATACTCTTCCACTGAAGCCACAGCTCTACTTCTGGCTTTTTGGTGGTAAACTGGAGATAAGAGTCTCATGGACTTTTTAGCCTGAGCTGACCTTGAATCAATATCCTCAGATCTCAGCCTCCTGAGTAGCTAAAATGACAGCTGTGAGCCACTGGCTCCCAACTAAGAGTGGAAAAATTTGAACAACAACAAAAAAGAGCCAGGCACAGTCACTGACTCACCCCTATAATCCTAGCTATCTTGAAGGTTGAGATTGGAAGGATCAAGCTTTGAAGCCAGAGTCAAAACCCATAAAATGTCTGTGGATTCCCTTGTTAACCAATAGCTGGTGCAGTGGTATGCACCTGTGATCTCAGATATACAGGAGGCCGAGATTAGGAGGATGGCAGTTCCATGCCAGTAAAGGCAGAGAAATATGCGAGATTCTACCTTAAAGGAAGAAGCTGGGTGAAGTAGCTCGCATATGTCATCCTAGTTACATTGTAGGGAGTGTGAAACAGGAGAACCACAGCCTAGTCATGTGCCAGAGGGAAAAAGAGAGACTCTATCTCAATAAAACAAAACAAAACAGGAGATGTGGCTCTAGTGTGGTGTATCTAAGCAAGCACAAAGCCTGGAGTTCAAACCCCAGTCCAAAAAATAAATTGTGTGTGTGTGTGTGTGTGTGTGTGTATAATTACATGACGTGCCAGCTTACCTGAATGGCAATGTCTTAAATCAGTGAATAAAGTTTAATTGAATGTAGAATAAAATGTAGAATCTACAATAAAATGTAGAACTCGAGCACATCTCAAGTTAATATATGAGGTACATGCTAGGTTTCTTTATGGTCTTTTTCCCCTTATGGTAATCTCTTCCTTAACAATTTAAATATAAATGTGAGGTGGGCCACAAGTTCTAGAACCAATTCCTAAGCAGAAAGAAATAACCAAATCCCAGTGTCACGTAAGGATATTTATTTCATTAACATATCAGGTATCTTCCTGAAAAATCTAACATCCCATTGGTCAAGAGCAGAAAGAAAATTCTAGAAAGATAAGAAATGGGAATGATGATGACTTTATTTTCCTCAGCTTTCAGCCAGCTTCACTTATCTTTGGAGAGGCATCCTCTGCTTCACTCCCCCTCCAGAGGGGGACAGCAAGCTGTTGACAACTCCTACTGTACAAAGAGTTGTTCACACAGCAAAAGTGTTTACTGCTCACAAGTGACGCTCAAAATTAATTCACAGCAGCAACACCAGCAGAACGCTTTGACAGACTGTCTTATGTGTTGACACAGTTATAAGTTGTTGGATTAAAAAAAGTAACACACTTTCCTCTTTTCCAGCCCATACACACTCAAGAGAACAGGAAATATGTCTGAGACTGTAAATGCCATTCTGGAGATGGGCATTTCTGCTTCTGCAGTTCACAGCGTCAGGCATGAGAAGTATGTGGACCTCACTTTTGCAATGAATAAAAGGGCAAAGCCTCTCTTCAGTCTCAGTTTCAGGGGGTCAGGGTGGCTGTTGAGAAACAGGAATGTTTCTCCCTGGAGCAAGCTTCAGGCAGTAGGTGGGAAGAGGACAGAGCCGTTTATTAAACCTTTTCAGCAGAGAGGGGTGCCAGCCTAACAGCTTTCCCAGGCACACATAATTCATCTCCCTTTCCTTTTAAAAACAGTAATCCTTTACTGACAATGGCTTCAGGGAGGATTGGGAGATAGGACTTGCTTGCTCAGAGATGATTTACAATAAAAACAAATCACAAAGTATGCAGTGTGATTTAATTATCTCAAGTCACTGTAGATAATTAGAGGGAAAGAAAAAAAAAGGAAGCCAGGTAGGATAGTAACTATCTGGTTTCGTCTGGAAGATGTTTTTCTGCCTCCTCGGCTGGGCTGAGCTGACATTGTACACTGGAGGTTGTGTGTTTCCACGGCTTCTGTGGAGATGAACACTGTCCTCTCTGGGAGAGATCACATGCTTGGAAAACCAAAATGTGTGCTAAACACACTGGCTGAGGTTTCAGGTCTGAAACTTGATGCTCAGGTAAAACTAGGCAATGCAAGAACTTTCTTGAGCTGCTCATGACTTGAAAGGATGGTTTATAAAGAGCTGAAGCAGATATTTCACTGATTTCCTATGTTCTTTCCCCAGGGGCCCTCATCTCTGCATTTCCTAGCTGTGGTCCACAGGTGCTTCTTCCTCTCATTTCTGTCAGTACCAAGTTCTCCTATGCTTTGATGTTGAGAAGAAAGAAAAGGAAAGATCTGCATCAAGATAGAAATGACTGTCACGGGCTGTTGTGATTTGTTAGAATGTGCCTTGAGTTGGTGGATTCCTGCTGTCATAATGACAGACAGTCTTATCCAAGATTAAGGAGGCCTGCAAACCCCAAGTCTATACATGACAATCTGTGTCCTGCAAGCAAAGTAACTGGACAATGAAAGCAACCTGGTAGGAAGCATGAGTCCTGCTCAATGATGGAGATGCTGACATAGCAGCTCACATCATGTGAGCATGTCTTGTGTACTACGCATTGTGTCAAATATGGCCTATCCATACTGGGGAATACCCTGAGAGCAAATGCCTTTATTATTCTCATCAAGGTAGAAGCTGAGACTTGTGGAAGTCAGGCAATTTGCTTAAGGTTAAAATTGCTAACAAAAAAGGTAAAACTGGAACTGAAAGACAGCTAAGTCTGCAGACAGCAGCCTTATATCCATCTCTAGGGGTCTTATCTGCCTGCAGAGACTACAGTCAGTTCAGGCCAGCACCTCTGGTTTATACTGTGGTCACTAAGAGAACCAGAGGCCACATTGCAGTTGCTGCTTTTGTCACATAAAGGTGGCAGAGTAAGGAGAGCACAGAACTTGGAGGCTGAGAAGTCTGATTAAAATCCTGGCTCTTTGCTTGCTTTTGTTTTATGACCTGGGGTAAATCTCTGAACTTTAGGTTTCTCATCAAGAAAATTAATCTGATATTACCTTACATGGGGACTGAATATGGTAAATGCACATGAACAGTGCTTTTGAAAGCATGACTATTACAGGATGCTATTACTGCTAATGTGATCTTTAGTGGGACTCATAGTTGAGAGTGGAAAAATGACTTTCACAAACCTGCCAATCAGCCCACCTGACAAACCCAGGAGCAGGTTCTCAAGATGACTCTTGGGGAAAATGGAGTAGGGGCAGATTACTTAGACACATTTACCAGTAATAATGAGGTTTGACCCTGGAAAGCAACACAACATAAGATATGCAACCTGTAAATGAGGAACGCTAACTTCCAATGAATTCAGAAATTCCACACTCCCAGTCACTTGGAGATCTGTAAGTCAGCTGTCACAACAGAGAACAAAGAATTGTTTTCTTGTTGGTGATTACACTCTTGTTTTTGTACACCACGTTCAAAAGGACAGATCACCTTCCTCATTTTGTAAAAATTCCTAAATGCAGTGGTTTGATCCAATGGAGTTCAAAGACACTCACTAGTCTGTGGAGACCTGGAAGAACCATTAGGATATCAAGCTTCCTTCTTTTTTTAATTAAAAAAATTTTTAAGCTTCCTTCTTTCAAAGATATGAATCTCAGCAAATATTCTGAATGGATGGATGGATAGGTGCAGAAAGGTATATGATGACTATTAACCCACTCCATATTATAGGGAGTCTGAATCCTTTTTCTACATTTGAACTCACTCTTTTTCAGTGCTGCATTTCTGGTCATTGTTGGGAGGGTTGAACGAACGCCTTAAGCATTATGTCATTGTAAACAATCCCATGTAGCATGACGGTAGAAAATACAGCATTTCACTTTTGTGGTGTCGGTTCCACTACAAGACAGAGAACCTAAGAGATGAGGTCAGTGGGCCAGCTGCCACAGTAAAGAGAATGCCAAGTCCACATTCATTGAGCAAGTTGCCTCTGCTCATAACAAAAATTAAGCTTATTATTGTTATAAAAGCCAAGGAAAGTGAATGTTCTAAATTAAATGCTAAGAGAGCTTCAGAGACTTTCTCCTGGAACTACATGGTTGTACCAGGAGGCCAAGAGACCTTGCTGTGGATGGATATAAACATATCCAGGCTTGTTTCATTTAGATGACACTGCTAGCTAACAGAATTGAAATGACATGCTACTGTGGAACAGGTAGCAGTAAGAGTAAATGCAAAAGAATGGTAGGTAGAGAGGAAGCTGTATACATCTTAGACATTTCACCAGTTAAAGAAGGTAAACCATCTTATAAATATGTTAGAAACAATTGCAAGAAAGAAAAAAAAATATTTGAGTCTTATCTTGGGATTCATTTCACCTAACATCAACTTATCTGACTGTTTCTGCTTGTCTCAGACATATACTAGTTATTGCAAATAAGGGAAACCATGGGACCTATGTTTCTTTGGGTCTGGCTTACTTCACTTAATATAATTTTTTTCAAGTCTTTCCATTTCCTAACAGATGGGGCAATGTCATTCTTTCTGATGGAGGCACAGAATCCATTGTGTATATACTACATTTTCTTGATCCATTTATTTACCGAGGGGCATCTGGATTGCTGCAATAAACATAGTTGCAACAATGAGATATACAAGATGTTAAGTCAAAAAATGAACTCTACAACTTCGGCGGGAGGGTGGGAGGAAAGAGGGGAACAGGGGTGTGTGTGTGAAGAGATGGGAAGGGGAAACAAAGGAGGAGGTGACAATGCTTGATAAGAAATGTACTCATTACCTTGCTCATGTAATTGTAACCCCTCTGTATGATATTTTCACGATAAAAAAAGAAGAAGGTAAACCATACTCTCCTGCCAGCCATGGCTTCCATGGGCAGCGATGGGTAGAACAATGGGAATATCATGTAGGCCAACTTGACTTGGTCTTTGTCTATTTTTCCTGGTCTGTAAATCTAACAGAATAAGCCTGGGTTATACAGCAGCTACACTCCCCATCTTCCTGTATCTACTAGATATTCTTCTAGTACCTGGAATTAGAGCCCCTGGGTTCTCTTGTTCTTTCTCTCTCTAGTTCTTCTGTTATCCTAGACCTACCACTATTCACAGTAAGTTTTTCTCTCCAAGTCCTGCTGATTACTTCTTTAGTGTGATCCCTAGAGTCCACCTTCAGTTCTCCATGCCCACAGTCACCATTTCAGTACACCACAGCTTCACCACGGGTGAAGACTGACATCTGCCTCTGGTTTCTGCCTCCACCATTCTGTTCGAGACACAACCATGAAGACACTATTATGGCTTTCTGGAGCTCACAAAGAGCAACTCTCCCTCAACTATGTACCCTGGCTATAGGCACAATGAAGTGAAGCCCCATTTCTTCCAGGAAGACAGTTCTGCTCATTCCTCAAGAACATTTAGCCCTGAGACCTTTGTCACTGTATTTATTGCTTTGATGGCTATTAGAAATCAAATCCATTAATTTCCTGTCTCTTTAATTAGATTTATCACAACTTCCAGACTCTATTTGTCTATTAAAAAATCATTTCTCTCCACCCAATCCTTTGTTCTTTTCATCGTCTATCACAACCCATGTAGCAACTACAATAAATAAGGATTTCTTTTTTTATCTGTTTCCTGAGGGGAAATCAGGAGGGGGACCTAAATGAAATGTAAAAGTAAACTCAGAAAGATGTACCTGACCCCTCTAGGTAGAAAACAAACTAGAATTAAATAAAATCATCTGTCAGCATATATGAAGCACTGTCAAACACTCTTACCCAGGTCAAATCACAAACTGGATAAACTCTGGGTTTCATATATAATTCAAAATATAAGGGAGGCAAAAAGAGGTGAGTATAGAAATGTCATTCCTTCAAATACATATGGCTTTCACTTTTAACTCAGCATGTAGAAATAATTTGGCCATTGAGAGAAGAGGGCAGCTATTTTACAAAAGGAGTGTTGGACAGGAATCTTGCTTGATCCACGAGGTTTATTCAATAAGGCTGGAGACTGCTAGAACTGTGTCATGGGATGTCTCATCCCACTGTGTGGGTAATTCTGCAGCCGTACAGGTAGTACAAAGAGGAAACCTGGAATAGAATCCAGCTCTCTTGCTGGATAACTTGGTGTTTATGTCTAAGTTTAGAGTTATGGTCTAGTTGAATTGAAGCCTTGTACGAAGAACTAGTATTTGCTTTGGTCAAGGCATACAGCCATTAGAGAAGAGGGTGTGAGAAGGCTGGGCAATTCCTCCCCGACATCTTAGTAAGAAAGGCCATGTAGCCCTGGGAACCTGGGTGTTTTAACTAGTAGTTGTTGAGATTCATGGTAGCTTCAGACACAGAAGAGATGGCATGAAGTATGGGATGAGTATATTCAAACCTGGGCAGCAACCCTGATATTTACAATATTGGGGCAATTTCAACAGCACCCTTACTTTGGAATCACTTTCTGCCTCCAGTTTAAGGAGGCCCTTAAAACAGGATGGCCTCTCCGGCAGTAAGCTGTATCTATCTTGTCAAATGCAGAAAGAATGAAATTAAGGAATAAAGGTTATGAAGAAAGTCTTATCTTCCTTCTTCAAAGTATTTTTTACATCAGAGAAACATTTTCTTTACTGTTTCTGTCACAGTTCTCCCACCTGACACAGCCAACCAAAACATTATCTATGGCTGCTTCATCATGAACAGAGTGAAGCCTGGTCTCACCCTCTGTCATATACCCACAAACCCTTATATCTTGAGAAGCCGTACAGGAGTTTAGAAGATGATGGTATTTATGCACCAAGGACCCCAAGCTACCACTTCCTCCCAACATTTATTGAATGCTGATGAAATCAGATTTGTGGTCACAATCAACCTTTATAATATTCTATTCAACAATCAAGATTCCAAGGAGCTGTACATTCTCTCCATATTATCCTTTCTCTCATTAACTCCATCTCTCACTAAGCATTTTCAGGGCACTCATCATGTGCACATGGCTGGTGAGAGGTGACATGCACAATCTCCATGATGGGCTCCCTTTTCTACCTTGCAACTGGGCCTATGGACCCACTACTTCAGTGTCATATCATCCCCATCTGTGAGCTCAGCTGTCTTGTCCCTGCTCTTCTTTTTCCCTCCTCTAAAACTTCCTACACACTAGACAGTACCCAGTAGGCACTTCCAACACTAGAACTCTGCACTGTATTTGGCTGATACTCAATGTTAAAGTTGTGAGTCTTCATCTAGGGGGATCTACAGGACTCTCCCCCCCCCGCACCCCACTTTTTGGTGATGGCATTGTGGTTTTAAGTTGAATTCAGAGCCTGGGTGCTGTTCCTTAGCTTTTCACTCAAGGCTAGTACTCTATCATTTGAGCCACAGCTCTACTTGTGGCTTTTTGGTAGTTAATTGGAGATAAGCCTGGGCTGGCTGTGAACCATGGTCTTCAGACCTCAGCATCCTGAGTAGGTAGGATTGCAGGCATGGACTACTGGTGTCCAGCTTTCCTTTTCATCTGATAAACTTTCAAGACTACACAATATACTAGTAAGATGTTACTGTAGGCAATTACTATGGTGTAGAAAGGTCCTGGCTTTGAGTCACAACTACAGTAGTAATTGTGATGCCTATAATAAGTCATTTTAATTCTTCCCAGCCTCTGTTACATATGTGCAAATGGGAATAACAATTCTTGCCCATATATTTAGTTTGAAGAGGATATTTTCAATATTGTTTGTTGAGACTGATATGTAAAATTCCTTCCATTTGAAGTCACCCTAGAAATATCTCTTCCATGACCTACCTTCCCCCTTCCCTTCCCATTATATTTGTGATACAGAAGATAACTATAAGGAAGGGTATAAAGAGGAGGTCTGTTGGTACCATTAAGCATATTAAATATAACTCTAACTGAGTATTAGCAGGGCTTTTGTGCCATTCAATGTTTTAAAATGGAAAAAAAGGTTAGGTCCATAGGAGGAGCACAAAAAAGGAACTCACCAAATGTAGACCGATAGCTAGACCCTCACATACAGAGTAGGAAGCCATGCTATTATTCTCTTTAAGAATCCCATAAAGAAATAAGTATAAGGAAATTTAGACCGAAAATACACATTTGACAAGGGTTTTACATAACAATCCCATTAAAAAGTGGACTAAAGACCTTAAGAGAGATCTCTCTGAAGAGGAAATATGAATGGCTAAGAGACACATGAAGAATTGCTCAACATCTCTAGCCATAAAAGAAATGCAAATCAAGACAACATTGAGATTCCACCTTATACCAGTTAGCATGGCCATAATCAAGAAATCTAACAACAGATGTGGCCAAAGGGGAACACTACTACACTGTTCGTGGAAGTGCAAACTTGTTCAATCACTGGAAAACTGTGTGAAAGTTCCTCAAATGGCTAAACATAGAACTCCCCCATGAACCAGCAATCCTACTTCTGGGAAGTTAAATGATCACAAACAAGGCCACACTAAAGCTACCAGTACAGTAATGACAATCTTCATCTCAGCACTATTTACCATAGCCAAGATATGGAACCAATCCAAATGCCCCTCAGTAGATGAATAGATCAAGAAAATGTGGTATATATACACAATGGAATTCTATGCTTCTATCAGAAAGAATAATATTGTCCCAAAGACTTGGAAAAATTATAATGAAAGACCTGGAAAAATATATTAAGTGAAGTAAGCCAGACTCAAAGAAAAGTAGGTTGCATGATCTCCCTCATTTGTAAGAACTAGAATATGTATATGATACTCTTAACAGGGGATATCAATAACACAACTTCTTAGTGCATAGGACCATATATAATGAAGCATACCAACATGAACACCAGTATATGGAAACAAGAGGTTCTTATTAGACTCTGTATGTAGTTCGTTCTTTTTTCTATTGTTTTATTTTTTTCTTTGTTTCTCTTACTTTTTTTGTACTTTGTATCACAGAAACAGCAGGACAAGGGATAAACCAAAGCAACACTGATCCTCACTTGATACTATGTTGTATATAAACATTACAACTTGAGGAAGAGGGGAATAGGAGGGATAGTTTGGAGATAATGATGGATGGGGTATCAATGATTAAAAACAAATGTACTTATTGCCTTACTTATGTAACTGTAACCCCCAGCTTATCCCTTTTCTATAAATAAATAAACTAAAAAAAGAAAAGGGTTTTACAGACTAATTGGGCAGCTTGTTATGCAAGTGAAGTCTTACTGTATGCCAAGGCATCCTCACCCGGCACTGTGCACAAAACACACACACACACACACACACACACACACACACACACACACACACACACACAGCTACTTACTTTTCATGAAGCCGGAGGAGAGCAATGTGCCACAAGGAGAATGAGGGACAGGCTTAACTTGATTCCCAAGATCTAAGGAATACTCTAGCTAACACTTAATCCAACAGTTCCTCCAGTGCAGGATAAGTGATGTAAATTACACAAGAGCAATTCACAGTTTAGTTCTGTCTAAACTTTGTGCTGTCTAAGAGGTAAACCATCTCTTTGCTAAGACCCAAGCAGAACTTTCGGATGTTTTTGTAGGAGTGAGGAAAGGCATGTGTGTTTGAGTGAAATGAGATTGTTGTCAGCTGTTTAAAAATGCCATAAATCTATTAGCTCTAACTTCAAAGAAACCAATTCTAAGAGAATTGAAAATTAGGGTGGGACAAGAAGCAACTACTGGAACTCAACCACTTTTCTGTTCTTTTCCAGAAAGACAGTGAGAACTAACCCAGGCTCCAGACTCTTTCTTTCTTTTTCTTTTCTTTCTTTTGTTTTTCACTACCCACCACTTTTGAAAATATCTTTGACATACTTCTAGCTCTGGACAAACAAATTCTTGTTCAAGTTAGTGGTTAAACAAGTCCATGAGCTCATTTTTCTATGATTTGTTGGACATTTTTATGTGGCTTTTACTGAGAACAGTTGAAAGTGAATTATCTTTGAGAAGCCTGTGGGATTCTATAATTCTCTGGTGCTCTTCCCAATCAGGATGATTTATTCCAACACCTCGTTCAATGATGAAGGACTTTGATGCCCAGACTTCTAATAAGCTTCAGCTGCTGTCTGCAAAGCCAGGCAACATAGGACAGTTGGAAGAGGCTGAGTGGGTCCAGGTTTAGATTTACCTGGAGTGACCAAAGAAATTATTGCATGTCTTTGGGAGTCAGAATTTGCAACTATAATACATAAGGGTGATGGGTGATGTTTACTTTGTCAGTTCTCCCATCTTAGTACGTTAAGAGGTTAGGACTTTGCTACCACAGCACATACAACTGTATACTGCATATATTCTCACTCATACTCAAAGGCTTATTGTAGATCTAATCAAAGAGACAGGAGAAACATGGACAGGAGCTAAATAGTTGTTTGATATATGGATGGCTTCTACAGTGGGAACACAAAGGGATACATTCCAAACTTGGCCTTGAAAAATCCTTCAACAGTCACTACCCTCAGCTTGGAAATGGCATGTCAATATGAATTTTTGAGGGAAATCCCTTACACTCACACTTCCTGGGGACAAGAACCTAGTGAACTGAAGCGGCCATGTTCCAGGCCCATCCCCAGCTCCACCTGCTTTTCCCCTCTAGACATTCACAATCAACAGCTGAATCAGGAAGTGAAACAAACACACTATAGTATGGCACAGCAAACACCATGCCCACAATCCTCTTTGATGTCTGTATTAGTCCATGTGCCATGTGGTCAAGTTAGTAACAACTAGGGTGGGAAGATTGGCAGAAAGGATTCATCCTGCATATCTCAAGTAGGAAGCTGGGAGGATGGTGTGACAGGTCTGAGTTTTGGAAGAAACACCCTTTTTGCTTCATCATCCTTCCCTCTAACATACTTCAGCAAGATGAATAAACAGGATATGCCCACACTGCTTTTATGTTTTCTATCAAAGTGACTTCACTGAAAATGAGGCATTAAGGCCTTGGTTGAGCTGTTACAAGATCAAAAAAGTCTATTTATTATGACTCTGTATGTGCATTCGTTTTTCTATTTGGCAAGACGAGGGTTTGAACGAAGGACTTCATATATTGCTAAGCCCGTACTCCAGCACTTGAATCAAATACCCAACCAAGATACCATATTCTCTCTCTGCCTTTCCCCCTTCTCTTGTTTTTATTGTAAGTGTTCCTTGCTATGCTTCTCATGATTAATTGTAATAACATGAAATATTCATTTAAAAAGCTGTGTGCTTTATAAGTACATTAAAAAGAACAAGAAAGATAAAATCTCTTGTGTGCCTATCTTGGTGTCCATTTCTAATGTACAATGTGTTTTTTTTGTTTCTTTGTATGTTCTTCCCCCATGTTATAACCCCATTTGTCACTGTATTTGATTCCAGTATCCTGCATCTTGTATATATATTTTTCTAATTTGAGGAGGGAAAGGGAAATAACAAAATGCTGAAATAAAGATACAGGATGACCCATTGTAACAATGAGATGTACAAGACACTATGTTGAAAACAAACTTTACAACTTTGTGGAGGAGTGCGGGGGTGGGGGGGAAGGGGTTGGAGGGAGGAGTTGGGGAGGTGGGGAGGAAAGGGGTGGTAGGGGAAAAACAAAGGAGGGGGTAACAATGCTCCATAGGAAATGGACTAATTACCTTGTTCCTGTAACTGTAACCCCTCTGTACAGTATCTTTCCAATAAAAATATATTTTTAAAAAATAGAAAAAAAGTTGTGTGCTTTGGTGGAGGAGCTAGTGAAATCTAACGAATGATCACAGCTAGCCTTGGTAAGAAAAGTGAGGGAGATGTTGAAAGGCATAGTCTGAAGCTTGCTGACATCCACAGTGATAGATTCCCTGAAACCACATGTGCTTGCTGCATTGCTGTGTGGTCACCACTCAGCCGACCTACTTTCTCATAGAGTTCATTTGTTTTCTTTTCAAGTTGAGATTATTTAAATTGTTTACTTTAAAAATCATCACTATAGCTGGGAGCCGGTGGCTCACGCCTGTAATCCTAGCTACTCAGGAGGCTGAAATCTGAGGATTGTGGTTCAAAGCCAGCCTGGGCAGTAAACTCTGTCAGACTCTTATCTCCAACAAACCACTAGAAAACTGGAAGTGGTGCTGTGGTTCAAGCAGTAAAGCACTCACCTTGAGCTGAAGAGCTGAGGGACAGCGCCCAGGCCCAGAGCTCAAGCCCCACAACTGACCAAAAAAAGAAAAAAGAAAAGAAAAAAAAAAGAAAAAAATCATCACTATATTTTTAATTGACATGTAGAAAAACTATACTTACAGGGTTTCAATGATGTTTCACCACATGCATTCATCATACAATTTTCAAATCAGGGTAAGCATATCTATCTCTTTAAAAATATCACTCTTTGGGCTGGGAATGTGGCTTCATGGTAGAATGCTTTGCCTACCATGAATGAAGCCCTGGGTTCGATTCCTCAGTATCACCTAAAAAGAGAAAGCCAGAAGTGGCATTGTAGCTCAAGAGGTAGAGTGCTAGTCTTGAGCAAAAAAAGAAGCTGAGGGACAGTGCCCAGGCCCTGAGTTCAAGCCCTGGTACTGGCAAAAAAACAACAATAAAACCCCCAAAATATCACTCTTTGTGGTAAAAACGGTCATTATCCTATCTTCTAGCTTTTTAATAATATACAGTACAGCTGGGTGCTCGTGGCTTGCACCTGTAGTCCTAGCTACTCAGGAGGCTCAGATCTAAGGTTCACGATTCAGCCAACCCTGGCAGAATCCCCATGAGACTCATATCTCCAATTAACCACACAAAAACCAGAAGTAGTGCTGTGGCTCAAAGTGGTAGAACACTAGCCTTGAGTGAAAGAGCTTAGGGACAGAGCCCCATGACTGACAAAAAAATATATACAGTATACTATTCTTAGCTAAGTCACTTCATGTGGAAACATTTGTTTTCATTTTATTTTATCTATTTATTGATTGACTGGAACTTTCAGATATGTAGTCAGCCTGTCATTGAACTGAAAATCCTCCTGCCTCTGCCTCCCAAGCATTGAGCCACAACTCTGGCTCATTAGTTATTCATTGAAACCTCTGTCTCTGCTCCCCCCTTTTTTTTTCAGAAGAAGGGATATGTTAAGAGGATGTTCAATGAACTCAGGCCTCCCATATTGTCTGCAAATGTGATGCTGTGACAGTGTTCACATGGTGTCTTCTATCTGTACATCAACAGCTGTATTTCCAAACAAGTGGAAGTTGTGATGCTCTAACTCTACTAAGGACTATTTCAGAGCTAAAAAGATTAAAGAAAGAAAATGTACAAAAGTGGAAAGACAGACAGAAGGCCATAAAATCCAATGTTATCATTGTTTTACACAGAAGTAAGCCTGATTACAGCAAATAGTAACTCTTCAGTGAAGGGCTTTAATAGAATAGCAGTTTATTTCTCTCATGTAAAAGGAGTCAGGGACAAGTAGTCCAGGACTGTATGAAAGTTCCACTGTTCAAACAAGTGTTTTTATCTTTCTTACTGTTGTTTTTAATATATTTATAATGTACTATGTGATTTTTTTTGTTTCTATTGTATGTTCTTCCCCAATGGTATAACCCCTGTTTTCACTGTATTTGATTCCAGTGCCCTGCATCTTGTATATATATTTTTCTAATTTGGGGAGGGGAAGGGAAATAACAAAATTCTGAAATAAGGATACAGGTTGACCCATTGTAACAATGAGATGTATAAGACACTATGTTGAAAATGAAAACTAACTTTACAACTTCGGGGTGGGGGACAGGGAGGAGTTGGGGATGTGGGGAGGGAAGGGATGGTAGGGGTAAAACAAAGGAGGAGGTAACAATGCTAGGTAGGAAATGTACTTATTACCTTACTTTTATAACTGTAACCCCTCTGTACAGTATTTTTATAATTATATACATATAAATGTTCTCATTACCTAACTTATGTAACTGTAAATCCTCTGTACATCACCTTTACAATAACATTTTTAAAAATACAAGTTCCTTCTTCTTCAAGACCCAAATTTCTTCTAGTTTCCCTTTCTAACATTTTTAAGATTTAGTCCTAACACTGTTCTCCTAAAGTCTAAAATGTGCTAGTGTTCTTGCCAACACACATAAGTTCCAAGGAATAAGATGGAGGAAAAGTGAAGAAGGTTGTAGTCTATACTCTATAAGACTTCTTTATATATCTAATTGGCCATAACTTTAATCTGTTTAGCCTTTTGGCTAAACAAGGTAGTCTTCTGTCTACAAGCTCAACTGCAGAAAGGATTTATTTGGTGGTAAATTAGCAGTCTTTTCCATAGTGAAGGACTTGCAAGCTTCTTTATTCTCAGAGGCTATAAAACCTGAAGATTACCAACCTACACAACAAATGGAAAAAGAATGACCATTAGTATAGTAAACTATAGTCATAGCATTCTACTAAATATAAGGAAAACCATGGATTCTCTCTGTCCCAGGATTCAGCCATGTTTCTGAATGATTTCATGTTATTAGCAGGAAGAAATATATATATATATATATATATATATATATATATATATCTCTCACCTAGTGCTACAGACATGTCTTCCCTAGACATACAGTAGCAACCACCTTCAGTCATCTTCAGTTTGCACAATGAAATAGGTATAAACTCTTCTAACTTGTATTTCACACTGATTCAGAGGAGGAGGAGCAAGAAAGGATGGTGAAGATTAGAACTACGTCTTGGACAGTTATAAAAATGATCGTGCTAAAGACTTACTCAGAAGTAATTAAGGTATTGTCACAAGGGAACTGTAATTAAACAATTCCCTAAGGGATAATGAAAGTATTCCTGAGTAGTATGTCCTGACAATTTATATTAAATACTTAAAAAATTCTGTAAGCTCCTGACTCAGCAATTCTATGTCTAGACATTTAACTTAAGAAAAATAGCCATGGACACATCTGAAGACTAATCTACACAGATAGTCATCTAGTTTTTTTTTTATAACAGAAAATACATGGGGGAGACCCCCAACTTCAACATGTATTGTTAAATAATTGCTAGTCTGGCCAGTCTCATGTAGGCATGGCAAATGGTATGGTTTGAAAACTAAGGCATGATAGCCAGATGCTGGTGGTTCATGACTATAATCCTAGGTACTCAACAACTTGAGACCCAGAGGACATTGGTTCTAGTCCATCACAGGCAGAAAAGTCCATGGAGACTCCATCTCCAAAACTAACCAGCAAAAACCAAGGTTAGAGACATGGACCAAGTGTAGAGCACCAGCTGAAGCAACTGTGAGACTCTGAGTTTAAATTCTAGTACCATTAAAAAAAAAGACTTAAGTCATGGAAAATTGTAACAAAATAAAGTGTAGCAAGTAAATATGCCTGGATATAAGGGTATCTTAACAGAAGATTTCACATTTTACCAGTGAGAATACAAAAAAAACCCCAATAAATAATTAAACAAGCAATTATCTTCAAATGAGACATGTTAGAGGCAGGCCCCAGTGTGTGATTTAAGTCATTCCTTGGTTATCTACATATAAAGAAATTTCATTTTACCCAAAATAAAAAGTTAAATTAGTAAATGCCTTTTGGGAAAGTATTATTTGAATATTTTTGTGTCCTCAATGTCTTCATCATCATTAAGGTTCTTTTGGGGTCATGCAATACTTCTCATGGCTGAGACAGAATCTTTGGCTTAGTATTCGAGGTTGTTCCTGGAAACTGGATCCTGAGTGAGAAATATCTATTGGCATCATATTAAGAAAGTTAGCATTGCCATCTGATCTGTATTGCAGCTCCACTATTTATTCACTAAGAAACTAAGCTAACTAAGAAACACTGCATTGTTCTCTGAAGACGTGCTGTGGTGGCACCCTCAGTTTACTGGCTGCATTTCTGTTGAGTTACATTGTGTACTTTTACAGTAATTCCATCAAGTGACCCTGTGAGCACCCGAACTCACACTGGCTGGGGTGATTTCAGGATAATGGGCCTTTGCCCAGATAATACTTGGTTATTCAAAATAAAATGAGAAAGATCTGTTTGAGAGACTTCCATGGACTTGATTAAAGGCTGACACCCACTCAAATGAAGGATAGTGTTGTCTAAACAAAACCTGCTCATGGCTTACATTCAGACACATTGCATGTATACACAGAGAAAGAATACTATGAGTTGAGTCTCTATAAAATCAGCAGGGATTACTGCTGGGTAGGGAATCAGTGTAAGAGATTTACATTTTCTTCCATTTGTTTCTCTGTTTTCTATGGTATCAAGGAAGTAGGGTGACTATAATAAAAAAACTATAGCAAGCATAAAAAGAGATAAAGGGGGAGATCTTCTGTCACTAATGTCTGGGACATATTAAAGGCAGGATAAGTCAGACACAGGTATGATTTAAGTTATTCTATGTAAAATAAGTTATTTGGTTAAAATTTGTTACTCCTCTTAGATGACAGTTACTTGTAAGCTAGCTAAAAGGAGGGTGAACTATAAATCTAATACCCCCATTCATGCAGATTCATATATTAGCTTCAGTGTCTGGACAGGTCAAGTTTTATTCATTTGTTCTGTTTGTTCTGGTGTTAGGTCTTGAACTGTGAGCTTGGACAGTGTTCTTTAGCTGTTTTGCTCAAGGCTAGTGCTCTACTACTTGAGCCAAAGCTCCACTTTTGACTTTTGGTGGTTAACTGGAGATAAGAATTTATGAGTTTTTCTGTTTGGGTTGGCTTCAAACTACAATCCTTAGTTTTCAACCTCCTGAGTTGCTAGGATTATAGTGAGCTATCAGTACCCACCTGAACAGGTCAATTTTATGTAATGAGAGATGACTGGAGTGGTACAGTACTACACACATACACACACACACACACACACACATGCTATTTATATAATTCATAGAGGCAATGCAGCCCACTGTTAATTATTCCTGTCAGGTAGAAGATTGTGAATTAGAGACTAGCCTGGGCGACATGGTAAGATCTTGTTTCATAAAAGAAAAAATGCACCTGTAGAGTATGCCTGCCTAGTTCAGATTCTCGTCTGCCTATTATCAGTTGTAATATATTGGACAAGTAATTGACTTTATGCCTCAGTTTCCTCATCTGGAATAAGGATGATAACACTCTGTACTCTGAAAGGTTGGTATGATGACTGAGAAAATACATACATGCAAACCATTTGGTTATTCTATGTACCTAGTAATATGGTAGTTATTAGTACATACCAGAGGTCAATCACTTTTTTCTTTTAATTTAGTTTTATTGTAAAGATGCTATACAGAGGTGTTACAGTTACATGAGTAAGGCAACGTGAACATTACTTATCGATCATTGTTACCCCTTTCCTTCCTTGTTGTTGTCCTATTATTTCTTCCCTCCCTCACCTCCCACACTCCTCCACACCCTACCTGCCCCCACCCAAAGTTGTAAAGTTCATTTCCAATATACTGTCCTATGGATATCCTTGTTGCAATGGGTCATCCTCTGTCCTTGTTTCAGTGTTTTGTTATTCTCCTTCCCCTCCCCAGATTAGGAAAGAGGCAGAGATCCAAAATCAAGTATAGTGACCAACAAGGGACATGCCATAGGGGGGAAGAACATACAAAGGAAACAAACAAAAAAGAAATCACATAGTACATCTAAAACAATAACAATAAAGACAGACCTCTTGTGTCCCTGTCTTGGGGTTCATTTCAGTTAGCATCATATGGACATATGGACATAACTTTTGAGCTTTTCAGCTCATCTGATAAGATTATCCTATATGTATACTAATTATTGTAAATAAGGGAAACCATGGACCTATATTTCTTTGGGACTGGCTTACTTCACTTAATATGATTTTTTCCAAGTCTTTCCATTTCCTAACAAATGGGGCGATGTCATTCTTTCTGATGGAAGCATAGAATTCCTGTGTGTGTGTGTGTGTGTGTGTGTATGGATATATACATATATATACTTGTGTGTATATATGCCACATTTTCTTGATCCATTCATCTACTGTAGGGCATATGGGTTGGTTCCACATCTTAGCTATGGTAAATAATGCTGCAATAAACATAGTTGTGCTGGTAGCTTTAGTATGGCCTTGTTTGTGATCATTTGGGTAAATGCCCAGAAGTGGGATTGCTGGGTCATAGGGGCTCTATGTGGAGTCTTTTGAGGAACCTCAATACTACTTTCCAAAGTGGTTGAACAAATTTATACTCCCACCAACAATTCAATAGGGTTCCCTTTTGGCCACATTCCATCCAGCATCTGTTGTTATTAAGTTTCTTGGTTATAGTCATTCTAACTGGGGTGAGGTGAAATCTCAATATTGTTTTGATTTGCATGTGTCTATTGGCCATTCTTATTTCTTCTTCAGAGAAGTCTCTCTTTAAGTCTTTAGCCCACTTATCAATAGGGCAGTTATTTCTTTGAGGATTTGTTTTTAGAGGATTTAATTTTTTGAGTTCTAAGTATATTTTAGATATGAGGCCCTTGTCTGTTGTATGGCTAGTGAAGATCTTCTCCCAATCCCTGGGCTTTCTATTAATCTTACTAGCTATGTCCTTTGCCACGCCCATTTGTCCAACCTTTCTTCTATTTGTTGTGTTTCTGGGTGAGGGCAAGGGAAAAAACAAATTGTTTAAATAGGGATAAAGGTAGACCCATTGCAACAATGAGATGTACAAGACATTATGTTGAAAAATGAACTTTACAACTTTGGTGGAGGGGCTGGGGGGAGGAGAAGGATGGATGGAGGGCAAGAATGGTAAGGGGAAAATAAGGAGGAGGCAACAATGCTTGATAAGAAATGTACTCATTACCTTGCTCATATAATTATAACCCCTCTGTACAATATTTTCACAATAAAAAACTTATTAATTAAAAAAAAAGAAAAGAAATTTCAACCTGTCCAAGGAGCACTAGAGTTTCTCCTATTCCTTCCTGTAATATTTTCAGGGTATCTGCTTTGACTTCAAGGTCTTTGATCCATTTGGAGTTGATTCTGGTGCAAGGTGATAGATAAGCATCTAGCGTTCGCTTTCAACAGGTGTTTAACCAATTTTCCCAGAACCATTTACTGAAAAGGTTTTCTTCCATTCTATGTTTTTGGCTTCCATATTGAGGATTAGGTGGCTATAGGTCTCTGGGTTCATTTCTGGGTCTTCAGTTCTATTCCATTGGTCTTCAGGTCTGTTTTTGTACCAGTTCCAAGCTATTTTGATTACTATGGCCTTGTAATAGAGTTTGAAGTCTGGTATTGTTGTTCCTGCAGCACTGTTCTTTCTGTTAAGGATAATTTTTGCTATTTGGAGTCTTTTATTGTTCCATATGAATTTTTGGATTGCTTCTTCTATTTCATGGAAGGTTGGGATATTGATGGGTATTGCATTGAATTTGTAGATAACCTTTAGCAGTATTGCCATTTTCACAATGTTAATCCTCCCTATCCAGGAACAAGGTAAGTTTTTCCAGTTCCTTAGTTCTGTTTTAATTTCCTTTTTTAGGTTTTTAAAGTTTTCATCATAGAAGTCCTTCACTTCTTTAGTTAATTCCTAGGTGTGTGAATATATATATATTTGGGGGGTGGGGCTATTACAAAAGGAGTTGCTTGCCTGATTTCAGCTGTGCTCTTCTCGTTATTGGCATAGAAGAAAGTCATTGATTTTTGAGGGTTAATTTTATACCCTGCTACTTTGCCAAAGTTTTGAATCAGCTTGAGTAACTTGGGAATGGAGTCCATGGGATGCTTTAAATACAAGATCATATCATCTGCAAAGAGGGAGAGTTTTATTTCTTCTTTGCCTATTTGGATCCCCTTTATGTCTGCATCTTGTCTTATTGCTGTAGCTAGGCATTCTAATACTAAAAATAACTTTTTTTTGCACAAAGATTTCAATGGAGTTTTAAATCACAAAGAAAAACAAAACCAAAAATCAATCCCTGTATGTCATAGAAAACAATAGAACAAAAGAATCTTCTTCCTGGGGGCTGGGAAGGTGGCTCAGTGGTAGAGTGCTTGCCTTGTATGCATGAGGCCCTGGGTTTGATTCCTCAGCACCACATAAGCAAAAAGAAAAAAGCCGGAAGTGGCACTGTGGCTCAAGTGGTAGAGTGCTAGTCTTGAGATGAAGAGCTGAGGGACAGCGCCCAGGCCCAGAGTTCAGGCCCCACGACTGCCCCCCCAAAAAAAACTTCTTCCTTTACTTAATGGATTTAAATCAACAATAACAACAATACTTGTAGGCCTATCATAGGTGTAATTCGCACTGCATTTTCTCAATAATCCTTATTTTCATTACACTAATAATTTAGGGAGGAAACATGGAAGCTACTGCAATCAACTATTTAATGTGAAAAAGCATGAGTGTTTATGGGAAGCAAATCAATCTTGTGGAACTGCTCCTTACATTTTACGTTTAAAAAAACTTTGAATTAATAGTAATGTTGATTATATTTTAAGGGATTTATTATCACCATAGTACATTTACAACTGCCCTTTAAAAATCAAATTATAAAAAATTATAAAAAATTATAAAAATCAAATTATATTTCTAAGATGGGCTCAATCACTTCTACCTCAGTTAATTCCCCAGGAATTCCATGAGGTAATACAACTGTGCCTTTGTTGCCAATACCAAACCTGCAACTCTAGGGAGTCAGTGGATGAAGTTTGTATAACTCACAAAATAGGGAATTGTGAGTGTTTTCAAAATGGTGGTCGGTCATCCCTGTCTCCTCTCAGCCTCTTCACTGACATGAAATATGTCTGTATTTCCCCTCAGTTCTGCTTCTTTCAACCTCTTCTCTCCTTCTGCACCACTGTCTTTCCTTCCACTGTCACCACTGCTCTCCCCCCGGGCTCCTTTCTCGAGACTCTCTGTACTTGAAAGAATATGAGGTTTTCCTTTGTTGTTGTTATTTTTTATGTACTATGTGATTTCTTGTTTTCTTGTGTGTTCTACCCCTATGGTATATCCCCTGTTGTCACTGTATTTGATTTTGATACCCTGGAATTGTATATATGTTTATCTGAATTAGGGAAGGAAATGAGAACAACAAAATGGTGATACAAAGGACAAGGTGGGAACCAATGCAACAGCAACATTCGCAAGACAATATGTTGGAAATGATCTGCACATCTGGGATGAGGAGGAGGAGGGAAAGTAGAGAAAAATGAAGGAGGGAGTAACAAGTTCAACAAGAAATGTACTTAATACCTTACTTTTATAATGTAACCCCTCTGTTCATCACCTTGACCATTAAAAAAGGAATACGAGGGGCTGGGAAGTTGGCTCAGTGGTAGAGCGCTTGCCTTGCATGCATGAGGCCCTGGGTTCAATTCCTTAGCACCACATAAGCAGGAAAAAAAAGCCAGAAGTGGCGCTGTGGCTCAAGTGGTAGAGTGCTAGCCTTGAGCTGAAGAGCTGAGGGACAGTGCCCAGCTCAGAGTTC
Organism: Dipodomys ordii; assembly: GCF_000151885.1. NCBI lineage: Eukaryota > Metazoa > Chordata > Mammalia > Rodentia > Heteromyidae > Dipodomys > Dipodomys ordii. Next base: position 16,048,211 of record NW_012267248.1, on the reverse strand, counting down.
AGACCCCACGACCACCCTCCCCACCAAAAAAAGGAATATGATACAGGCCAGAAGCCCTTTCAAAATCCAGATCCCATATACTTCCCCTTCTCAGAAACAAATGAAGTCTCTTCATCCTGCTGACCATAAAGGAAAAAAGCCAAAGCTTTCAGACCTTTACAACCTCACCCCAGTTAGCCTTTCTGGAATGGTCTCTCCAACACAGATCTCTGAGACTGTTCTCATGAGGCTCCCCGCTCCCCCCACCCCAGAGTACCTTTATGCTTTTCCTCTGCTTTGCTGAACTAGACCAGACTTCTCTTGGGTATTGTTTCTTTCTGGCTGTGAATGAGCCCTCTCTGAGAACTGTCTCCCCTCCCCTGGTGTTTACCAATACTGGTTGTAAATACACACATGTAAATCATTTGTTTACACTATGTGTTTAGTAATATGCTAGTTTCAACTTATTGGGAGAGATGAGAGAGAATGATAGAAAGAGGGACATTGATCAGGATGCACTGTAATCACAAACTGACATGTTCAATTAAAATTCCTTTGTATAATTACTTAAGATTAATTTAAAAATTTAAAAGCCTGCTAAATGTCAGTCCCTTTCACTGACCTCAGCATCCACCTCTGATCTGAGTTGGTATTTCTACACAATATACAGGACTATCTTCCTGACTTGGGGACCCTCTAATGTCCATCTTTATGTTTCTAGTATCTAGCATAGAACTTACTTTAGCAAATATTTGCCAGTAACTATTGTGATAGACAACAGTTGCCTATAACTGCATTGTGGGAAAACTTAGCTACAAATATGTGAACTGATATATCCAAAAGTGGTTTTCTCCTTTATTGAAAAAAATGGAGTTGTTTTTTGCTGGCCATGGTGGTGCATGCTGGTAATCAACAATGAGGATGAAGCTGGAGGATCAGAAGTTTGAGACCAGCATGGGCTACATGTGAACATGTTTTGGGGGAGAGGATAAAGAGGCGGTACACAGAAATGGAGGGAGGAAATATGAGTAAATACGATCATTATATTCAATGTATATTTTGTAATAACTGAACTACATAACTTGAGGGTATGGATAAGGGGGCCATAGAAAAGAGCAATGGAAATGGTGATGTTGATCAAGTTACAATATACCTATAACCTGATTTATGGAATTCAAACTTCTTTGTACAACTACTTCATAATAAAAACACAATGGATAACTATGACTTGTCTTTACCAACCCCTTCCTCCATCTTTTAGTTGTATATAAAAGTCTATTTATTTGATTCTGTATCTTCAGAACTTTGTAAAAGTGCTATGTATTTAGTAGACACTCACTAATGCCTGTTGAAAGAAGGAAAGAAAGAAAAACAGAAAAAGGATAGTTTGAATGCTGAGAGAAGACTTGGAACTGAAGGGCCATTATCCCCCAGGCACTGAGTAAGCTACTAGCAAACATGGTGTGACCCAGTGGAGGAATGCAGGGGGAAGCTAGGAAAGCAAGGACTGCTGGGGTCCCCTTGACTGCCCACAACTGTAGCAAGTTTAACTTGTTGGTTCCAGGAAGCATCTTCAGGAACACCATTGTTCTAAATGACATGACTACTATTCAAACAGAGACTGAGTGAACAAGCCTCAAGGAAGCCAGTAACAAACCAATGTCCTATAAATACAGGCAAACATAAAGAAACCAGTAATCTTTCCTGACATATTCCATTGGTGAGCTGAGCCTCCTGTTCACCCGAAATGCAGGTGAACAAACACAGGTTTGGCGGGGGGGGGGGGGAAGGGAGGGAGAAGAAACTAAAATATCTTCATGTTGAAATATCCCATACAGTCATCATCTCTGATGGAAATTCTTCTTCCAATACCCAGCCAGCATTTTTACCAACCAGACCAAAATGGCAGCAATAATGCCCTTCTAGACTAAATCATTGAGGAAAATAGACCTATTGCCCAGACAATTGCCTCAAATGACTGTACCCCACCAAAAAACCCCCAAACTAAGACAACTCCTTATACTCTGAGATAATGATTCAAATATAGACCCAGATAATTAGATGTTGTATGTGGGAGAGATGAGAATACTCTGCCTACCTTACACATAGTGGGTCCTTTGCAAGTTTTTTTCAGCAACAAAGGAAAGAATAGCTCATCTAATCTGTACTTGGAATTTCTCAAATTACTCATAAGAGCACTTTAAAAATTCCAGAAAGACAGAGAGTATGCAACCCCTGTCAAAATAGTATTAAGTGCTGAAACACAGACAAAGATAGGTAATTAACTGCTACCAGCTTAGATTAAAATGTCTGCAATCTTGTTTAAGTGCACACTGGTGATATCAAGCATTTGGAGATAAAACTCAGGAAGATTTGGGCTGGGAAGTAGGGAGGAAAAGTGTTTACAAAACTAGCATTTAGTCAGCTTTTTACAAATTAATGCACACAAAAGTCTAAGTGATGAGTTTAAAATAAGATCAAAGCTTCCTCCAAATAATGGAAAATGCTTGATGAGATTGCCTGAAGCTCCTTAGAGATAGAGCCTTTAAGTTTGTGTGGAGAATGACACTCTTCCCAATATGACTGATGTGCCAGGCCTTTAAATCAAATCATTCCTACTAAAACAGATGAGTTCATTAAGAAAGCTTCTCTGGACTAATTTGGACTTTTGACTCTCTCAGCTTCAAGGAATGGTGACCTCCAGAAAGAAGGATGGCATCTTTCCAAAGTACATGGGTAGGTAGAGGCAGACAGGAAGAACACCTGGTTCAATGACTAGAGGCTACTGGGGGAAAGTAACAACGTCCTTCTTGAATAACTAGCTAAAATATTTCGTGGCTTTTTCTTTTTGTCAATCGTGGAGCTTGAAGCCCGGGCCTGAGCGCTATACCTCAGCTCTTCAGCTCAAGGCTAGCACTCTACCACTTGAGCCACAGCATCACTTCCAAGTGACTTTTTCTCTTTGACTTGCAACATTTTCCACATTATAAGTTTTGAAGCCAGAAACATACAAAACTTGAATACGAGTCTAAAGCTAGAACTTTTGCTTTAAAATTTTTACACTAGCCAGGCACCAGTGACTCATGCCTGTAATCCTAACTACACAGGAGGCTGAGATCTGAGGATTCTGATTCAAAGCCAGCCCAGACAATAAAGTCCATGAAACTCCTATCTCCAATTAACTATCATGCTTTAATGCTTTACCAAGGAAGACTCACAGAAAAATAGGAGGAATTCTATAGCAATGGGTACAATTTAAGCTATACAATGCATTCATGACTCCGTGTGTGTGTGTGTGTGTGTGTGTGTGTGTGTTTTTTATTGATATTTTCAGTGATGTCTGCCCTTGAGGACTAAGTTGACTGTTTTACACTGAGAAACTGATTCTATTACTGAAATTGTGTAAAAGTTTTCTAGGATAAAATATGAAGACAAAGAGTCAAAAATGGTCTTAACTCCTCTGTGACACAGAGTGGGTGGCTAACACTTCCTAGCTTTGCTTCTTTATAAGAAAGATGATCATATGTAAGTGCTTCAGTCACAGAAAGAAATGGAAAAGTGAGAAATTAATGATAAATTTTTTCAACTTGAATAAGCAAACACCTTAACATTTCTAGGCAAAATGTTGTTTGGTGATTTTTTTAAGCACCTAGGAAGGATTTTAGGGTTAATGTTTTACTAAAAGACTTGATAATGTTATACTCACCACTTGTGCTCCATAATCTGAGAATGAACCTAAAGAATGACATGTAAAACTAACTAAAATGTGGTTTACAAGTGAAGAAAAAAACTCTTCACTTGGGGATTCAGTGTCAAAGGGAACATTGTTTGATTAGAATTCTCATTTCCAATGTTGGAAGGAAAGAGAGACAGAAAGAGACAGATGGAGAGAAAGGAAGGAGAGAAAGAGGGAGGTAAAAGGAAGAGAGAGGGTGAAGGGTAGAGAAAGAGTTAGACGGGGAGAAAACAAGAATATGGCAGAAATAGTAAGTACTAAACCCAGAGAAAAGAGGAAGTGTCTTACACAAAAATGAGTGACTTGCTGCATGCAATATTTTTTTAAAAGGCCATAACAAGAATGAGGCTGTAATAAAAATAAATGATTTCCCTTTTCATAAAGCATGTGAGGGTAGGAAAATGACCTACACTGCCAAAGAAATGAGGAAGCACCCTTTTCACACTGTCCTCCAAAAGCTACTTCATAATTTATCCCTTCCTCAGATGCCCTTCTGCTACCACATCCCTGCTCCTTGCTCTTCAGATGTCCTCTGTCTGAGCTCCGCCATTAAATTCTCTCACGTCCTCCTGCAATCTGCTCTTCATAGCTTGTCCATCAATGTTCCCTGAGCTTTCCTACATACTGCAGCACAGGGCACAAGGGAGCCCTTCATCTCACCTTTCCCTGGTATCCCCATCCCACAGACAAGCCAGGGCCTCCAGGGGTAGCTTCATTGTTCAGGAGGGGCCAGGGTGACCCAAATTTTTCCTCTAAGGAACGTACACATTCACAGTCTTGAAAAGGACTGTGAAGGACTGTATAGCTCTCACAAATATACAGCTTGCTATTTTATTTTTGATTCTGCAAAATAAATAATTTGAGTCTTTAAGGCATCTTTCATAAAACGATGATTCAAAATATTCAATCTAGAATGGCATGAGTGATCTGAATAGGCATGCAAAGAATCTGCATGCCAAATTAAAGTGTTGAATCAAAAAGTCAATAAAAGAAAGAAAAAAATCTTCTTGTAAAATGAGCTGAGATTACAGAGATACACAGATGACATTCTCCTGTTTGATAACACAGAGATGCAGACAGGTTCCTCCCAAAGGGTCCACACTTCAAAGAACAGCTCATGGATTTAAAGACAGCAGCTTAGAGGAAGTAACTAGTGGCTGAAAATAAGAATCAACAAGTATTAGCCAGGCAAGGAGATGCAACATTCAAAGAGAGGTGTTTTCTTCTGCTTTACTTGGTTCTGTTCTATTTTTCTGGACCTGGGAATCAGGGCCTTGCAAACAATACATAATCACTCTATACTCAGCCACATACCTAGCTTTCAAAAGAGATCCTCACCACCATCATAGGAGCTCTATCACTTTTACCATGCTCAAAGACAATTTCTCTTTGTAAAGATGTTGTACAGAGAGGTTACAGTTGCATAAGTCAGGCAATGAGTATATTTCTTTTTGAACAGTGTTACCTCTTCCCTCATTTTCTCCCAGTTTTTCCCTCCTGACCTCCTCTTCCCCACCAGTTGTATACTTTATTTTCAACATAGTGTTCAGTAAGTGTCACTGCTGCATTTGTCCACCCCTTGTCCCTCCATTTCTGGGTTTCCTTTAACTCTTCCCAAAACAGATAAACTCACATACAAGACAAAAGGTACAGGAAACAAAACAATGACAAAGGGGAGGAGCAAACTAACAAACTACCCCCCAAAACTCTTGTTTCCATTTCTTGGAGTTCATTTAGATAAACGTCATTTTATATGATCATATACACATATCTATTGAGACTTTGAGATCCTCTCCTAAGAATATCCTCCTTTGGTCTCACTGTGTCATTGTCTAAAGTCCTGTATTATTTATCATGTCCAAGTGTATTTTTTTGTCTTTTACCATCCAGATGTTTACTTGTAGATTTATAAGCACTCTCTAGTTATAACAAATAAGGGAAGCCATGCAACATATATTTCTTTGTGTCTGTCTCACTTAGCTTAATATTTTTCCAAGTTTTTCCATTGCCTTATGAATGATACAATATCATTCTTTCTGATGGAAACATAGAACTCCATTATGTATATATACCACATTTTCTTGATACAGTCTAGCTGCTGAGGGGCATCTGGGTTGATTCCATATCTTGGCTATGGTAAACAGTGGTGCAATGAGCATGATCTACTGGTAGCTTTAGTGTGGCCTTGTTTGTGGTCTGATGGATAAATGTCCATGAATAGAATTACTGGGCCATAGGGACCTCAATGCGAGGCCAGATACCACAAAAATATTACAAGAAGGGGTAGGGGAAACACTAAGCCTCTTAGGTATAGGTCAAAACTTCCTAAGTAAAGATCCAGAATCGCAACAAAGCAAAGAAAGACTGGATAAATGGAATTGCATCAAACTGAAGAGTTTCTGCACAGCAAAGGACATAGCTAACAAGATAAATATAAAGCCCATAGAATAGGAGGAGAATTTTACCAGCCTAAGCATCAGACAAGGGTCTCATATCTAAAATATGCCTGGAACTCAAAAAATTAAATCCCCCAAAAACAAACCCTCAAGGAAACAACAACCCAATTAATAAATGGGCTAAAGACTTAAAGAGAGACTTCTTGGAAGAAGTAAGAATGGCCAATAGACACAAGAAGAAATGTTCAACATCTCTGGCCAAAAGAGAAATACAAATCAAAACAACACTGAGATTCCACCTCACCCCAGTTATTATCAAGAAAACTAACAATAACAGATGGATGTTGGCAGGGATGTGGCCAAAAGGGAACACTACTACACTCTTGGTGGGAATGTAAACTTGTTCAACCACTCTGGAAAGCAGTATGGAGGTTCCACAAAAGACTAAATATTTCTGTTTAGACAGAATCTCCTTATGTAGCTTCAACTGGAGTTTACTCTTCTGCTTTTACCTCCCTAGAGCTGGAATTACAAGCACACTTGAGTATAACTGTGTTTTAATGTGAAATTTCACTTAAAAAGACAACTGTATGGAGGTGCACTCTGCTGCACTCTTCCTAATGTTCTTCATCCCTTATGCTAGTGATATACCAGAAATCACCCTGATATTCTGTGCTAAACCAGAGTACATCCACATACGGTGTGCGAGGCAGACATCTGACATGTTGCTGTACAGGAATGTTCAAGGGACATGGAAAATATTCAAGGACAGTGACAGAAAGTAGGAATGTAGTGATTGTTTACTCTCTCTGGACTGAATATTCAGTAGGTACACAATAGCTCATAGGGATATTAATAGTAGGAGTATTTAAATTTTTTATAAACTGCTCATCTCAAAAATATTTTTATTTCACTCACATACATACATACATTTGTTGATACTGGGTTTGAACTCAGGTCCTCATGCTGGGGAAGCAGGTGATGTCTCAATAAGCCACTCCCCTACCATAAAATATATTGACAAAGAGAAAAGCAAAAACCAGTGAACATTTCTTTTTCTTTCTCTCAGTGCTGGGGTTTCAACTCTGAACCTTGCAATTGCTAGGCAGGTACTCTACCACATGAGCCATGCCTCCCAGCCCTTTTCTCCTGTGGGTTACCTTTTGGCTAGTCTTAAGGATTTTGCCTGGGCTGGCTTGGACCATAATCACCCTACTTACACCTCCTTCCTAAGTGGAATAACAGGTGCCATCAGGCCTAGCATTTTATTGGTTGAAAAGGGGTCTCTCTAACTTTTTCCTGAGATGGCCTCAAACTGGATCTTCTGATCTCTGCCTCCTGAGTGGTTGGGATTATAGGTATGAGCCCAGCCACCAGGTAGGTAGTGGTTTTGTGTAGAAATCTATCTAGTGCCAGGCTAGGAGGGCCATCTGGTGCTCTGAGCCACTTCCCTCATTTGGCAAAGAGCCACATGCTTCCTGGGCAGATAGTGTCTATCCTAAGGGTCTTGGAACTCACAAGGAAGGAGAGAAACAGTCTACTGAGGGTTGCTGGGCAGGGAGGAGAGTATAAACATAATGAAAGGGAGGCAGGGGTAGGATTTGAGAGTGTGGGCTCAACTGAGCTGCAAGTTCCAGGTGTTCCTAGGATGTAGAACATTCGCAAATGGAAATGCAAGCACATGTGGAGACTGTAGACTCATGAGGAGCAAGGAACTAACCATTTTCCAGCCCCTCCATGTCAAAAACTCATGTTAACTCATGTGCTGCTTGAAGGACTCAGAGAATACCAGTACTCCTAGTTCCCAGATAAGGACACCAGGGTTAAAATAACCTGTGAAGGGCTCAGGCCTAGCTGTGCTGTGCTGTGCTGTCAGGATGCACTTTCGTGCTTTGCTTGTCTCCTTTGCTTATCGCCTCTGAGATGCCTTGATTCACACAGGTTACTTATCAACTGTGGCATCTGGAGTTTCAGTTGCATCAAACCCTTCAATTGGTGAGTCAGGAGTGTGGGCGAGGCTTGAAGTAAGACCTGGTATGAACTAAGGGATAGGGATGTGTACATAGAACCGGAAAGGCTAGCAAGGGTGTAGAGAGGAGGGAAAGAATGGCATTTCAAACATGCAGTTTCTGGAAAGAGAGGCAGAAGAATAGATAAATGTTTTGTTTTGTTTTGGTAGTTCTGTGGTCTGAGCTCAGGACCATGCACTTACTAAGCAGGAACTCTACCTTGAGGTGCACCTCATCTTTTTCTGATTATTTTTTGAATAGGGTATCCCTTTTTCCTGTGTCAGCCTGCATTATGATCCTATATTTATACTTCTTTCATAGCTCAGACAAGCAATTTCAGATTTTTGTTGGTTGAACTAGGTTCTTGAGAGCACTGTGACTGGGCTGGTGTGGATCTGTAATCTTCCAAATCTCAGCTAGCTGAGTAGCGAGGATTACAGGCATTAGCCATCATGCCCGGCTAGATGAAATACCTTTTTATCTCATTCTTCCAGATACCTAGAAGTTTCTAATTTCCTTCTACTTCATAGCTTGTATCTCTCACTGTCCTTAAACTATCACAAGTCCCCCACATAAGCTGCATGCTGTCCTGGATGAAATGAGGAGGGTGCCTAAGTAGCAGGCCCTGTCATACTCACTCTTTTTCAGTCTGGGATCAGATCAAATGGGTCCAGATCCCATTAAATGAGAGATCTTATACTGCATTGCACAAATCAAGGCCTGATCACTTTCCTTCAAGTCCTAAAGTACTTCTTTCATTATAGGGTTAGTGAAACCCTAGGACTCCTCTTCTCTTACATATGGCTTCGTGCTCTCAGAAGGGTCTGATCAACAGCCTTCTATGTAATTATTTATCCTATCTATGGTGACCAGCAACTGAACTTTTCTCAGCTATGTCTCTCATATCTACACTAGCACTGATAATCACATATACTATTCTACCTTAAACTTTTACTGTACTCTCCTAACTCATCTCTTTGCTTTAAAATTACTCTGTTCCATTAGTACCAAAACCGAATATGTAATTACCTTGTACAGATAAACCCTCAAGGAAGTCTCTTTGTCTCCTGAATTCAAGGTCAATTTTTTCAATGCAATTTTAAATTGCCCAGAATAAGGCTCCAATTTTTCCTTCTAGCCTTAGTCTCATCTAATAGCTGACATTTATCAACTATAAGGGCCACAGAATTTGTAAAGGGTCTGCTGAGAAGCAGACACTAACATGGAAATATGTGCCAGAGATTTCTTGGGGAGGACTCAAAACAGGAGGAAGCAGAAAAAGCCTTACATTCAGATGTAGGGTTGGCACCTGGGAAGGAAAAAAGGATAGAGTTGGCAGTGTCTAGGAGTGAAGCACAGTTCCAAGAAGGGTTTAGCTATAGCAATGGAGAGTCCTGGCACCTGAGTTGTCCAGTACAGAACCCCATGTATGCTAGAACCCTACTATGCACAGACTCTGGTAGGAGGTGCGGCCTTAGTGCTGAAGTGGTGGGGCTAGAGCAGCAGGAACTGGGGCCTCAATCAGCTTTGTTCCCTAATGAGATACTCTTTTCTTTTGGTGGTACTGAATTTTGACCCTTGTGCTTGCTAGGCAAGTATTTATTCTACCACCCTAATCCTTTTCTTTACATTGGTTATTTTTGAGATAGGGTCTTACTCTCTGCCTTTGTGCATTCTGATTTTTCAGTTCCCACCATAGCTGAGATGACAGGTAAATGCTACTATATGCAGTTTTTTTTTTCAGAGATGGAGATCCATGGACTTTTCTGCCTCTGCTGGGAAGAAACCATGATCCTTTAACTGGGACACTTTTGTGAGTAGGAGGGGAATACTCCAAAACAACAGTTGACACCAGGGACCATGTTAGGCAAGTAACTTCAGCTCATCCTACAGCAACAGATGTACCAAATGGCCTATTCAGTGTTAATTAACACATATCTTTTCACCTTCTGATCAATTTGGAACAGCTTTACAGGCAAAACTATGAATATAAAAAAATCTTAGGAATATTTTTGTTTTGTTTTATGAGACAGGATCTAAATTTGAGATTCTCCTGCCTCAGCCTTCCAAACACTGGAATTACAAGCCTACACCATCAATTTTTAACTTTTTTTAAGAGATGGGAATCTCACTATAGTGCCAAACTTGGCCCCGGTTTCCTGGGCTCAAGCAATCCTTTCTCTCCAGCCAAGAAGCTGGAACTCCAGGTGCATGCCTCTGTACCCAGATCTCAGATATCTTAAAACCAACTAATATTCCTTTCTGAATGTCATTATTTCTTTCTTCATCTATCCCTCCCCCTCTTTTTTTAAACAATATGGATCTGGTCCTGCTAGCTATCTAATTAGTTTTTCTTACCTTATTTCTACCATCAAATGGTAAGATTCCTAAAGGCAGAGAGTTACATGTTTCTAGATGCTTCTCTTTTGGGGAAAAAACACTGCCTTTACATCTTGTAGGATACTCTTTTTTTTCTTCATAGTTAGATATGATTTTATTTAAGACTTTCAGTCTGATTCTAATTAGTTAACTGGATCAGCAAAGTAAGAATTTTACACTGGATTTTTTAGAAGAGATCTCTACTTAGGTATTAAAGAAAGCTTAACTTTTCTGATTATGTCCTCAAAGAAAGGCCTGAGTAGAATGAATATCCAAACCAACTGTATAGGAAGTAGATGAAACTTGAACCCTGACTGCTAAAACTTGCTGAGTGGGCAAGTGTCATCAAGAGGGTATAATTTCCTTTTACTGGACTCTAGAAACTGTTGGGAGCTCCAAGGCAGAACAGGCCAAGTGCAGCCTAGAAATATGAGGAGCAGACTGGAGAAGTAACCTCAACAATAGACCAGAAAATCTAAAGGAAATAAGATTACAGGAAACTAGCCCTGTATCAGTGGCTCACACTTGTTATCCTAGCTACTCAGGAGGCTGAGTTCTGAGGTTTGTGATTTGAAGCCAGCTGGGGGCAGGAAAGTCCATGAGACTCTCATCTTCAATTAACCACCAGAAAACTGGAAGTGGACCTGTGGTTCAAAGTGATAGAGCTCTAGCCATGAACAAAAAAAGCTCAGGGACAGTGCCCAGGCTAAAAGGGATACTCTTAACTCTTCAGTGTTTTAACTTCAACTTGCTTATCAAATTCTGTTTTGAAGAAATACTTGTGTCATCTTAATTTTTCTATGTCTTCATTTTTCAGAGCATTCAAGTATCAGCCAAGCCTGGTGAATGAATTCTTTTACAATTTTTCTAATTACTTTGTCCTTTTCTTCGGCTAAAAGCCTACACTGAATTACTTCAGCACTGCCTCAAAAGAGGACTAACAAATTGCCGAGTATAATTTGCACTTTAAACAATAAAGCCATTAATGGCGTTTTAGCAAGAACACCCATTATTTTCCTCGCAGCAATAAATCAACATTTCATCTGTTATAAATTGCTTGGTCAGCTTCAAATGGCTTCAGAATAAATCTCTTTCTCCTTTCTGTCCCTGCTGTTTATGATAAAGAAAGGAGCAAAAGGTAACACCAGCACTTCATTCTCATGCTGCCTGGCTCTGTAATTTGTTTCCAGAGATAAACCTTGTCATACTATGCTGACTGCATGCTCACACATGTCTACGCAAACAAGAAGGACACAAATAACTCCTCATGAGGGGCTTTCGGGTAAGGCTCAGTGATGATGTGTAGTGAAATTCTGATGTCCATCACAGATGTTAGTAATGGAGCAGCTGCAAAAATGAACAGAAATGCACTAATAATTAAGCTATATAATTTTCAGATTCCTGATCCGATATTGGCTCATTAAAAACGACACAAAGTTGGTTTCTTAAGATCAGGACATCCTATTTTCACATTTCTAACAAAGGTACCTAATATTTTCTTTGTTTTTCACCCTTTGTGTTGAAATCTTCTTGACATATGATTTATTCCTTTGTGTACTTCCGAACATAGCAAAATATTGTAAAGTGGGTGCCTGATAAATATTTAAGTGGATGAGTTAAGAGATGAATGTTTTTCATTTGATCTGCTTAAGTCATATTAGAAAGTATTATTCATTCATCAGAGCTAAATATCACTATGTCATTTATATTTATTATAAGCTGGTCCCTCATTCTCTATTTTAAAATTTACTGATATTTGGGAGCTATACTTACTGTCAATTAAAATACTTCAAATATATGGAGGACTTTATAAAAACTATCATAGATAATGATTATTACTTTTAATCTCTTATGTAGAATAGAACATGGACTTGAGCTACAACATGAGATATGAAATCTAATTAAATTCTACAGCAGATTAATGAGGGAAGTTATGAAATATTTTTTTCTTGGAAGTCTTTAACAGTAAGATGGAATCTCATCAGAACATAAACATCATTAAGTATGCCCCATATAAAGATGAGGATGGGCTTATCCTAATATTTTGGAGGACAGTATATTTATTAAGGGTATATATAAAATAATTTTCTGGATGGGGACTTCTTATAAATACTGATATTAATTCATAATCAAGGATCTAAGTCACACATCAAAGTGGTGAGTTGTCATTCCAGTCTTTCACTTATTCTGTGACTCTGACAAAAGCATTTTGCTTCTAAGACCAAGATTCTTTTCCAATTAAAAGGAGAAATCCTACTTCTAAGTACTTACTCTTCAAAACAAAAATTGTATGAGACTTTATTGGGTAGCTCATATTCTGAAAGAATATCTGTACCATGTCTGATTCTGCAACTTCAGATCATCCTATATAAAACTTAATTTACTGGCCTAAATAAGTTATACTACATATAAAGTAGACCCTTTCTTTTTTATCATACTGGGAACAGAAAATAAATACAAACAGATAAATATTTGATTGTGTCTGTTATGTGAACAGTTGATAAAATGCTGAAACAAGGACACAGGATGACCCATTGCAACAATGAGTCTCACAAGACACTATGCTGGAAATGAACTTTACAAACTTCAGTGGGGGGGAGGGAGGGAAGTCAGGGAGGAAAGGGATAGTAGGAGAAAAACAAAGGGGTGGTAACAATGCTCGATAAAAAATGTACTCATTTCCTTACGTAACTGTAACCCTCTGTACAGCATCTTTACAATAAAATCAAATTAAAAATAGTTGAAAATCTAATAGTTTACCTTAAAAAATCACTTTCATGTATGTATACCAATATCTCTATGCTAAATTTTTTTGTGCATCTTTGTTATACTACAGCCGCATCTATCATTTGAAAACTTTTAGGCCTAGGCATTGAGTGATGACACATAATCCTTTATGTTATGGAACTTAGTGCTTTCCTAATCACTGGAGTACATTTTCCTCCCCTTTTCATGTGATAAATTCTGGAAAAAATCATTGTGAAAATATGCGTACTATACTTGAAGTGTTAGGATTTGTATTATGAGGAAATTCACATGCATTACCTTTTTTTTTTAATTTTTGCATTTAGACCTATCTTGATTGTGGTCATTGGAACCTGGCTCAGATCAGCCTACAAAAGAATTTATAATTTCGTTTTTTGTCTCTTAAAATAGGAACTTGGGTCTACAGAATTATGTTCTTCAACAGCCCAACTCCCTGCCCAGAGGCACCCCGATAAAAGCAGCACAGCATTTCAGCAGGGGGAAGTGTTTCAAAGGAAACACCTGAGCAGCTGCAGAGTCCAATCACTGGTTATATTGGAAGAAAGGCTCTAATAGGAGCATGAGAGAGAGTGACAGTGAAATGACCACACAATTTGAGGGGAGAGTTAGACAAGAACAAAGAGGAAAACAATGGAAGAGCCCCATCATGTTTTTTTTGTTTGTTTATTTGTTTAAAGGAAAGTTTCAGGTAAAGGCAGTCGGTGTTGTCTTAATAACAATGTTGGAAGAAGAGGAAATCTTTCAGGTCATTTGAAGACTAATCTGCTCCTTTCCAGACAGAAACTGATAGTAGCTGACTTTCCCAAGGTCACTGCTACAGTTTGGGTCTTCAGTGTTCCCCAGAGTCATGTGATAATGACTTCTTCCCCTTGGTGTTATAACTAGAAGGAGGCGGGGGTGGGGCCTGGTGGGAGGTCTTTAGGCCCTTGGGAATGTGCCCTTAAAAGAAATTTGGGGACCCTAATTCCTTTATTTCTCTTCTACTTCTGAGCCATGAGGTGATTTGTCATAATTCAGAATGCACCATCTTAGCCTCCAAAGCAATGGAATCAAGAGATCTCAAGCTGAAACTTCTAAAACAGGGGTCCACAATACAGTTTATGTCTTTGTAAGTTGATGATCTCAAGTATTTATTATTATAATAACTAAAATCTGACTCTCATAGTCAACCTATGCCAGGTGGTGACAGAAATGTGCTGCACAATTTAGAATAATGAGGGGTAGGCTCAGAGCTTGAACAGCTCAGAGGGCCGGGGGGCTACACTTCCCCTCTAAATAAATCTTTAAGTGTTCCAGCCTTGTGCATTTGGGCTGCTGTACACTCTCAATCTTGTGAGGGATGCTAACAGTAGGCCAGGATTGAGACAGTTGCCCAGGCTTTTGTGTTCACACACTTTGAATGGCCTGAGCTTCTCAGTATTAGACAGGAGGCAAATAAGTATCACCTGGACAGTCTTGTCTATGTAGAGAGCGCCAAAGAAGGCCTCTAATCTACTAGGTATGGTGGCTCATTCCTATAATCTCAGTTACTCAGGAGGCAGAGATGGCAAGGATCATGATTTGAGGCCAATCTGGGCAAAAAGTTCATGGGACTCCATCTCAACCAGGTGTTGGTGGATTACTACAACCTGAGTTACATAGGACATATGGGTGGGAGGATTCTAGTCTGAAGCTAGCCTGGGAAAGAAGTGCAAGATGCTAACTGAGAAACAACTAATGCACAAATGACTGAGAGTGTGGCTCAGGTGGAAGAGTACTTGCTATAGTAAATGCAAGGTCCTAAGTTCAAAAGCACAGTGCCACTAAAAAAAGTCTCCAGTCTACAAGCTCAAACAAGTGAAAGATCCACACACATTCCCTCCAAGGTTTAGCCACTTCAGGGAGAAAACCAAAGCAGAATGCAATAAAAGGGAGAATCTCTCAAACTCCAGAGCTCAGGGGAGGCTTATGTGCATGTCAGGCCACACAGCAGACATGGGGAATGAGGGCTCTGCGTAAGGAGAGCCAGAGTTCATAAATACAATGTTATTTGGGGTGGGATGTCTGTGATCTGTAATTTATATGGATTTAATAAGCTCCGTGCCTAAGACACAACAGCCCCAATCCACCACCACCAAAACACGAAACACATGTTAAAGGGGGGCGGGGGGGGGTGAGTTCCCCACAGCATTAAGCTTTTCCCTATGGCTGGAGGAACAGGACTGCACAACCCATTGCTGTCGGGCTGGAAAGCCAACCAGGAAGCCTCCTCAGACACTTTAAAGGAAGAATTTTGGATGGTCTCTTGGTCTTATATAGAAAAGAGGCTTACTTAAGTTTAACCATAAACACATGGTGGTAGGTGTCACTGATACGCTCCATTTGGAGGCTATCTAACAAATATTATTTTCAGAAATGGAAACTAGGAATAAATAACCTGAGAAGGCCAGGGCTCTGGCATCTTCCAGCAGGTTCACAAGATTTGACAATCAGGGTTAGCCATGAGTTGTACTGACTTTATTTCATACTTTTTTTTTTCTTTTGGCAGTACTGGGGTTTGATCTCAGAACCTCACACTTACTAGATGGGAACTAGATAACTGGAGCCATTCTTACAGCTCATCTTTGGCTTTAGTTATTCTTTAGGTAGGTTCTCATGTTAATACCTGGGCTGTCCTGGATGTAGATCCTCTTATTTATGCTCTCCATGTAGCTGGGATGGCAGGTGTGCTCCACTGTACCCTGCTTTTTCCTGGATGAGTTGAGACCAGGTGAACTTTCAACCTGGCCGGCCTTGAACAATCTTTCAGACCTCTGTGTTCTTCACCCCCCAAGTGGCTAGGCTTATAAGCATGAGCCACTGTACTAGGCCTTGTGTTTGTGATACTATCTTGCTATGTATAGCCCAGGCATGTCTGGAATTCTCAACTCCAGCCTCCATTTCCTGAGTAATAGAGGTGTATGCTAGATTCGATACTCACCTATAAACCAATAGTACATGTGCAGTATTAACTCATAGCATTCTGTAAAATCAATAATGAAAATATTCTAGAAATCCCAGAGGCTCATGCTGGCTGAGAACTGCAACCGATTCTGTCCTCAAACTGCTTCCACCTGCCTCTTTCCCTGCTCTACTTCATCCTGTTTTAAAATAGCAACGATTATATGATCACATACAATAATTTGTTTATTGCTTATGTTTTATTTTCAACTACTAGAATATAAGCTCCACACAAGGACAGGAGTTTCTGTGTGTTTTGTTCACAGATGTATTGCACATGTAGAACAATAGCCAGTTCACATTCTGTGTGGGAAAATGCTGGCTGAGAGAGTAATTACAGGTTGTGGATGAGTGGTCGGTGTTGTGTCAGGCCTTTTCTCAGGTAGCAATGAAGAAGCCCAACTTAGCTACAATACATGTTATTTTCAATTGAAAAATCATTAAGGTAAGCTAGAGAGTTCTCAGGCCTTGAGTTCAAGCCCAAATGCTAGTGTAAAAAATCATTCAAGTAAAAGAAGATGTGAATTCAGAGGTCAGTGAGGGGAAATACTGGTGTCAGACGCAGGTGAATCAGAAAGTTTTGGGGATCTCACCCTGGTATACATGAGGCTGAGCTAAAAACCAGCTTCTGCATATTTTGAAAGTGAGGAGAGAAAAGGAGGTAGATACTGAACAGGTGAAGAAATACTTCAAAAAGAGCTGTCATTGTAGTCTTCTACATGTTCACACAGCTTTTCTCAGGCATAAATTACATGTGTGCTGTATCTCAGCCTATAGTCTAACAACCCTCAGGACAGTTAAGGATAGATTCTGAGTCTGAGGAGACTTGGTTATCACTTGTACAGTTATAGTGGACCAGAGTACCATCTCTCTATTTTGGTTTAAAGATACAAGTTTTGTGTTACTAATTCAGATCTAAAGTAACACCATCAACTGGGCAGCAGTGTCTTATGCCTGCAATCCTATTTCCTTAGGAGGCTAAGATCTGAGAATTGCAGTTTGAAGTTAGACTAGGAGGGAAAGTACATGGAACTCTTATTTCCAATTAATCAGCAAAAAGCCAGAAGAACTGTGGCTCAAGTGCTGAAGCACTAGCCTTTAGTGATAAAGCTAAAGGACAGTGCCCAAGGCCCTGAGTTCAAATCCTAGTACCAGTACACATACACAAAATATAAGTAATACTGTCCAGAACAGGGTATAATGCTCACATAGCAGGGTTTAAAACCAGAGAAACATTTTAAAAAGCAAGTGATTATCTAGTCTTTGTAGCCAACATGTTGGAAAGTCAAAACCACAGTGAGAGAATGGTGGAGTCCCTGCACTTTAGGTGGTATTTACATAAGGCTGCTGCTGCCTCTTTTGAGGCCAGGCAAGGCCATATTATATGAGCCAAGGTGGGGACTGCAGAGGCAGCAGACTATGGGGATTCTTAATTCAAAGCCCTGCAGTACAAACGAATACTAAGAAGCAAACTCCTATGTGGTAGCTCTTCCATAACAATGGCAGTAATGCATCCCACATAAAGCCAGCAAAAGCAAACAGTACATGAAGTTAGCACACCTTGAGAATCTCAGCCCCACACAAAGGTAAGGGCAGCATCCAGAGAGAAGACAAAGAAGAGGAAGTATGGGGCTGGGTGTTGGAGACCTTTGGAGAATGAACTACCACAGCAGATGAATCAGCTCAGTGTCTGAAGACACCTACAGAGCTGTCAAACCTGCCTGCACCCTTCAAGAGCTTCAAGGCTCACAAACAGGAAATTGCTGGGTATGACTTCACCTGAATCTCAAAACTTCTTAGAGAAGCACTTGCCTCCAAAAGTTAGGAACAAAGTGTAGAGCCAGTGTGGGGGGTAAAGAATACGAGTTCAAATGGGGGTCACAGGGCAACTAGTGAAAGGAAATTATGTTCTATTTGGGGGTTCAATAACTATCACATTTCACTAACGGGCCAACACTTCATAGAAACGAAGAGAGACAACTAAATTACAAAGAGAACCTAGGGAGCAAGCTATGGCAATACATGTCTGTAATCTCAGCACTTGAGAGGCTGAGATAGGAGGATCAAAATTTGGGGGCCAGCTTGGGCTACATGGCTAGACAGCGTCTTTAACAAAGCATTCCAAAAACAAATGGACCAAAACATTTGGGATGAGTTTAAGTTGTTCATTTATTCATTTGCTTATTCACTCATGATACTTTGTATCAGGATATTTTCTGAAACACAAAACTTCTAACTGACCGAAACAAGTGGAGATTTATTATCTCTTCAAGTGATGGAGCCAATGGGCAGAGCTGTACTGGAACTGGTTTATTTAGTACCTTAACAGAATCTGGGTTCTTTCTATCTTTCTGCTCTACCTTGCTTAACCAAAATTCTGTACAACTCCCTCCCCCAGGGATCAGGGACTAGCACACAACCAGAGGTCCTAGAGCAGCCCACCACTTAAGAGAAAATGCTTCAACCAAGTCAGAGTTGTGCTAGCAACCAAATGGCCGTTGTGTGGACTGTGGACATACATAGAAGGTCACTTAAGCCACTCAGTAGTGAGCACCTGCTATGTGTCCACACCTGTGCTGGTCACTGGAAATACAGAGATCACGATCTCCTTTCTTATAGGAGCTTAGTAGAAGACTAGTGAGACAGACGTTCATCAAGCAAACACAACTGAAATTGCCACTGTAACCACTGATGTATTGGAAAGGTAAGGTGGTATGATAAGAGCACAGCAGAGGGACTGAGGTTGGAGAAGAAAGTAAAAGAAAATTTCCCCCACTTTTGGGCATTTACTCAAATGATCACAAACAAGACCATACTAAAGCTACCAGCACAACTATGCTTATTGCAGCATTATTTACCATAGCTAAGATATGGAACCAACCCAGATGCCCCTCAGGAGATGAATGGATCAAGAAAAAAATCTATATATGTGTGTGTGTGTGTGTGTGTGTGTGTGTGTGTGTATATATATATATATATATATATAATATATATTCCAACATATATATATATACACCAACATATATATATATATATTCCAACACATATATATATACATATATATATATATATATATATATATATATATGTATATATATGTTGGAATTCTATGGCCCCATCAGAAAGAATGACATTGCCCCATTTGTTAGGAAATGGAAAGACTTGGAAAAATTATATTAAGTGAAGTAAGCCAGGCCCAGAGAAACATAGGTCCCATGGTTTCCCTTATTTTCAATAACTAGTATATGTTTTGAACAAGCAGAAAAGGTCAGATAAGATGATGTTAAGTGAAATGAACCCCAAGATAGGGACACAAGTGATTTTTTTTCTTTCTTGCTATTGTTTCTAATTTTTTAAGGTACCATTTGATTTTTTTGTTGCTTTGTATGTCCCTCCCCCATGGTATAACCCCTATTTTCACTGTATTTGATGTTGGTATAATTTGGGGAGGGGAAGGGAAAAAACAAATTGCTTAAATAGGGATACAGATTGACCCAGTTGCAACAATGAGATGTACAAGATGCTATGTCGAAAAACAAACTTTACAATTTAGGCGGGGAGGGGGTGTAAGGGGAGGAAGGAGGAGGGTATAGTTGAGGAGGTGGATGGGAAGGGATTGTAGGGGAAAAACAAAGGAGGAGGCAACAATGATTGATAAGAAATGTATTCATTACCTTGCTCATGTAACTGTAACCCCTCTGTACAGTATTTTCACAATAAAAAAAACTTATTAAAAAAAGAAAAGAAAAGAAAAGAACATTCCCAGGGAGAAAGGACTGTTTCAGTCAGAGAGACTCATGCCATGGCCAAGTAGGATGATACAATTTGGTCCATCTCCAAACTGTCCCAGATGGAGAGGAAGCTAAAGAGGTAGACAGAAGCTAGACCACATCACCAAAGACTGCTTTTAATTTGAAAGTATTATATCATTTGTTCACATGAAGTTTTATACAAACAAGAATTCTAAAACATTTTGGTGCACACATCCAGGGAGAAAATGAAATAGCCATTTCCTCTCTTTTTCTAGGTGTACACTTCTGGTGGGTTCATGTCAAGAAAGGCTCGGCATAAGGAGCGGGGAGGCACAGCACAGAGAGACCAGGAACAGGTATTGAAACATGAAGCCAAGAGTTCTGATTGGAAAAGGAAGAAAGCACTAAAGAGGGCCAGGTAGGAAAAGGATGCAAAGGGAGACTAACTTTGAGACAGGGTTGGGTAAGATCAGAGGCCTGTGCAGGGGTTCATGGTGCAATAAGATATGGGTGGATGATGGGCTGGGAAGGTGGCTCAGTGGTAGAGCGCTTGCCTTGCATGCATGAGGCCCTGGGTTCGATTCCTCAGCACCACATAGGCAAAAAGAAAAAAGCCGGAAGTGGCACTGTGGCTCAAGTGGTAGAGCACTAGCCTTGAGCTGAAGAGCTAAGGGACAGTGCCCAGGCCCAGAGTTCAGGCTCCATGACCAGACCCCCCCTCCAAAAAACAAAAAGATATGGGTGGATGAGCTGGGGGTTGTCAAAGACCAGGAGCAGCAGGGATTGGGGTACTGCTGAGAGCCAATGTTCTCTTTACCCTATAGTGTCAGAACAGCTTCTAGCATTCATCCCCCTCCTTTATTCTGGGGAGCTAAGGACAATAAGATTATAGAACTCAGTCTCCCTCTGTGTTTCTAGGGGGAGGGGTAACTGCTTACTTAGCAAGAGGATTAGGCAAACACTATTTAAGGAAATGTATCACAGTACCATGACCCCACAGCAAATGAAAATATGCCTCTGGAATAAACAACAGTTCTATTTCATCACGGGGCTGAAAACCATCATCTCTTACTCTGGTTTCTTATCACTAATGAACTCACTCATAATCTCTAGTGGCTGAGTATAAATGGTCAAATTAACCATTTTTTGCCCTTTATGTACTTAAAAATTTCCACGGTGACTAACTAGGCATTTCTTTTACCACATGGATGAACAAGTTACTAAGTGAGGCTCTGGTCCTCCCAAGCAGACATTAAAGTGTGACAGTCTTCTCAGGAAAACTTGTCCCTTTTGAAATGAGATAACTAATGACCCAATGAAAAGACAGTCTTTTCCCCACTGGGAAATCAACAACACGGTCTAGTAGAGTAAAAGGCATGGACCATGACAAATTAGGTCTGCAAAACAGTCAGAAAGACAAGGCCCAGAACAATGAACTCAAGACTAAAAGCAAAACAGCATCCCACACAGCTGATCTCATTTTAAGAAACTGGATATGTGTTTCAAAAAGACAAAGAATAAAAATAAATATGACTTGATACATATGTACATATATATACATACAAACATATGTATACACATAAATGTACATACACACATATATAAAGTCATTCTAATAGAAAAATAATATATAACATTCATACATGTATATAAATGACATCCTAAAAGCAAAATAAGACAAATGAAAACAAGTTAAACTCTTATACAGAGAGACACAATCAATATACAAAGTGATTGGTCTGAATTATCCTATAGATTATAAAATGGTCACTACACTACATTTTGTCATTAGGAAGTCATAACTCTTTCAGAGTCCTGACTATTAAAAAAACACAAAGGGGCTGGGCATGATGCCTCATGCTTGTAATGCCAACTATGTGGGAGGTATAGGTAGAAAGATCAAGGTCTGCCACAAGAGAAAAAGCATGAGATTCTACCTGAAAAAGCTAAAGCAAGAAGGGCGGGAGTGGGGGGGGGAAAGGGCTGGAGGGGTGGTAGTAAGGCTCACAGTGGTAGAGCACTTGCCTAGTAAGTACAAGGCCCTGAGTTAAAAATGCTACCCAGTACTGCCAAAAAAATCAATAAACAAATAAATAAAAATTAGAATAAGAACCACAAAGCATTAAGCCACAAATATGGATCTCCCTTTAAAATACACACAAAATTTGTTTCCTCTAGATCAGACCAAGAGACATAGATCTTGCTGTCATGTGGAGAAAAGGAAATGGATAATGAAAGTATATTTAACTCAATGAGCTAGTGACATTATACTATACAAAACTAAGATGGGGGAGAGGCCAGTGACAGGCAGAGAAAACACACAGTTCCTTTATAGTTTTATAAAACTGTGTATATATTTGTGTCTTTTATTCTAAGAAGCACAAAAACTTTGACAATAAAAGATGATCTGAATGGAATACTGGTCTTTAGTAAGTGACAAGCACAAAAGAAATGATGTTTTTCCCCAATGAGCTTTCAAAGCATGCATGCTCTTGACATGTGCTAGGAAGCTAGTTTTCTCTTCTGCAAAATGTAAAGCTTCTCTAAATTAAACATAAGCTTGTTTTCAGTCTGTGCAAAATATATGTGGATAAAATTCAAAGTTTCAGAAAGGCAGTTGTCATGGAAACACACAACTCCATAAAAGAGCAGTGTGTTGTCTCTTAAGGGAAACCTTCATTACATTTATTCAGTGCTTATGTGTTCATGTGAGGCCACAGACAATGCACAAAGGACAGTCAGAGAAACACATTGGACAAATGCACAAATTAAAGACAAGTACTTGCTCTAAACAAGCAAAAGGATGAGTCCATTTGTGTGTGTGTGTGTGTGTGTGTGTGTGTGTGTGTGTGTGTACATGGTGGGGGCAGGAAGCATGTGAGCTAGATCTTGTGATATGGCTAAAATACAGCCTATGATCATAAAAAGATTTATTCAAAACACAATTCTGCCACAATCTGGGCATTGCACACACTTATCACTATGGACTGTTTTCTGTGAATTCTCAACTGCAGATGCAAGGCAGCACTTACAAAAATAGTTTTATTTTTACTAGCAGAGTAGACTCAAGCTAAAAATAAAGTAAATGGGAATTTTGTGCTGCAGACTTTTCAAAAACAGAGTGTTAGTATACCTCAGACAAACACCACCTTTTTATTAGAAACCTCTGTACAGCATTCCAAAAAAGCCACATAATTTTCAGCCAGACTAAGGTTCTTCAGACTTGGTTTCTCCAGAGACAAAAGAATTCCACAGAGACATCAGAGTTGGCTTTGACTCAGACCACTTCTTGGTCCTTAAGGAAGGATTTCTACCCTAGCACCTTCATCAGAGAGACTAAAACATCATGTAGTCCTTTTACCATGGGATAGTCTATATCTAGAGGAAACAAAATAGGCATATTTGAAGGCTTGTGCCTCCAAGTTCTTGCACTGAAAGTCTGGGATTGAACAAAATTAAAGCCACTTAAGGTATAGTTCATATAAAAATGTGATCTTTTTGTAGGTATAATGCTAGTGGTCATTAAGTATGTTTTCCTAGTGAAATACAAGCACTAATGAAATATAAATATTATTTTATCTGTTAGGTAAGTTATAGCTCTTTAACCACATCTTATCATTCATATCACCACTCATAATTTGCCCAAATGTTAGTTACATCTGAATTTATTTAAAATACAATAAAATATGTATTGCTTATTTGTATAAATGAACATTTAAAATATCATGATTAGGTATAGTTAAACAACTAATTTCTTTGCTAGTCCTGGGCTTGAACTCGGGGCTTGGGCACTGTCCCTGAGCTTCTTTTATTCAAGGTTGGCACTCTACTGCTTGAGCCACAATACCATGTCCAGCTTTTTCTGTTTATATAGTACTAAGGAATTGAACCCAGGGATTTATGCATGCTAGGCAAGCACTCTACCACTCAGCCACATTCCTGGCCTGAAACAACTGATTTTTAAAATCATTAAAAGGTTAACTTAAAAAAATTACTATCCAGGGCCTGGCAACTCATTCGTGCTACTCAGGAGGCTCAGACATTGATGATCGAGAGGCAAAGCATGCCCTGGCACAAAAGTTCATAAGATTCTATTTCTAATCAGCAAAAGGCTGAGCCGGAGAACACTAGCTATGGTCTAACAAGAAACACTGAGTTCAAGCCTAAGAACAGGTAAACAAAAAACAAAAATAAAAAACAAAACCCAACTAACTAAGGTCTGGGGTATAGCTCAAGTGGCAGATATCAAATATTGCCTAGCAAGCACAAGCCTTTGGCTTCAAACCCCATTATCACAAAAATAAAACCAATATAATAATCAAATTAAACCAAGGTAACAAAGCCCTAGTACCATCAGTTGGCATTATTATGGGGAAAAATCATGTGAGAACGGGCTTATGCCTGTAATTCTAGCTACTCAGGAGGCTGAGACCTGAAGAGCATAGTTTGAAGACAGCCTGGGCAGGAAAATCCAAAGGACACTTATCTCCAATTAAGCACCAAAAAGCTGAATGTGGAACTGTGACTCCAGAGCACTAGCCTTGAGCTAAAAAGCTCTGAGTTCAAGACCCCAGACCTTCACCAAAAATTAAAAAAAATCAAGTGAGAGTGGGCAAGAGACCACAACTCAACCGCAGCCATCATGATGGTTCTGAAACCATGGAAGGCACAATGCACTTTGTCAAGGTATTAACTGGCATCTGGTGGTAATCACAAGTCTGAACATATGTATTTTAAGAGGTAGAACCACTGGCAAGAGGAATTTATGTGGATTTCATGGCTGGGAGTACTCTGACTTCCACTCAACCTTTGAAATTCAAATCAACCAGGAGTTCCTCAGAAAAGCTCCTCTGAGCTTTGTCCTGACTCTAGATCTGATTCACTAAAGCCCATCACTGATTTCCAGACATGAGCATTCTCCAAAGCTTCTCAATTCAACCAAACTTGTGTGTGTGTGTGTGTGTGTGTGTGTGTGTGTGTGTGTGACAGTATTAGAATTTGAACTCAGGGCCTTGTTCTCTCACTTGGCTTTCTAGCAAGGCTGGTGCTCTACTAGTTGAGCCACACTTCCACTTCTGGCTTTTTCCTAGTTACTTGGAGGTAAGAGTCTCACAGACTTTTCTGTCTAAGCTGACTTAAAACTGAAATCCTTAGGTCTCAGTCTTCTGGGTATCTAGGATTACAGGCAAGAGCAATCAGCACCTGACTTCAATCAAAACTTCTTAAGGGCAATGAATGTAAGGTTTTGTTGATCTTTGAAATCCTATTAATGTTTATAAATCAGTGGAATGTTACATCAGTGAAGGAGCAGCAGGACTAATATTCATTTGAATCACTAATGTTCTTGCTTATGAGGTATTTTATTAGTGACAATTTGATTAAAAAAATGGTATGGGTTAAGATAACTTTGTGAGTTGTCTCAAAATATTCAGAGACCAGAGAAAAATTTGTCCACGCATGTGTATTTTTTTCTTTTTGGTTGGTTGGGGCTTGAACTCAGGGTCTAGGTGCTGTCCCTGAGCTTTTGTGCTCAAGATTAGCCCTCTACCACCATGAGTCACAGTGCCACTTCAGCATAGCATTTCTATTTCCAAAATATAAGAAAGCAAAGAATGATCATGATTTTCTATATTTAAAACCTAGCAGCTATAGAGCTACCCACCCATCACTGATGCTCCCATTTCTTTATCTTGAAGGAGCAGTGCCACAACTTTGGCAGATGGTTAGTAATTACACTACACTCTGGCCAGTGTCTATGAAATGTGTAACTATGTCCAGTGTTCTAAAAGCAGGCCTGCATTTTTAAAAAAAACAACAAAACCATGTTAGTAAAATAAAAATAACTGATATGGCTTTCAAATTCCCTTAAAGTCTGCAAAGCGTATTTTTACCAACATACACCAAGTCACAGATATAGACAGACACTCACCCCTCTTTAATACAATTGACTTCTCTAGAGATGCCACATATGAACATATCAGACTTTGATGGACTTTTCCAGTGTAGAAAGGAAAATAAAGGAAATAAGTCATGGCAGTGAAGAGTCATATGGATGCTTCCCACAGCTCAGACAGTCTCATCCATACAACAGGAAAAAGCTGTTCTTTGGCAACTATCTGATAAACAAAGTATAGTGGCCTTTGGCTTCTCAAATAGACGCAAAATAGCTTCTTGGTTCTATATATGGAGAAGATGGAGCAAAGGTAATGTAGTGATCAGTATTTATGGTACAGATTTATCAATACCAAAATTTGTGAGATTAAACAGGACTCTGCATCTCTTGTCTCTGTGGTTAATTTCAATTGGAAAGAGTAAAATGTGGGTCCTTAAAAGACTCATTCACTTTTAGTTGGGTGGATGATGGGGATTTTAGGCTTGAACTCAGGGCCTAGAACTTGTCAAGTTTTACCACTTCAGCCACCCAAATCTGAAAATGCTTCTGGTTTTCAGATAGGACCTCCTACTTTTTCCAAGGCTGGCTTCAGACCACAATCCTTCTATCACCGCTTCCCACATAGTTGGGAAGACAGCCACCATGCCCAGCTTACTTGTTAAGATAATGTGCTGCTAACTTTTCACTGGAGCTGGCTTTGGCCTGAGCTCCTTCCATCTCCATCTACTGAGTAGATTTTCCATTCTCACAGAGGCAGAATAAAAATCGCAATGTAGTATGCCTTTTAGGGAAGTAAAACGGTGTTTGGGCAAGCTAGTTAGTGAGTCAAGGACTAAAGAAGTTCCCTAGCAATGGCTGTTCCATCGCTCTTCTGCCCGCTTTGTGCAGGCAGCTATCAGTGACCTCTGACTTCAGTTGGATCTTCAGGGATGGTGAAGGCTTCCAGGTTCTTCTCACCAGGTTCTTCATCTTCTCACACCTCTTTTCATTTATAAAGTAGTCAGTTCTTCATCCTGAATTCATATAGCTATAAATTCTCAGGGCTTGCCTCTTTTTGCTAAAGTATTCTCATACGCTAATAGTAGACCAAAATTGCATTTGAAAGAGAAATGTAATGCTCTTTCTCTCCATATGGATAGCAAAGGTATTAAGAAAGAACCTGTTCTTGAGCTGGAGGTGTGGCTGAGCAGTAGAATACCCACCTCGTAAGTATGAGACCAAGTTCAAACTTCACTACCACAAAACCAAACCAAACCAAACAACATATTCTCTGACTCAAGTAATCACTTTCTAGGAATCTAGACTAAGAAATCATCAGCCATATAAACAGAATGTACAAACAGTCAAAGCACAAAGTACAAAGACTGAAGCACCATTCACTAAGAAAACAATACTTTACTAGAACATTGGTTTTAAAATATGAGAATTCCAACAATGGAAAAGTGCTCCACCATTTAAAAATTTTAAATACTGATCTATATTACCAACAGGCAAATCTGTTAAGTGAAAAAAAAACCAGAAAGTTTCAAAACTCTATGTGGGTGTTCACAGGCAAAAATCTGGGAGGATATAGATTACAAGTTTCCCAATAATTCTAGGAGCCTTTACAGTCTCAGCAGTTTTTAGACAGTGTCAGTAGGCCAAAACAAATAACTAATAATGCTGTTTGTTAAGCATCTTGGCCTAAACAACATAACAACTATTCAGGTCCTAATGACTCTGTAGCTATTTGATAAAACAACACACAAAAATGAAAGGAACTATTTTTATATCCTTCTTAAAGAATGCTGTAATAATCTATTAATAGAATGCCTACGCATTTTGGGTGTTGCTTCTCTTTGGAACTTGGAATCACATTGGATACACTACCTTCACTTTCTTTTTTTATTTATTTTTTTTATTGTGAGAATACCATACAAAGGAGTTACAATTACATGGGCAAGATAACGAGTACATTTCTTATCAAGCATTGTTGCCTCCTCTTCGTTTCCCCTTCCCATCCCTTCCCTTTCCATACTCCCCCCTCCCCCCACCTGATCCTCATTTTCTATCCACATGTTTACTAAGAACACAACAATCACTGAAAATCCAATTTTACAAAGCTATGATGTCATCAGAAGGAATGCATTATGCCCTAATGCAAAAGCCCTTGAGCTACCTCTGACTACAGCTGGCAAAGGTTTCCTTCCATCGTGGAAAATGTCTTGTGCCAACCTCAGAGCTGCACTCAGAATCTGCTCTAGTGCCCCAGAGTATCCTGGCACATAGTTTGGGAACTGCAGATATAAAACAAAATGTTAACTATTGCTTTTACACAGATGGATTTTTTTTCAAAGAAAGTTTTCTAGCTTGGCACTGGTGGCTCACATCTGTAATCCTAACTACTCAAGAGGCTGAGATCTGAAGATTGCTGTTCAAAGCCAGCCCTGTCAGGAAGGTCCAATGAACTACCCAAAAAGCTGGAAGTGAAGCTGTGGCTCAAGTGGTAGAGTACAAGCTTTGAGCAAAAAGACTCAGGAACAGCATACAGGCCTTGAGTTCAAGCCCTAAGGCCTACAGACGCAAAAAGGAAAGCTTTCTGAACATTTTCCCAAGAAAGATCTGTTACTTTTTACAATTAGAAAAACTACTAAAATGATTTACATGTTCTAAATTTTTTGTTGTTATAATATCTCTACCAGCCTCAGTTTTCACCGAGTGAGGGCTATGCATAAATATTAAAATTAGAAAGCCTCAGATAATGCTATGATGATGGTGATGATGATGATGATAAACAGAACCTCACTCATGAATTCCCTTCTGCAATAACTCTTCCTATTCTAAGCTCTGAACTGATACTCACACACATTGGAGCAATGAAGTCACTGGTGTCAGGACACTAACCCAGACATTCACCCTACTTCCTGCGGGGAGCCACTACGATTGTTCAACAATAGACTCTCTGTCCCCCAGCTGATGTGCTTGTAAGGGAGCATGGTCATGCCCTCGTGGGAACTAAGCTATAAATGGTCTTTTGCGCTTGGTCTGCAGAGCTTTGGTCTCCAGATTAACGATGCTCCTTTTAAAACAGCCTGCTGCTTTCACCCTGGGGTCCCTGCTGCTGTCGTTAAAGGTCTCTGCTCTCTCTCTTTGTTCCTTCTGGTTACTTCTGCCCTGTTTGTCAGTGTTTGCACTAAAGAAATGAATGGCCTTTTATATCTTCACCAATTGGGACTCTCAGACCCAACCTAGAGAGTTGAGAGTAATGGGTATTCAGTTCCTTTGGTATTTAGTTGTTGAAGAATATTTTGTTTGTCTTTGTGCTTAGCAGGGGTTGGTGAATGAATAAAAAGGACTGTTTTCCAATTTAAAGCTATTTTTTCTCTTTTATTATTATTTTTAGATGCCATTAATAGTACAAAAGGAGTTGAATTGTGAAAATGACATAGGTGTGTGCAGTGTTCTTTGAACAGGTTTACCCCTCCTTTATATTTTCTTGGCGTCTGCCCAGTTCCTCCTCTTTACAAATAGTATTTGGTGGGTTTCATTATGTTATCTTCATACATATACATGGAATGTACAACAAACTTCTTCACCACCCATGGTACCTCTCTTATCCCTCGTTCCTTCCAACGGATCCTCTACCCCCAGGTCCTTCTCCATTCATGTCTCATTTTCAATTATGTTATAATTATTGAAGTTATTTAAACTTGACTTTTTTTTAAATTTTGGCACCACAGAGTTGAAGTTTTTTGGAGTCAACATTTTCTATTTATTTATGTTTTTACTAAAAGGAGATAGTAAAGGAATTCCTAAACACTTCCATTTTTTTCAATCTAGAAACTTCTACAAATATACAGTTATATTTTAACCTAATCTTTAAGGTTTAATAAAGTTTTAGTCATGGAATGATTAGGTAACTTTTTACATGAATTTTAATAGGAACAAGCTCTTTCTTTTTTCTTTTTTCTTTCTTTGGTTTTGCGCCAGTGCTGGTGCTTGAATTCAGGACCCTGAGTTTAGCTTTTTAACTCATTGCTGGTGCTCTACAA
>NW_012267248.1:15998725-16017866 GCF_000151885.1 Dipodomys ordii | reverse complement strand
AGGAGGCTGAGATGTGAGGATCGGGGTTCGAAGCCAGCCCAGGCAGGAAAGTCTGTGAGACTCTTATCTCCAATAAACCACCAGAAAACCAGATGTGGCACTGTGGCTCAAGTGGTAGAGTGCTAGCCTTCAGCTGAGGAGTTGAGGGACGGTGCCCAGGCCTTGAGTTCAAGCCCCACGACTGACCAAACTCAAACAAACAAAAAAGAGTAAGAACGCCAGTCTTTTTACTTTGTTATTCCTTCTTGTACTTACAGCTTTCTACCACTTTACTCATTTTATCTGTTCATCTTGTTAATTTTCTTTCTCTTTCATCTAGAATGTAAGCTCCACAAGGGAGAGTAATTTTTATCTGCTTTAATCACTGATTTGTCCAACTCTGAAGTACAGGGGGCTCAATTAGTATTCTTTGAAAAGTAAGTGAATGAGTGACTAGTTGTTAAAGACCTTTTATATATACTTCAGAAAACATCAAAGATGTAAGAAGACAAAATTTTCTAAAACAAGAATCTTGAGATTATATGCAAACCAAGTGTTTGGGCCAGACATATTTCTATACTGGAGATTTTCAGATTTGTGAATATTTGTGTAAATACTGCAGGTTAAGATTCTTCCCACTGAAAACTCAAGAGTCTATATATCTGAAACTTTTAGAGCAACTGAACACAGATTTTGAAGCATTTTAGATTTTGTATTTTCAGGTGAAGGAAGTTCAATGTGAGGTACTTTTATGGTGAATAAAAGTAGGATTTCATTGTGATCAAATGCCAGCTTCTTGACTGCAAAAAAAAGTGTGATACACGAGTGTAAAGGATCTAACTAATTTATTATTGCTTCTCTCCTGGCAAACATTTCAATTTTTGGTGTCAGAGTATGTCAAGTTCACATGGAACATGTGAATTTTTCACCCCTAAAATTACTGAGGTGAGCAGAAAAGACATTTTTAAAGGCTAAACTGCAAGAGAGTTGCAGCACTTGTTAAAGGTCAGAAATGACAAGATGAGTAGAACACATGGAAGAAATAGCCATGCTCCTGGAGACATGAGCCTATCTCTGATAGGGCTTAAGAGACCAAGGAGTCTGCAGGACAGGAAACAGCTTCATGTCTACAAAGGTTGTGCGAATCAAAGTCAATACCTCTGAATGATGAAATCCTTAGTAGGAAGTAAAAAAAGTCTCCTCAGATAAGCCTTGGTGATGGGAAAAGAGGGGTAGGGAGATATTCTGAGAATATTC
The DNA here is from genome assembly GCF_000151885.1 of Dipodomys ordii. Classification (NCBI taxonomy): domain Eukaryota; kingdom Metazoa; phylum Chordata; class Mammalia; order Rodentia; family Heteromyidae; genus Dipodomys; species Dipodomys ordii. The sequence goes on along the minus strand of NW_012267248.1, from coordinate 16,016,630 downwards.
CAATATACCCTCATACTTTTTAGGATCAGAAATTACCTATCATGTTTCCTCTCTAAAACACCAACACTTACAGTAAAAAAGTTCTGGCTAGCAGTATGACAGTGTGCTCAAACACATGGCAGAGCAAATGCAAAGCATCTCTAGAGTCATGAGCTTTTTTCTTTTTTTAATAGGTGCTGTCCCTGAGATCTTTTACTCAATCTAGTGCTCTACCACTTGAATCACAGCTCCACTTCAAGTGTTTCTGGTGGAAGGTTAGTTGGAGGTAAAAGCCTCATGGGCTTTCCTGCCTGGGGTAGCTTCAAAGCTTGCTAAACAGATTTCAGCCTCTTGAATAACTAGAATTACAGTTATGAGCCACTGGCACTTGGCTAAAGTCATGAACTAAGAGTACTAATGTTTCAAAGGATTTTCACTCAGAGTTACAAGAAATTGGCTTCATAATAAAACAAAAAACAGGCCACACAAAAGCCACCAGCACAACCATGTTCACTGCAGCATAATTTACCATAGCTAAGATATGGAATCAACCCAGATACCTCTCAGTGGATGAGTGGATCAAGAAAATGTGACATATAGACACAATGGAATTCTATTCTCCCATCTGAAAGAATGATGTTACCCCATTCATAAGGAAATGGAAAGCTTTGAAAAAAATTATATTAAGCAAAGTAAGCCAGACCCAAAAAACATAGGCTGTAATGTTTCCCTCATTTCTAATAACTAGAATATATCTAGAATATTCTTAGGAGAGGAGCATAATGGCTCAATAGCTATATGCATATAACTATATAAAATGATGCTTATTGCAATGACTCCATGAAATGGAAACAAGAGGGTTCTTTACATTTATTTTTATTTTTATTTTATTTTATTTTATTTGTGAACATACTGTACAGAGGGGTTAAATTTTTTTTTGTAAAGATGCTGTACAGAGAAGTTACAGTTACATCAGTAAGGTAATGAGTACATTTCTTGTCAGACATTGTTACCTCTCCTTTGTTTTTCTCCCACTATCCCTTCCCTCCCCAAAGTTGTAAGGTTCATTTCCAACATAAAGTCTTGTGAGTATCATTGTTGTAATGGGTCATCCTGTGTTCTTGTTTCAGCAGTTTGTTATTCCCCTTTCCCTCCCCAAATTAGACAAATGTATATACAAGATTCAAGATACCAAAATCAAATACAGTGCTAACAGGGACATACCATAGAAGGAAGAACATACAAAAGAAAGAAAAATCACATAGTACATTAAAAACAACAACAACAAACAAATAATTATTATAAAAAATCACAGGATATATATAAAGAAATTTACTGAGGCATGAGCCACCCAGAATGAGGAAAAATAAACTAGTTCAACTGCTCCAAGGCTGCAGACGTTGGATATAACAGAGATAAAAAGCATATATATTTAAAGAAAATACTTCAATATAGAAAAAAGGATGAAATATGAAAAATGATTGGGGAGATTTGGAGAGTAGGCAAAAAATAACTTCTAGAAATGAAAATACAATAATTCTAATCAGAGACTAAATAAATGAAGCTAATGTCAGATTAAATGTAGCTGAAAGCAGAATTATTGATTTAGTAGACAGCTATGAGGACATTATACATAATACTGAACAGAAAAGAGTTCATAATATGGAAGAGAGATGAAAAGAGATAATGCATAAAGTCAGAAATAGAAAATGTAGGAGAAACAGTATTCAAAGTATGGTTTTTTCTGAGACTTTTTTCACAATCATCGTATTTGCAAAGCCAATAGAATCCAAAGGATACTAAATAAAGCAAAATCTTCACTCAGGTAGATGTAGCCTGGTAAAAATGCAGAACACTATCAGTGAAAAGTAATCTTCCAGAAAGCCAGAGAGAAAAACGATTATGTTTAGGAGAAAGATAATTAAATGGATAGATGGTGTGTCAAAAGAAGGAAAAGTATAGATAAAATTCTTTTAAACACTGGGAGAGTGGCAGAAGCCTGTAATCCCAACTACTCAGGAGGATCGCAGTTCAAAACTAATATGGGGAAAAATTTAATGAGACCCCATCTCAAAAAAATCAAAACCCCAAACTCTGTCTGTCTATGTATGTATGTTTGTGTAGGCGCTTCCATAATTCTAGACATAGGTAAGAGGAAGATTGCTATCAGAGGCTTTCCCCCAGGCCCAAAGCACAAGACTCTTTCAGAAAAATAGCTAAAACATAAAGGATTGAAGTCACTGTTGAAATGGTTGAGTACCTCCCTGTTTAGCAAGTGTGGGAGGATCTGAGTTTAAACCCCAGTATTGCAAACAAATAAAAAACAATAAAGTATCATTGAGAAGAAATAAACAATAGAGATTAAGTACCTTTTTTTGTGAGAGGACAATTAAGTTAAAAAAAAAAACATAAAATGTAGGTTTACATGAAGACTTGTAAGATGAAATGCTCACTGGAGCTGTATTTACATACGCCCCAAATTGAAAACAACTATTTTCCAGCAACTGGTGAATGGCTGCACAACTGTGGTATGTCCATACAATGGAATGATACATACATGGAGAGGAATAAAATGCTGATATATCTAACAACTTGGTGGATCTCACAAGCATGTGGAGTGCAAGAAGCCAAGTAGATATTGTGTGATTTCATCTGTGTGACCTGCTAGAAAAGACAAAACTACAGTGGTAAAAAGCAGATCAGAGGTTTCATGAGGCCAAAGTGAGCGGGAGGAAAGGGTGGCAGAGGGCATGAAGAACTTTCTGTTGTGGTGGAAATGATCTTTATCTTTACTGTGGTGGTAGTTAGCTGACTATACATACTTGCCAAAATGTATCAAACTGTACACTTAGAACGTATGAGTTGTATTGTGGGAAAATTATACCTTAACAAGGTTAGTAAGAAGTAAAATTTTCCAGGTCCCAGTGGCTTACCTCTATAATCCTAGCCACTCAGGATGCTGAAATCAGCAGTATGATTTGAAGCCAGAAAAGGCAGACTAGTCTGTGATATTCTATCTCCAATTAAGCCACAAAAATCTAGGCTTAGCCTGGCTCAATGTTAACTGAGCAAGCACTGACTCTGAATTCAAATCCTGTTTTGTTGTTAATTTACCTACAACAAAAATCAACTATGTGACTTACAAAAAACAGACTTGAACCTTTTGCATCCTTGAGAAAAACAAGCTGGAAAAAGATAAATGCAGACAAACACTAACCTAGAAACCTAGCTAAGGAAAATGCATACAAAATTAATTCTATCCAAAGAGGGGAAAAGAAAGGCCAATGGTGTAACAATAAAAATATTTAATTTACCAAAAAACCCCACTGTGTTTCAAATGCATTATCTTAAAAATATATTTAAAAAATAAAAGTTCATATAACTTGAAGAAGAATCTGACCATAGAACAGTCTTATATGAACACAAATGCAAAACTCTTAAAATATTGCTGGATGTCAGTGGCCCATGTCCTGTAATCCTAGCTACTCAGGAGGCTGAGATCCGAAGATTACAGTTCAAAGTCAGCCCAGGCAAGAAAGTCTGTGAGACTCTGATCTCCAACTAGCTACTGAAAAAGCTAGAAGTAAAGCTGTGGCTCATCAGCAGTCCTGAGTCCAGTCTCTGAGTTTAAGTCCCAGTACCAGCACAAAACAAACAAAAATATTGGCACTTTAAAAATAATGATTTACAAAGAAAAATAACATTCTCAAGTTTAGGTTATTCTCACAATTCAAAGCTATCTCACTATCAATCAATGTTGTTCATCAGACTAAAGAACAGAAAAATATATGATCATCTTAAACTTTACAAAATACAATACTCATTCATAATCAAAGTCTCTAATAAATAAGGACTAGAAAAATATTTCTTCAACTAAATAAAAGGTATCACAAAACAATTCTACTCAAAATATCATATCCCAGAGTGAAACTTGTCTATAAAGTCAACCAAAAGTTAAAAACTTAACAGTTCTATTTAATGCCAGACCACTAGGCCAGCTAAATAAAATAAGAAAAGTCAGTTAAGATTATATGAATTTAAAAAAATAGCCCAAACTACCATTACGTGTAAATGTTATAATGATCTGCAAAGAAAACCTCAAGGAATCTACAAGTTATTTTTATTAAAAGAGTCAAGTAAGGTTACCATAGGTGTAATTAAGTGCAAGAGTGAGAATGTAAAATCAATTATCATATAATAAGGCCACTACATGATAGGTAATGCGAATGAACAAATTAAAGTTACAAAGATCAATATGAGAAAAAGTCAGAACATACTGTTTTGAGGGAAGCAAGTCATAACATAATATGATTCTACTTGTATGAGTTAAATTAATACAGTATATTTTAGGTGCACAAACACACACACACACACACACACACACACACAAAACTGTAGAAAAGCAAGTCAGTGAGTAATTAACTCAAAATGCAGAAACTAGTTAGGTGTGAGGAAAGTAAAATAGAAGAGAGGTACATAGAGGTTTCAACAGTAGTGAGGATATTAAGACATTTTTTATTTAATTCCTTCTGTGTATTAATACATTTTATATTATTTTCTATCTGGATAATACATGCACCTACAACTTAATAAAGTAAACAACTTTACCCAGAATGTGTACATTAAAGTATAACAATGTAGGGCTAGGGAAATGACAGTTCAAGCTGTTGAGTAATTGTCAGACAAGCACAGGTCCTGGATTCTAACCCAGACCATCAAAAAAGAGGGAAGTCCTGACCTCCCTAAAAATTATTATTCATCTTCAAAAATCCTTGGAACACCTCCAACTTACAAGGCTTCCCAAACTACTCTAGTCTTGTGTTCTTTGTGTATCTTGTCATTATCATTACTTTGAACACAGATTACTTTCTTCTTATCTATATCTGTCTTTCCAATTGGTAAAATGCAGGGATGACATCTTATTTTTTCCCATATATCCCCACTATGTAGCTCAGTACCTGGCTCATCAAAGGCTCTCATCTACTGGACACCTACTATATATCCTAAACTCTCATCTATTGGACACCTGTTGCATATCCTATGCTATGGTTTTGCAATGAGTTCCCCACTGTGACCCTGAACTATTTATCATCATTCCCTTTTTACAAGCAAGTTAGGTGATTTAGTGAGTTAGCATCATCAGAGCCTTCTGTTAGTAAGTAGTGAGATTCTGACCAAGACTTGAGTCTCTCTGACTCCACTGGCTATGCTAGGGTCTGGTGCCTCCAGTGAAATGTAACACAAAGTATGACTAAGAGCCTAAGGAAACCTCACTCAACGTGTGAAGGCTGTGAAGTTGATGTTCAGTACAGAGGAGGTGTTAGGACACCTGGGTTCTTGAGTTCTAACCCTAAATCATTTCAGCTCCCTGCCATCTCAGCTTTCCCTCCCCTCACTGAAGGAGGGGGGAATCTGTACTTAATGGAGTCTACATTCCATCCTTACTCTTCTGAGCTTCTCAAGCCAGTAAGAAGGAAGTCTGGTGCTTTTTTTTCTAGACATTTTTTTCTAGACATCTTTTTCTTTTCTTAGAAATCAAAAACAAAAGCTTTCTTCTGACAGCAGGATACCATTTTGGGGCAGGATCAAGAAATGTCCACCCACAGCAGAAACACGGATGTTCACCTTTCCCAAGCACTGTAGAACACCATAGTAGTGTGCCACAATGGAGCCATCCAAAGGCATACTTTTTTGTAACTACTCTTCACAGAAGAGAAAATGAACAACCTTGTGTTTCAATAATATGCAGGGTGTGATACCAAATGAACTCCGCCCTTCTTCCTGGGGAAATGCAAAGTTAGCTGTGGCCTTCTTACAAACCCCAGAGAGAGTGAAATATCAGCTGTAACTGAGTTTCCTGGCTTCATTCCACATACCTCACCACCTCGGGATTATCTAAAGAGGTATTTTAGAGATTAATATAGTAGTTAAATAGAATCCTCACAGACATCATTACAAACAAACAGCTGAGTTCTACAGCTGTTCCTATTGGAAACACAAAGATTCTTAACATTTTTCAAGGGGGAAAAATCTGTTAGTTCACAGATGTTTCCTGAGCCACATTTGTGGGGTTTATCTTCAGCAACACCGAGTAACACTGATGTGCTGTGGCTCCCATCCACATACACAATCAGTATAAAGTAGCCACTCCTTCCTATGTCCAAAAGGACAGCTAAGAAAACAATGTACACTTGGAGGAAGAAAAACCAAAATTCTTTCTTGTTCCTTTCTGTCAAGCCTTGCAAGAACAAAGGTATTCACTGTAGTTTACATATTCACTCTTTCCAAAATAATACCTAGAAATACCGTAAGTCTTATTCTGAAGTCTCTATTGAGGGAGCTTGCTCTATCAGTATTTGCTTTGGATCCAGCATACAGAGGAGCATAGTTGCATTCTGTCAATAATTTGTTTTTGTATGTGTGCAGGTTACTGGTGCTTGAAACTCAGGACCTCATGCTCTTCCTTAGTTTTTTAGCTCAAGCTAGCACTCTACCACTTGAGTCACATCTCTACTTCATAAGTTACTGCTGGCTAGTTGGAGATAAGAGTCTGTCGGATTTTTATGCCCAGGCTGGCTTTGAGTCTCAACCCTCAAATCTCGGCCTCCAAAGTAGCTAAGATTACAAGTATGAGCTCCAGGCTAACCTTTTTGTTTTTTTTAAAGTACCCATCATCTACATGATCACCTCCAGCCTGTTTCTACCGGCCCTTGCTGTGAGATGAGTGATTTGCATCACAACTCAAAAAAGTAATTCAAAATGCAAATCAAAGCATGACAAATATCATACGTCTAACGGGCTGGGGGTGCTAATATTTAAGAAAATATATGTATTTCAACAACTGCCTTCTCCTGGTGGCAGAATCAAAGATATATGTCCTTTTTATTAACTCTATGGATATCGCAGACTTTTGTCTAAAGCAAAGATGTAAATAGGTAGAGAAAGGCTATAAGGGGTTTCTTGAGGATGAGGCCTGTTGCTAGGTTGGTGTCAAGGACTATGTAGCTGAGAAACCATTTAACATTTTATGTCTCCATTATCTCATTTGTAAAACAGGAATAACAATATTTACTCTACCTACCTCCAAGGTCACTGTTGACAGCAAACAAATAATGAATATGAATGTTTTTCAAATACTCTAAAGTCTAAAGCATTTTTATTATTATAGGTACAATTATTTATAGCAACATCTCTTAAAATGAAAATGACTTTTATTCTTCAATCCAATTCCTGGGAGCTTGTGCCATAAAATGAGTAGTACTGCCTGCAATGACGTGGAGGAAAGTGTTTTTGACTTTGATGTTGATAATGGACTGGAACCAGGGGAACAACTACCCACCATTAGGATAATGGTGGAATAGAATTCAGTAATTACACTCTAGAATATTATGTAATCATGTTTAATGAGTTTTTGTTTTTTTTCTACTTCGTTGTAGAACCTGATGAGTACTAGGCAAGGGTTCTCTGGCCAGGCTACTTCACCTGCCTGTAAACAGTGATATTCTTGATCTGTTCTTTCTAAGTAGATGGGATTATAGGTGGGAGCCACCTCTCCTGGAATACTTTCAATTTTTATATAACAAAGTATCTCCTAGCTCTCACTATGTGTTACAATTTCCCTTCCCTCCCTCCCTCCCTCTCTGTCTGTCTCTCTGTCTCTCTCTCTGTGTATGATTATACATCTATGTAACTGTGATCATTATGTCTTATTGTCAACTTCATTGGATTGAGAAGTACCAAGAGATTAGTAAAGCACATTTGGGTGTATTTGTGAGAGACTTTCCAGAGAAGGCTGACTAAGGGGAGAAGGCCTGCCTTGAATGTGGGTAGCACCACCTAGGCTAGGGGCCTAGATGGAAAAATGAGAAATCTAGCTAGCACAGGCATTTCTTTTCTCTCTGCTTCCTAGCCACTATGATGTGCGCTTCTCTGTTCTGTAACACTCTCCCACCACCCCCACAATGGACTGAAACCTCTGAAACTATACCAAGATCTGTGAGCCAAAATAAATCCTTCCTCTCTTAAGCTGTTTATGCTAGGCACTTTGTCACAGCAGGGAAAAGTGTGACTAGCACAATGACTATATGAAGAAGGAAAAAAACAGAAGGGTACATAAGCAGTTAAAATGTATTAGCAGGAAGTGGAAGGTGATGATCTAGGAAGAAAACCAAAAAAGAGAAAAAGTGTTTTTTCCCCAACATAATTTTTGCTGACTTGCCAAGACTGGTCTTGAACTCTTACACTCAAGGAATTCTTCTGCCTCAGCCTCCTGAACAGCAAAGACTACAGCAGGCATGTGCTATGCTCAGCTTTAAAAAAATGTGGTGGCTTTTTGTTTTATTAAAAAATAGAGAATTTAAACACATGCGTACTAGTATCACAATTACACAAAATCATTTGTATTCCATAGATATATACAATTGTATGCTTATTATTTATTTATTTATATTGTAAAGGTGATGTGCAGAGAGGTGATAGTTATATAAGTCAGGTAATCAGTACATTTCTTTTTGAACAGACAGTGTCACCTCTTCCCTTGTTTTCTCTCAGTTTGTTTCCCTTCCTACCTCCCTCTCCAAGTTGTATATTTCATTTTCAATATAGTGTCTAGTGAGTGTCACAGCTGCATTTGTTCACCCTTTACCCCTCCATTTCTGTGCTCCTCACCTCCCCCCAAACAAACAAACTTACATACAAGATGAAAAGTACAGAATTAAAAAGACAGCAACAAAGGCAGGGGAAAATAACAGCAACAAGAAACCCAAAACAGAAACAAAAAAGTAACAACAAAAAATCTCATTTCCAGTTCTTGGAGTTTGTTTTTATAAACATCATTTGTATTGGATGGATATATACAATTGTATGCTTGTTTTTTTTTTAAGGGAAAAATGGAAAGAAACTTGTCCCAGAAGAACAGACTCTGTACCTACATCTCTTTGAAAATGGCGTCTAACACAGCTGTGGTTCCTTTTCCTGTTGTGTCTGCCATCTCCAAGATAGAGCTTCAGGCCTTTACTCATGAAACCAGCAGCTCCACTCAGGTCAAACCACCATCCTTCTCATTGCTTGCTTCTGCCCTGGAATGGGCATATGGCAGATGCTGGACACAAAGCTCAGTCATGAGGATTCTGGAGGATGTTCACAGCAGTTCTGGTCCACAGATATTTAATCACTAGCCCTCTATTTTTTTAAGCAATTTCTTCATCTGTGGATCAGACGCTTTTTCTCTTTCTTATAAATTAAAAGTGAAAACACCTTGTTCATCCCTAAATATGCAGTATGCTTCTTCCTCTCATCATACCATGTAACATCATTGCTTCTACTCAGGAAACTTCCTCAAAATCCCAAAGATATAGTTCATGTGACTCCTTCTCTATCAAGATTTCCTTACTCTTCTAGTAGTTCTGTCTCTCCCTCCTCATGTTCATTCAACTCAAGATAGGCATGTGTCACCAGTTCTCACCTTGGCTTTGATTATAGCATCAGGGGCTGCTCTTCCCATAGTTCCTCGGGGACATCATGTCTTTTCAATGTGCTAGTGTGCTCTCTGGTGCACTGCAGGCCTTCAATTCCATGAACAGCAAGATTGAGGGCTTGAGAGTTCATCTCACAAGGCCAGCAGTAGGCCCAATGTTCAGGCAAATGAGCATGTGCCAGGCCAAGATTTCTTTGCCTTTAAATTGTATGTAACTAGCTAGGCACTGATGGCTCCCATCACCTAACTACTCAGTTGGCTACGGTATGAGGATCATAGTGTAAAGGTAGCATGGACAGACAAATCCCAAACACTTGTCTCCAATGAACCAGCAAAAAACTGAACTACCCATTTGGCTGAAGTGGTAGAGCATCAACTATGAATAGAAAAAAGGTCAATCAAGGGCACCAGGTTCAGATTTAAAGCTCCAGTACTGGCCCTCCAAAATAAAAATGTATGTTAACTACATTTCTACCAGGAAGGAGGATGTGTCTAGCAACTCAGCAATAGTAAGACAAGCTACCAAATGATGGCTTTGTGTGAAACCACACCTGGAGTGTTAGATATATGATGTTTTCAGTAATTGAGATCAACTTTTTCTTCACATTATGAGGCTATTTCATGCTTTTGGAGATGGGGTCCAACTAGGCCCAACTAGTCCAGGTTGACCTTGAGCATGATGATCCTTCATTATCCACCTCTTGAGTGCTAGCATGACAGGTGTATGCCACTATGCCCAGCTCTAAGAATGAGATTATTTACAGAACCCATAGATTTGTGTTTATGCTTATACTAGTAAACTATATGCCTATACCACAAATTATCGACATTATAGATTTCTATAATCTCTTGGAAACTCTAACCAAATAAGTTATAGATCCCTTATTATCTGGTATAGAGTTAGCAAGACAAAAAAGTTTTAACAAGAATTGATCCTTCCTATAATCAAGAAATCTAATAACAACAGATGCTGGAGGGAATGTGGCCAAAAGGGAGCCCTACTGCATTGTTGGTGGGAGTGTAAACTTGTCCAACCACTTTGGAAAGAAGTATGGAAGTTCCTTAAAAGACTCCACATAGAGCTCTCCTACGACCCAACAATCCCACTTCTGGGCATTTACCCAAATGAGCACAAACAAGACCATACTAAAGCTACCAGCACAACTATGTGATAGCAGCATTATTTACCATAGCTAAGATATGGAACCAACCTAGATGCCCCTCAGTTGATGAATGAATCAAGAAAATGTGATATATGGGTCCATAGTTTCCCTCATTTGCAATAATTAGTATACGTCTAGGATAATTTTATCAGATTATCAGAAAAGCTCAAAAGCTATGTATATATGACCATATGAGATGATGCTAAGTGAAATGAACCCCAAGATAAGAGGTCTTTCTTTGTTGTTGTTTTTAATGTCGTATGTGATTTTTTTTGTTTCCTTTATATGTTCTTTCCCCTATGGTATATCCCCTGATACTGTACTTGATTTTGGAACCCTGCACCTTGTATATACATTTTTCTAATTTGGGGAGAGGAAGGGGAATAACCAAATGCTGAAACAAGGAAACAGGATGATCCATTGCAACAATGATACCCACAAGAAAACTATATTGGAAATGAACTTTCCACCTTGTGGGGGGGGGGGTGAGGGAGGTGGTGGAGGGAAGGGATAGTGGGAGAACAACAAGGAAGGGTGTAACAATGCTTGACAAGAAATGTACTTTTGTCTTCTCATATAACTGTAACCCCTCTGTACAGTATCTTTACAATAAAATAAAATTTAAAAAATAAGAAAGAGAATTGATCCTTCTTGTCAACACTATTCCAATTAAGATAATGATCATTTGTCCTGATTATCGTCAATGAAAGCAGGGGAAGCATTTGATGAATCCGTGCCCAGCATCTTCAGGAGGATACGGTGAAATGCAGGCAACCAAATGTGACTGGGGTAGCTCATTCTACCTCACCATTCTTCCCACCTGCTCCTGGGGCTATGTGAACTGCCTGTACCAGGGATGTTTGACTGAGCTCTGCTAGCTGTCAAGATTTAATAAGCTGAGGTAGTGAGTAATGGCTGGATTTCTTTCCAAGACTTCACATCTTCTGTGAAGCAATGACATGTGTACCTCATAGTCTCCCATGGGTGTTTCAAAAGAGGTCCTTCCTCCTAGAATTCACTCAATTCAGGGTAGTTGAAGGAAAAACAGGCATCCCGAACCACAAAAGGTGTCCTAGGAAAACTTCCCAGGGTTGGTAAGAGAAATGAGGAATGCTGACCATTATAACTTTTGCCTACCTAAGTTACACAGCTATTTCTTTACTTCATGTCTGCCCTTTTGAAGTTATTAAAGGACTCTTATGAGTTGTTTATATGAAACCAAGTACCCTGATCCATGGGCAAAGATATTCCTAGAACTGCTGAAATAGCACACAAAATAATAATATCATTTTAGAAAGTGCCAGGCAAGAAAGCTCTGATTAACTCCTGCTCAGAGGAAATATTTGTAAATAGAATAAATGCCATTTACCAGCTTCTCTTCCTCCAGGCTCCTCCTTCCTGGTGAGTTACTATTGTGTATATTTCCTCTTTAGAATTCTGCCTACAAGGAATGTGGCTTGATGTGAGGGAGTAGGAATCTATTTCAGAGAAAAAAAGATAAGTGCTGGCAGAGATAAGATGATTATTTGAACTTGGTCCAGTATTCCTATGCAAGCCTCCTCCTACCTGTCCTCCTTTTACTGCCCCTCCCTCCTCCTCTCCCTATTGGAGCTGGTGCTCTGGTGTTCACTCCACAGGAAACAGAAGGGGTTAAAAAAAAAAAAAAGACCAGGTTCTATGGTTTGTTGAAAGGGATGGCTTTTGGGAGGATGAGGTAACTTTTTCTAACATCAGGGATAGGCTACATTCCAGGGGCACAAGCCCATCCTGTAGCAGGCCTACAGTAGTTTCTGTCCCCTATCCCCTCCCCCCACCCCAGAAGTTCCATTAGACCACCCCTGCTGCCAAGGTGCTTCAGGACTCATCACCTGAAGCTTGAAGGAATATAAACTCAAGCAGTTGCTCATGGTGGCTAAGGGGCCAGAAAACAGAAGGTCAACAACTTTTAAAGGTGACCTTTCACAATGCTTGGGTCACTCTGTCTCCTTTCATTCATGTGCATGAACACAAACACCAAGAAAACTAGCTGATGTATGGGCCCCATGGTGCACATACTCTATGGGTAGGTTCTGTAGAGACTGAGAAGTTTACATTACCTGATTAACTACCAGAAGCTGAATGTCAGCAGTATGAATGACATGTAGCTGGGCAGTTTTCCAAAACCCATGCCGTGACTGTGTATCAGGAAGATGGTAATAAACAAAATGTGCATGTGTGCAAGGGGCCTGATAAGTACATGGGAGAAGAAAGACTAATAGCAGACACCCAGCCTAAGGAAATACTTTAAGCCAGCTGAGTTTCCACTGTAGGTGAACAATAGGTCTGTTTCTGAAACAGGTTTCCATAGGCTGGTGAATACTTAGAAACAGTCCTTTGGCTTTCTCTACATTAAATGTCTGTAAAAAGGGTCCAAAAGCTAGATTCTCACCTTTCAAATTCGCACAATATTAAAAAATTCTGCAAATGGTGTCTAAACAATTTTTACTATAAAGCCATAGTTTTGGTTTTTTGTTTTTTTTTTTTGTCAGTTGTGGGGCCTGAACTCTGCACCTGGGCTCTGTCCCTCAGTTCTTCAGCTCAAGGCTAGTGCTTTACCACTTGAGCCACAGTGCCATTTCCCGCTTTTTCTGTTTATGTGGTGCTGAGGAATCCGAACCCAGGGTCTCCTGCATGAGAGGCAAGTAGTCTACCACTGAGCCACCTTCCCAGCCCAAACAGACCTATACTATTGAAAAAAGTAGACAGCAAATCTGCACATGTGGATATTATGAAAAATATATAAATACATTTGAAATGATAGAAAACAGGCCACAAAAATATATACCACTTGATAGTTTCTTCTAGGTGGCATAATTACAACTGTGTGGATTTTTAAAAAATATTTCAGTTTTCAGCTTATCTAAAAGAAACATTATTTTCCTAGTCCAGAAAAGAATCAAGTTATTAAATTAAAAAAAAATTCCATGGGTGAAATGCTATCGATGATGTGTCACCTGGGTTGAGGATAGAAAGGCATGAAATAGAACCATTCATATTTATAAAATATTAACATAAATTTGTTTTGGGAAGAGGAGGACAGAGAGGAGGGGAGAAATTGATTGGAAAGACGTGCATGGAGATATAATAATGAAATCCCCCCTGTATAACTAATACAATATAATAATTTTTTAAGAAATGAATTTGTCTTCATGCCTACAATCATTAGTATCTTCTGTTTTACACTGTAAACTCCCAGAGAGCAAAGGCTGTATCTAATTCTGTATAATAGTTGGCTCAATTAAAAATGTAGACAGAACATTATTTTTATGACAATTAGACAAATGCACTTGATTCTTATTCCCTTTGGCAACCAACTCAGAAAATTCCTTAGTGTTTCTGATGTCTGGACAGCAACACAGAATAACACACAAGCTCACTTCCAGCACCTCCACCCCCAATGTACAATGGCTTACTGTGGAAGGGAGGAAAGTCAGCATGTGCACTCATAGTGAAGAAGGATCCTCAGCCATATTTAAAATACAAAGGAAAACAAGATTGTAATTTTTGTGTTCTAGCCTACTTCAGTGCTGAGAAATCAATGTACTCCCTAAGAATGAACTAGAGTGTGACTCACCTAATAATTTAACTACTGGACTCAATGTCTGTCTTAGCCACTGAAATGAATATAAAACAGAATTCGCAAGAGAGATTTTCCTCTTGAGAAACAAAAAATAAGTAGCCCTAAGTCAAACCACTGTTCAAATTTGGGAACCATATTCAGTGTACTAGCTGTGTTTTTCCACACACCCTGAAACTCTTAAAAAAAAACAAATATAACCAAAGTTCCTGTAACTTTTGAAGTCATTCTCAAAATACACTATGCTTTCTATAAACAGTAGCTTTTTATTTCTGTAGCTCAGTTGCTACAAGAAGATACAAATGATGGTCAATCTTTGGAAGTGGTAGTCTTACTAGAAATTTAAAACGCACTGTATCAACTTTGGGCCAATTGAGTCAGTTCTTTTCAAGGTTATCATGAAATAGACATGAGGGCAAGTGTGAAATCCCAGGTGCTTATTACACTGAAAGAGAAGCTACTTTTTCGACGACTCTGTACTCAGTGTCTCTCTTGCTATATAGGTTGATTCACCAAGTGCTTTCTCCAGGTGCTGAATGCTGAGTGCTTAATATTCCCAAGGAGGTGGGAACTTCTCTAGGCATTTTAGGGAGGACAGGCTAAAGAGGAGAGGGACTTCTGTGGCAGAGCTGGGATTTGAATCCCTGTCTTAATGACTCCTAGGGTACAAACTCTTAACCATTAAGCACATGCAGACCGTGAGGGGTGCTAATTAAGTATAGTATCCAAGCAATGCCTAAATGTAATTATGCCACTTGCCAACAAAAACAACCTGAGGGAAACTAAGATCATTCACGAAATAACTCAAATCTCTTATCCAGAACATGGCAATATCGAGGCCTGGGTGTGGTCACCTGAAAGATCTGGAGGAAACCTAGAGGCAAATTTTAGTGAACGTTCTATTGCACAATAGAATCTGTCTGTGGAAAGCACCCCCTAAACGGAAGTATCTGTCAAAGTAAAAATAAACTAGTTAACAGCAGCATCTGAAAAAATACTTTGTGAGTGTGATTGTCTCTGATTTGCTGCGATACACACATATATTTAGCTGTTTTGTATAATAAGAAATAAAACACAAATTTGAGATCAATACAAAACTCTGACAAGAAGTATAGCCAATGAGAAGTAATAAGCCAGAGGCTCTTGTGTGGGAGGCCAAGTCATCTATCCCACTAGCTGATGGGTCACAAAGGCCAGGCCCACGGAGGGCTCAGCTTTGCATAAAAAGTAAACCCCATGGGTACATCTTCATATAGCCCTGGGGCATTCTATCCAAACTCAGAAGAGCCACACTGACAAATTAGGATGTTCCTGATCTATTTATATAAAATACAATCTCTCAGCATGCTAGAGTCAGATTATTCTTCTTATTAAAATATTTACTGAGCACTTAACTGTGATGGGCCAAGATTTACATTTAAAGCTCACATCTGAGTGTGTGCTGCAGAGCTGAGTAGGTGGAGGGGAGATGGGGCTCTGGTGAGATCATGTAGTTACATGCACAAGGAAGCTTTTAGATGAGCGCAAATGTTGTAGCCAGGGGTTTCACTGTGGGAGAAAATGCTAAATTCAGCAGGTTCTGACAAAGGAGTGGAGTAATCCTTTGTTGGTGTCCTCAAGCCCCATCACTTAAAATGCACTGGGAACAACACATAGCTACCAGTTAATCAGGGACAACCCTAAAAGTTTCAAGCTCCCCCATTTCTTCTGGTGGCTGCCACATAGGTCAGTAGCTATTTAGCTCTGATATTAACATGTTTTAATCTCTAAAAGTTAACTTTTAACATCTCTCTGTGCATTTTGATTTATTTTTTTCTGGTGGAGTATCAGTAGCTATACCATGAACTAATGAATCTAAGAGCGATTAACTTCTGGGAATTTCATACACAGCTCATTTCAACCACTTTGATGTTGATATGTGATAGTTTCCATTTCAAATGATGTTTTTTGGAAGTGTTTGGTATCTGGTACCTGTGCACTGACTAGTTTCTATCTATCTACCTACCCACCTATCTACCTAGTAGAAAAGAATGTACCATAAGGTATACTTGCTAGTGACCAAAAGAAACTGATCATTTGATTGTTCTAGTAAACTGAGTCAAAAGACATAATTAGCAGTATTTTAGACTATTTTTCTATTCTCCCTAGGATATGAAATCAGATATAGCTATTTCATACTATTAGTCTTGTCTCAAACAATTCTAAAAAGGATTTATAATCATGAGGATCCAAGTAGCTATAAAAAAGACTGTTTTTTCCAAAATAAAAAAGTATGATATAAGAGTATTCTGAGTATTTAGATAGATGCATGGATGGGTAGATAAATAATATACCATCAGTTTCCACAGGCCAGCTCTGAGTATTTAGCTTTTTTGATTTTGAATTGTGGGCTTGGCCTAGAAAATAACCACAATAGTGATTGTTCATGGCAATTTTGAAGACAATGTTATGGTGACTACTATTCATTATTATTGTATTCTTACAAAGCTTCCTAATGAAACAGAACCAAGGTGTTGGAATTTTAAACTTAAGTTGGGAGAATAAATGACATTTACACTCAGGAGTCAAAAGCAAACTTTGAAACTCCAATGAGGGTAAAATTGTGATATGTAATCATATAGACAAACATCATTGTTTTCTTTAAATTTAAAGCCTTATATAAAAGCATTTAGGGAATGGTGTCTTTGTCTTTGACTTTTCAGGGAATAGGAGAATGTGTTAATACAGTACAAGTCGCATACAACAGTGAGCTTCCCTTAGCTTCAAATGAACAGTAGGACCTTGGGTGTGACAATTCTTTTTCTTCCCTTGAAAGGGGGAAGGTGCTGAAGTGCTTTTTACTGAGCCTGGGGCCTCTGCTCCTGCAGGGTCAGATTTGGTCAGTTATAGGCACTAACATATCAGTGTTCATGCTTCACCAGAAGAAAACGGTAGAATGTGTGTGTATGTGTGCACACACATGCGCTTACATGCATGTGTGTGTGTGCACGCCAGTCCTGGGGCTTGAACTCAGGGCCTAGGTGCTGTCCCTGAGCCACAGCTCTACTTCTGAATAATTGGAGATAACAGTTTCATGGACTTTCCTGCCCAGGCTAACTTCAAACCACAATCCCTAATTTCAACCTACTGAGTAACTAGGATTATAGGTGTGAACCACTGGTGCTTGGCTAGAAAACAGTATTTTAAATGACACTTAACATGTTATAGAAAACTATAGGACCTGTTCAGGTATGAGGGTTAGGGGAATTCATTCACCATCAACACAACTCACTCATTGATTTTCTTTTCTGTCTGAGATCAGAACTCAAACTGGACATCTGATATGTTCACTCATTGATACTCTAATCACCTGAGCCATACCTCCAAACCAACTTCTGATTTTTCTATGTCAATTCTATTACTAATAGAATTTCTCTACTATCTAAACATTCATTGAACATTTACTCTACAGAACACTGATTTGACAAAAGAGAACAGCCATTGTCTATAATAAAAAGTTTCCCTGGAAGGGGAAAACAAGTCGTTTAAATAAGGATACAGGTGGACCCGTTGCAACAATGAGAAGTACAAGTTGTCATGTCGAAAACGAACTTTATAACTTTGGTGGGGAGGTGAGGAATGGGGAGGGGGTGGGGGAAGCTGGGAAGGGATAGGAAGGGGAAACAAAGGAGG
>NW_012267248.1:15996215-15998580 GCF_000151885.1 Dipodomys ordii | reverse complement strand
GGGGGAAAAGCATACAAAAGAAACAAAAAAACAAAACATATAGTACATTTAAAAAAATCAACAAAGAAAAACTTCTTGTGTCCAGGTCTTCCACTGATACGTTTTAAGACATTAGACTGAAACTTGTTTGAAGGTACTAGAACAATAAAACATCAGGATCATGGCTTCTTGACATGAAACTTCCTGAGTAAAATCTTAAGTTAAATATTACGGTTCCTTATGGGTGTGTTTTCACACTACCTACCAAGTTTTCACAATGTACCTACTGATCCTTTTCAAGTTCTATCTTACCTTTTTTTATGGGAAATTTTTTACAAATTACTTTGAGAAGCTTACAATTTTCAATAGAAATATCCCCCACTCCCTTTTTGAAGAATAAACTCTTTTTCAACAGGCAAATCTAAAAAATGTTTAGCAATTCTAAATGTAGAAAAATCATGACTTCTTGCCATAATTGAAAAGAAACACACAAAGCAATTACTTAGTCACTTATAAAACCCACATTCAACTTTCGAAATAATGACTAACCCAATAGAAAAGAAAAGACAAGACTTTTATAATTAAATACTACAATCTAGCCATTTGAGAAAAGCACAGCAGGTTATATAATTGTCCTCTGCACTCACAATTCACAATATCCATTTTCCCTCCTGGATAGATATAATTTCTCAGTGATAATAGACTATGTAGCAGAAAAGTTACTGCACTGTAGGAAATCAGTTCAAGAAAAGCTCAATTTTTGGCAGAAGGTAGAGACTCTTTAATTCGTATTTTACATTTCATAAGGAAAAACAGTGCCCACTAGTAGTGTAAATAAAATTCCCTTGAGGATGCATTTAAGTCTTAAAACAAAATAGTAAGCAACCTCAGGCATTCATTTACATATAAATACTTGTAGTGTTAATTGAAAAGCATTCCTTTCCATGTGAGAATGGGACTTTGCATATCAAACTTTCATATGCTATAGCTTCTTTGAGTGGTCTCTGGTGGATTTGCTCAGGAGCACAGGCAAGTAGGAGACATTTTCCTAGGAAGATCAGGCAGCTTATGTGTGCAATTGCTAATCATCTGCGACTACTCCACATTTCCCAGGCTGCCTTGCATTCAGGTGGAGCCAGGTGACTAGTTCTCATCAAAGGCACAGGAGGAGAAAAGATGTTGCCTCACTTCAGCGCTATTGTTAAGAAGTGAAGGTTCCTTTTTCATGCTCTTTTCCTTCTACCAGCCAGGTACAGATTATTACAAGACTCAAAGATGTTGTTATATAATAAGTGAATGGCTCAAGAGAATATTATGGCTTTAATTAAGTCCTCCCTCAAATACATATGTTGAAGTCCTAAGCCCGGTCCTTTCAAATGTGACCTTATTTGAAAATAGGATTGTTACAGATGTAATTAGTGAAGAAAAGGTCATAATCAAATAGGGTGAACCCCTAATCCAGTATGATTGGTGTCCTTATAAATAGGGAAACTTTGTGGGACAAGGCAACCGCTTACTAGTCTAGGAGAGAAGTCTAGCATAGATTCTTCCTGCATAACTCAGAAGAAATCAATCCTCTCTAACCTTGATCTCCACCTTCTAGTCTCCAGGACTTTGACACAACACAGTTGGTTTAAGTTAGCCACTTGAATAGCATAAGATTGTAAAGCCTAAAGATGCAAGGAGCCTAAATTCAGGATTTCTGAATCACTTCTACATAAGAGCACTCCACTGATAAGAAGTACCTATACTGCATTGATTCTTTGGCAAGAAACAAAACAAAATTTTAAAGGCATACTTGTCACAGTTGAAGTATTACCTAATAAGATTTAACTAAGTCTTTTTTTGGGGGGGGAGTCCGGTCATGGGGCCTGAACTCTGGGCCTAGGTGCTGTCCCTCAGCTCTTCAGCTCAAAGCTAGCGCTCTACCACTTGAGCCACAGCGCCACTTCCTGCTTTTTTCTTTTTGCTTATGTGGTGCTGAGGAATCAAACCCAGGGCCTCAGGCCTGCAAGACAAGCACTCTACCACTGAGCCATCTTCCCAGCCCTTAACTAAGTCATTTTAACTGGCAAGTAATTTTAAGTTACTTCATGAAAGCCACTGTGGACACATCTTAGAAGAACAATGTAAATAACATCCACGTAAAATTTTAGAGTAAAAAGGAATTTCAAAGAAAATTTGAGTTTACAGGAACGTATTTTGGAGCAAATTCCCCAAATCTTCCCTAGGATACAAATTTATTCTTTTCTAGCAGTTTCTTAAAGAATTTCAAATAGGCCACATTCATGTAACTTTTTCAGAGAAACATTTATGCCAAGTGATCTAACTTTTTTTAAATTTAATTTTATTTGTGAACATACTGTACAGAGGGGTTACAATTACA
>NW_012267248.1:15981652-15995180 GCF_000151885.1 Dipodomys ordii | reverse complement strand
TTCCAAGTATATTTTAGATATGAGACCCTTGTCCGTTGTATGGCTAGTAAAGATATTCTCCCAATCCGTGGGCTTTCTATTGAAGTGATCTAACTTTTACTTGGGTACTAAGGACAAGAAAATTATAAAATAAGGGGCCACATTCATGTAACTTTTTCAGAAAAACATTTATTCCAAGTGATCTAACTTTTACTTGGGTACTAAGGACAAGAAAATTATAAAATAAGGGTGCATCATATGATTTTAAATCAGTCTGAAGAGAAGTCACTATGTATTTAACATCTTCTGCCCTCAAATACAGACAAAAATTTAGCTGCTTTATAGCAGAGTAACTGGTGTGGACTAAATATACATTTCCATCATTTTTTTTTCTTGCATCAAGGAAAAAGAAGAGGACAGATATCCAAACTAAAAGAAGAATTGTTCAAAAATCCCTCAAAAGCTGAGCTGGCAGCTGGATTCTGTTTTTTGAAAAGCTCTGGTGATTGGGCCTGAGCTCAGAGCTCAATTTAGATCATGACATCTGGATTTAGAACACATGTGAGCTGTGGCAGCAAGTTTCCAGGTCACCACTGATCTGAAACAGAGACCAAAGAGCACTTGCAAAAGACCACTCCAAATAGAGAAGATGCTTAAGGGACTGATAAACCACAAAGGTTTTTGGAACCCCATCCCCAACATTTAGGGAGCAGAACTCCTCAGTGTTTCCTTTATCTGACAGCTATAAACAGGTGTTAGGAATGGGGGAGGGGGCGAGATGACACTTAACAGTCTCTATACAGCTTGGTCCAGGGCAGGGAACATGGCTCACCAGTGACTTTCCTAAAGTGGCTATTGTTCAGATTAAGCTCAGGGACTCTGGTAACAAAATGTCAAGCATCAGAAAATACATACCTACTATTAAGATCCGTGCTGAACTTTGAAAGAGAAAATCTAGGAGGGGGATATCAAAAAGTCTTTTATTTTTAAGTTCTCGGGGAAAACCATAGCCATGGTAATTCTAATAGAGTTTACACAATGAAATCTAAGAGAACAGGGGGAAATAGTGTTACAAATCTCCCAGCTCAATTTTAATCTCCATCAGAATTCACCTTGTGTACCTTTCTTAATTTTTCTTGGATGCTGATATGTCCAGAATGCTGGTGTTTCTGCAGCTCTGGATTTTATGGGCAATAATAGTAATATAAAATAATCCTCCCCCTTGCTTTTTTCCCTCTCCTCCCCCATCTCTCTTCCTCTCTCTCTTCTCTCTTTGTAGTGAATGTCAAGGCTGTCAGTGTCATAGTCTGACATGATTAGTGTTTCTGACTTTACACCACGAAGCAGACAGAGAGAGGCACGTGAATGGAAGGAAAGGGAGGCAGGATGCACAGCCATTTAAAAAGTCAGAGAGAAAAAAAAGAAGCCCGACCTCCTTTCTGTGAGGTTCCTTGATTACAGGGCAGCTTATAAATCACCTTGGACTTTTCTCATTATCCAATTAGTTCATTTCCTCACTCCTCTGGAAATCCCTAAGGTGTGGATCTATTCGGTGAGATCAAAGCCAGTGGCTATAATAACAGATAAGACAGAATTGGAGATTCAGCGGATTCTAAGGCTGTGGCGTGTAACAATCAGCACACGTTGGGCAGATAGTGCCAGTCCATTTCAAGTATCGATTCGATGCACTTTGTCACTCTAATGATGTTATCTCATTAAAAGAGATAAATGCCCCGCTGTTCTTCTAAGAGCATCTGCTGCTTCTCTCTCTCTCTCTCTCTTTCTCTCTCTCTCAGCAGCATAGCTCTCAGCACCAGCACATTAAAAATCGCATTGAAACCCAACAGCAAGGTTTGCTACAGAGCTGTTTACCAAGGCTTCTTTTTAATTGCTTTTTCCTTTTTGTCATCCTTTCCAGTTCCTCCCCACCCCCAACAGACATGCATAGAAATAAGCAATATAAAGATGCATGATCATAATAGGAAGGGCTTATTGAGTGTCTAGTATCAGGGTTTAACTTATTCCTCCCACATCTTGTGAGATAGAATGACCCTCAGTTCACCAATAAGGAAATGGACTTTGGTATTTGGTAACTTGACCAAGATCACATGGTAATAAGAGCCTAAGCCACAACTGGAACAAGTGTTCATCCAATCCAAATTGATTTTGAATCCTCATTTTCATTCACAAAGCAAGTAAGTAAATATGACTGCAACTCAATTAGAACAGGTGAAAAACTATAAAAGAAGGGGGCAATTATTCTCCATCCTACTAATACCAGGAACACAATGCCATAGGCACCACAATAGTTTTGTTTCAACAGATTTCTTATTAAATAAAAAGGTAGCAATTTTCCATAATGAATGTTTTATACATTATCCCTTTGTGTATCAGGCCTCTAAAGTACACATTATTAAAGTCTATTAAAGTCTGTATTTAGCAGCATTACTAATGTGCCTTTAGGGAAATTATTACAATGAAACAGCATCAGTCTTTCACAAAATTTCAATTGTTTAATATTCCCTTTTTCCTTATCTGCAATACATATATCTATTTTTAGCTATAATCAGACCTCATCCAAAATGCTATAATCCCACCTACAGCTGTCACAACAAATAGTTTATGGGTTGGATTTCTGAAATAACACAAGGCACATATATTGCTAATTTTACAAAGTGCTTCTGTTTTCCTAACTTACTGCAGTTTTCCTACTGTTCTAATTACAGGTACTACTAGATCACGATGACATATGATGACATTTTACCTCTCTGGCTAGGGCTGGGTCTCTTAATTAATTGCTTATATTCCTATTTAATTGAATCTAGCCTCTCAAGATAATGTTACCATATTAAAGGCTGAGGGTAAGAAGTTATAAAACTATTGCATAAAAGGAAAAGGATAGAAAATAAACAAGCCAGAAAAATACATATGCTGTGATTAACCAAATCTAAGTGTTTTCATTTAAATATAAATATTGTCATTTAGATGAGACCAGAAATATATCATATATCATATGTGTATAACTTTCTGAAAAACTTTTACAAATTCTTTAATTTTATATATCTTAAATAGGCATTGCTCTTTTCCTATCTAATATGCTACAAGTCCTATGGTATGAGATTTCTGAAAACCAAGTCAATGATATACATGTACTCAAAGCATAGTATTCAACCCAAACATCTTACAAAAAAGCTAAAAAACTTTCATTTATTTTATGGAGACAAAGATAACAGGACGAATATCAGCAAACAGTTTTGTTTTGTAAGGTCCACATGAGAGTACTAGGAATTCTAAAAGGCTGGATTAGAAGCAACTGTCAGTTATACATTTCCTTCATAGACAGGGATCTCACTGGGATACATTTGCAAAATCAGGCAAACAGGGTCCACTGTTCATATTCTAGAGCTGGACAAGCCACAGATTAACTAAGTAACTAAATAATCATGTTTCCAATCACCAATTGACTAAATAAGATGTAACTTAATTGTAGCCATTAAGGCCTACTAATGAAAGAAGAAGCAAAGGGTTGATGGCCTAGAGAAGGAAGACAGAAGTATTCCTCTGTTTGATTCACGAAGGCCACAATCTACTGGCTTCTGGTATGGACACCAGTAGCCACCAGGCTAAAAGAAGTCTAAGTTGACATCATGTCCAAAGTGCCTCTCTGCTTATGCTGCAGGAAAGTGTGGACTTACTTCAACATAAGGATACAGACTAACAACCCACCAGTTTAGCTAACATTCAATTACAGCTCCACATGAAGACTGGCACAGAGCAATTCATCAGCATGGGGGCAGGGAAGCAAAGCAGTTTCAATCAAGAATCCTAGGTACTCTTCCTTCATTCCTCACAAAATACGAACCCACTAGACTCCCAAATCAACTACCCCAAATTTCTATGAATGTACTACTAAAAAGAATAAAGTGGGGTGGAATGTGCCCCCCTTTTCTTTAAGTGAGACTTGCTTGACCGTCAGCAGCTGAGACAGCATTTCACAGGCTGAGGCCCCTCAGACTTGCAGTTATATTATGGTCACCCCAAACCATATTTCCTCTGTTTCTGACGCTCTTATGGGTTTAAACAAACCCCCAGCCCATCTTTTTCTACTCTGAAGCCTTCGTGACTGCCTGTTAGAATTCTCCATCTTTTCTAATAGGTTGAGAAGCTGTTAGGTCAAACCATAAGATTCCATCATTCAGGACTTTGCCAGACTCCCAGTATGTCATGGTTAGAGCTCACTGTTATACATCTGATTCCAAATTCTCTGTACAGAATAGTTCAGGTTTTTGACATCTGCTTGAATCCTGAAGACTGCTTCTCAGAAAAGGAACCAACTGCTGTTCAACCTTGCACGACCTTTGAGATTTGAAGGTAAGCATGTATCCAAGGGGAAAGAGAGAACACCGCTGAAATGTGTTTTTCTTTAAGCAGAAAATAGAAGACTTGGGACTGAAGCAGAAGTGCTAATGTTGCTTCCATAGTTGAAATGATTGTATGAAGAGATAATTCTACAAAATTTAAGAGGAAATTCTCTAAAATGATATATGCATTATGATATGCATGTATTCATATATGTACAAATACATTTACACAATTATATGCATTTTAAAGGCAAATTAATGTTACCTAAACATATTCAGCTAATCCTTTTAAACTTGTCTTCTCCCTTCTTCATGTCAAACCAATCATCTATGAGAGCACATGACCAGGTGTTATTTTACATTTGCAGTCCTACACCTCACAGAAGGTATTTATATTCTGATTATCTTCCTAGAACTTCACTGCACTGCCCAGTATGACGCACATGGCAAAGGCGTCTAAAGGTCTAACATTACCATTTCCATACATCCAATAGAACTGGCTTTACCTGCCACACAGGTGCTACATTGGCCTGGTATCACCAATGTTCCTTTTAGTTTCCCAGACACTATAAAAATGAAGGTTTCAGAAAGATTAAGGACAATTATTTCTTAAGGTGTTGGAAGTAAAAGTAGAAGAAGGTAAAAACACTTAACACTCAATATTCTTGTTAGTGTTTTTTGTTTTGTTTTTGAGGCCTGAGAATTGATCCCAGAGCTTCAAGCATGCTAGGTGAGTGCTCTACAAGTTGAGCTGCACTCCACCCATTAGAGTATGTCTTGTCATTCTTAGGGCATGTGTATGGTCCAGCTCACTGACTAGTTCTCAAACTTTTTGTCTTAGGATGCTTTTACAGGCTGACAAATTACATGAGCCCTGAAGAATTTTGTTTTATAGGACTTAATTCTACACTGTACATCATATTAGAGATTAAAACTAAAAAAATATGGAAAATGTGGAACAAGAATTATCTCAGGGGTGACAGCGCTACAGATCATGAAACCACCTGAAATAATGTGTATATGTGTGTGTGTGTGTGTGTGTGTGTGTGTGTGAGAGAGAGAGAGAGAGAGAGAGAGAGAGACAGAAAGAAAATGACAGCCAAATAATATCTTATATTCACTATGAAAATAGCTTTGAGCTTCTAGGTAGAACTCCTGAAAGAGTCTCAGAGCCTCATTTTTCAAGACTTCCCAAACTGCAGTTTGAGAAAAATGGGTCTAGTTCACTCTTGTATACATCAGCAATGTCCTTGAAGAGATAAATGAAGAAATAAATGACAATTCTGAGTAAGAGGACGTAATACATACTTAAATAATTTGAGCCACTAAACCAAAGGACAGTATCTCTTTCAAGAGCATTCATCTACTTACATGGCCCCCAAACCATCAATACATTAAGAGGTTTCTTCCTGGAAATAGGCCAAACAGAACAACTACAAAGAACTAATCTTTGTTTCATCAATCTCTCTCTTGTTTTCTATTTGCCCACTAAACATCTTCCTGCAGCTGTACTTCAAATGCAAAGAACTAACATAGTATTTATTTTAATGTTTGTTTTTTCTGCTTACTAATAAAACACAAACACTTACTGTAGGAAAGGTAAAAATACTGGAAAATTTTTTTTAAGGAAAGAAAAAAATGTACCTATCTTCTGAGAAAACAACTTTTGACATTTTGGGCCTTACTGTTCAGTCTATTCATCATGCATAGTAACACTAGAATAAAAATTCATATGTTACCAAGCATTTACTGCGTTTTACTTAGAAGTGTCGTTGGTATGAAAAATGCATACTACTAAAGAAAATTTAGATCAGACATGCAAAAAGAACATTTTGTAGTGAACTACTATCCTTTTTCTGTGTACATACATGTGCTTTTCTAAAAGGAAAGAGAGAGAGAAAAAAAGAAAGAAAGGAAGGAAGGAAAGAAGGAAGGAACGAAGGAAGGAACTACAATATAGTGTGCAACTTGCCTTCTCCTTAATTTACTTAGAACATCTTTTTATGCCATCAAGTGCTCTTCCAGGCTTCCCTGGTGCTTTTTATTGCATGGCTGTTCCATGGTTATTACTTGAAAAAAATTACTGTTAAGCAATATTGTGATGAGCATCTTAGCTAAATTTTTACACACATTCATGGCAATAGTTTTGAGTTAATGTTCTAGAAATAAATTTTTTGGGTCAAAAGGTATGTACATTAAGCTTTGATACACAGTAATTCCCGCCTGTGTTTTCAGCGTGTATGAGAGCTCCTGATATTCCCAATTCCCTCCCTCACTGAGTAATTTTACCTATCCTTATCAACTGCATAGGTGGAAAATACCATCTCATCATCTTAATTTGCATTTCTTTGATTACTGTGGTGGTTGAATATTTCCTCTATGTTTTATTATTATTCCTTTATGGATTTTATCTTTCTGTTCACTGCTCATTTTCTATTAAAACAATCTTTTGTTATTACTTTAATCTGCAGGACCTTACTAAATTAGCTAAATTAAAGCTCTTACCATATCAGATATATTAGCTTGTCTTCTGAACTAGTTCAGAATGTCAGAGTCCTGTACTATGTAGCCCAGGCTGTACCACAATTTTTGAATCTCTTACTTCAGCTTCCTAAGCGCTAGGATTACAGGCATGTACCACCACACCCATTTCAGAATATTTTTTGATGGAAAAGAATTTTGAGCTTTAAACATTTTTTTTACAATTTCTACCATTAGACATTAATAAGGCCTTCTATACTCCCAGCTCATTTAATGTTTACTTATATTTTCTTTCAAGCCTTAGTTTGTCATTGTGCCATGAAGCCCTGGGCATCTTTTCCACACAGATCATCTCTGGTTGACCCCAAGCAAACCTGCCAATATCTATGCCAGCATCATCACCAATGGTACCTCACATGATAAACAGGGACCCTAAACTCTGCAACTATTTTCTTCCCTGATACTTAATTGAAATGCCCCTTTAGCTAGCTGGGGTTCAAGAAGGAAGAAGAGAGTTATAGCATGTGACCAATGACAGCGACACACACAGTTCTCTAACTTTCTAGGAATAAGTCCACTTGGGATGCCAATCACACCCACAGCAATACTTTTAATACTTTAACTCACATACCTCATTGATGAGATGGCTTTGTATTTGTGCTGAGAAAGAAGTTTCCTCCCCAGAGAATGAGCTATTCTTTGTCTTATGCCAAGAAAGCCTGAGAAAAATGCTGACTGCTGGAGGTGACGCATCAATCTTAATCTCTACTTTCAATTAAAATAACATAAAATCAAGTGCTTACTGGGCCACTCAGGCAGAACCTGGGTTCTTTCTAGTCAAGACACACCTACTGAGACACTTGAAATTTCTTGGGAGTCTGATTCTCAGGTGTGTGTCAAGAGCACAGCCCCGATAGCAGGTATGGAGTTGCCCTGGAGAAACTCTGGGCAGGGCCGACAGAGCAAATTGTGCATGCTGATCAGAGATTTCCCAAGAGTCTTACTTTCTAGTACATCAAACCTGAAATAACAGAAACCAAGATTTACAATGCTAGTTCTCCTCCTCTGTCGTACATAGTAACTGTGAGGAAGCACAGCTGTCTCCTTTCTAGAATTTTCAAAGCTGAATTTTCAGACTTCTTGAAGGTAAGTATTTAAGCCAGGGTAAGTAAGAGCACAAAGCTTCCTTTTCTTTGTCTTAGCCAAATGCAAACCTTTCAAAAACAATTGCTGTTTTATTTTTCCTGATCTCTTCAGATAGGGCAAAGAAGATACAGCCTCCCCCAGAGTTTCAATCTGGAGGTCCCTTCCAGAATCCTGCAAATACTCAAGAGATCTTAGACCTTCCCATCTTTGAAAAGGCTGAACAAATGGCCTAATGGTACATAGAGAGGGATCTTAATAAGTTAAATTTGTTTTCTGAAGTGAAAGCATTCCATACATCTTTGCAATACAAGATCATTCAAGAGTCCTAACCAATCATACAGGAGCCCATAGATTAAAAACATCTATTTTTGACAGTCTTTGGAAATGTCTCTCTTCATAGGGAAATGTCTCTCCAAATTCTGGAATGCTTGCAGCAGGAGAAGCAAGCTCTTCATGCTTTTAGTGGCTTGCAGTATCTGACTCTTCCCTTGGTCTCTGAGCCATCACCTACTAGTGTAGTAGTTCTCAACTGATTTTTTTTTTTTTTTGCGAAGGGACATTGCGTGATATTCAGGAGACATTTTGGGTTGTTATTGACTGAATGAGTGTAATGGATGCTATTAAAAATCCTATAGTGCAGAAGACTGTCATTCACTATAGAGAATTACCTAGTCCAAACGTCAAGTATCATAGCTGAGAAACCCTGCTTCAGCCAGTCTAAACCCTTTTGTGTTTTCTAAACCTACCAGACTTTCATGTATGCTTTTGTGATTAAGCGCAAGCTGTTTCCTTTATCCGGAGTGCTTCTTTAGCCCAGTATGTTAACTCTTACTACCTAGGGCCCAACTTAAAATCCCACCTCTTCTATATTGCCCTTCCTAGATCCCACAATTGAGACTTATCTTGTTAGAACAGTAGTCATGCTGACCCAAAATAGACCATCACCATCAAAAACCTTGATCCAACACATATTCATCATTTATCCCCAGAGTGCCTATCTAGTAATCAATCACTGTTCACCAGATCAATCAGGGAATTAATGGAAATGTTGTAGATACTCCTTAAAGCAACTAGGTCTAAGGGACAAGAATATTTGAACATCAAGGGCAAGAGCAACAAACAGTTATCGAGTGCTTGGAATATGGATCAGCACTATGTTAACACCTTCCATCCTTACAACAATCTTGCCAGGCAGGCACCACTATTATTAGTATTTTATACATGGGGGAAATGGAGGTCCCAAGAAGTTAAGCCACTTGTCTAGATCATTGAAGGTAACATCTGGCAGTGCTGATATTTAATCTCAGGAAATCTGGCTCCAGAGTTTCAATCTTCTAAAAGTCATACCAAGGGAGTTATACTAACAATCAATCTTTCAGCCACTAAAGGCCTCTAAAAAATACAAATGATACCTCCAGAGGTTATATAACCATGGAAACACTGCTCCCGACCCATGACCCTTTGAAACACTGTTCACAGGGATTATACAACATGATATAACCTCTTGAATGTTCTGGCATGTGAAACAACCTAGTTGTACAATGGAAAGAGGAAGATCATGGTACCATAAAAAATATCCAAATACTGTTTCAAAATGCCTCTTACCTTGTTCATGCTGTAGAGATGAGAGCAAGAGATCAGACATGTCACAAAGTGAGGCAGCTCTTGAAGAATTTCCTTGTTCCTGGAGGTCTCAGTTCTTGAAGCAGAGAGCTGCATTATGAACATAAACAAGAACCCTTCAGCCTAAGCTCAGGAAGGCTCCAAGATATCCTGTGTTCAATAGAACTTTCTGACATGACGCAACAATCCAAGATGGCGGCCACACATGACTCTTGAGCCCTTATATACACTACTGGGTAATAGGGGAGTCCACTGAGACCTGGCACACGGTGGTGCTGTTGACATGCAAGTTTCTTGCTGTTTTGTAAAGAGATCAAAGGTCAAATGAAAAACTGTTATTGAGCACTAAATTAGGAACTACCTACAATTTTAATTAAATATAAACAGTCAATGCCTTTAGTGGCTATCACATGAAACAATCCAGGTCCCAGACAGTTAAATCAAGAATCATGAGGCATACCACTGGTCACTGGGTATGCCAATAGACAAGCAAAAGCTAGATATTATATATTTAAGAGTGGTTACACACGCACAGGGACAAAACCACTATGATTTAGTAACTATTTTTGAGTATTTACAAAAGGCAAAGGGGCCAATGACAGGAATTTCTAGTTCAAGCTTTGACCTTTTTTTAAAAAAAGAAAGAAGCTAGAATGTCAACAGCACCACTGTGTGCCTGACCTCTGTGCATTCCCCTTTCAGTATCTACAGACACAAAGGAATAGACAAGCGCGAGTGCCTGGTAGTATTACTGCATGAGATTCATACTTAGACCCTTACAAGGTATACCATCAGGGAATTGAATAAGTCAGTTTTCTATGGGCTAAATGAATCAAACAATCCAGTCCCACCAACATTAGAATCAGAGTATGGATTTTTAGTCATCCTACTGGTTGTTAAAAAAACAAACGGGGATTTTAATCCATTTGAATTGTGGTTTTGAATGAAACAGTTTATGGTATGGTTTTGAGGTTCTTTAACAAACAAGAGAATGAAAAAAATATTCCCAAGCATTTAGCCTTTTTCTTTGAAAGATGTTTATGAGATCTGAGAGAATAAAACACTGTAAGTTTCCTTACATCCACCTGACTGGTACATTACTTTATCAAGTTGCATCTAGGGATGGATTACCTATTTGAACTTCCCATGAAACATGGAATTGGAGAATGGTGAGACGAAGGACAAGGAAGCAATGCAACAGTGATATACACAAAGCAATATGTTGGAAATGATCTGTACAACTTGGGGGTCCGGGAGAAAAAGTAGGAGAAAAATGAGGGAAAAGGGGTAACAAGTGTGACAAGAAATGCACTTATTACCTTACTTATGCAACTTAACCCCTCTGTACATCACCTTGGAAATAAAAAAATATAAAAAAGAACTTCTACAAATTTCAAAGTTTGGAGTTTTAATAAATATTTTTTACAGTAGGCTAAAATAAAGAAAAAATGGAATTGGAACTTTAATTGGGACTATAAATGCTTTAAAATGAAGCACAGGGTCTGGGAAGGTGGCTCAGTGGAAAACAATTGCTTTGCATGCATGAGGCCCTGGGTTCGATTCCTCAGCACCACATAAGCAAAAAGAAAAAAGCCAGAAGCGGCACTGTGGCTCAAGTGGTAGAGCACTAGCCTTGAGCTGAAGAGCTGAGGGACAGCGCCCAGGCCCAGAGTTCAGGCCCACGACTGGACCCCCCCCAAAAAAAATAAAGCACATATTTTAAATTAAAATAAGAATAGAATACATTCCACATGAATATGAAGCTCTCAGAATCACATCACCCTTCACAACCATCTTTACTTCTTAGTGATCAGCCTTTGCCTACCAGAATGTAATATGTCTGCTAACTGGAGCAGTCCGAGCTGTATTCTCCATATTAACAGTTTTCACTGCTAAGAAAATGATTCAGCAATTAAGTTTTCAAAAGATTAATTCCTATTTCATATATATGTATGTGTATATATGCATATAACCATGTTGTGAACATACTATCATTAGTTTTTATTTATAAATCAGAAAATAGGGAGAGATAATTGCAAATCACGGTAGGCACAGATTCCAAAGAAAACATCACATTCATTCACAGCAATATTTTAATGATAATGTCCACCAAACAGAGATCCTAAATTCTGACTCTGCAGCATGAATACAGAAAACATCTCCATTTGTATACAATGACTGGGCAATCATAGCTTCACAGTCATGAGAACTCACTAATTCACTTAAAAGTAACTGAAATAATTATGTATATAACTTTTAGTCTTTGAATTTCCAGAAACAGAATTTCTGAATTTTAAAGTAGAATTCTATACATGTTTCCACAGAGAGCTACATAGATAGATCCCTTTAAAACGTATAGTCTAACACTGAAGTAGAAAGTTTATCTCAAACCTTGAGATGCTAAACATAACAACTTCAAATGATCATATTGGTATTGATACAGGAAGGAGGGCCCAAGTTACAAGCACAATTGCCCTGAGAAGCTCTACCCAGTTCAACCATGCCACAGTCCTACGCCCTCAGAACTAGGGCAGGCAGCTTGCACTGAACTAATTATAATTATGGACCTCTCCCTGTCTCTGATTCCAAGTGTCCTTATGCCATTCTCATATATGTCATTCTATAACTAAACAAGAATAAAACTCCTTTTGAGGAGGATATTAGTTACATAGAAATATTAATATTATGAACAGAGTTTTTTTTTCTTTATTCTCATTCACAGGGCCTAGGATGATACAGACTTTTAATGTG
Organism: Dipodomys ordii; assembly: GCF_000151885.1. Classification (NCBI taxonomy): domain Eukaryota; kingdom Metazoa; phylum Chordata; class Mammalia; order Rodentia; family Heteromyidae; genus Dipodomys; species Dipodomys ordii. Next base: position 15,982,839 of record NW_012267248.1, on the reverse strand, counting down.
GGACCTTAAAACAATGCTGGACCAGGGCATGGCTCAAGTGGTAGATAGAGTACTGGCAGCAAGCACAAAGCACTGAGTTAGACCCTGGAAAGGAAAAAGAAAGAAAAAGAGAGAGAGAGAGAGAGGAAAGAAAGAAAGAAAGAAAGAAAGAAAGAAAGAAAGGAAGGAAGGAAGGAAGGAAGGAAGAAAGAAAGAAAGAAAGAAAGAAAGAAAGAAAGAAAGAAAGAAAGAAAGAAAGAAAGAGAAAAAAGAAAGGAAGGGAGGGAGGAAGGAAAGAAAAGAAAGAAGAGAGGGAGAGAGGGAAGGAGGGGAGGAGAGAAAGAAAGAGAGAAAAGAGGAAAGAAAAAAGGAAAGAAAAAAGAAAGAGAAAAAGGATAGCAAAAGATAGGAAAAGGATAGAGAAAGAGAGAAAAGACAATGCTGATACTTAATGCAGATTGACTTTTTTTTTGTAATAAAGGAAAACTTTTTAATACCAGATTTAGAAATCTTTTTAAAATATTAAGAATATCAGAATCAATACTTTCAGAAATTTTACAAATAAATAGCTGTATAGTGCTCAATTACATTAATAATGATCTTACAGAATTTTAAGACTTGTGTGGTAGCATGTGCCTATAATCTCATTTACTCATTAGGCAGAGATTGATTAGGAGAATTGCACTTGGTTAGAGTCTAGGCAAAATTTAGTGGGATTATATCACAACTCACAAAGTAGAATACATCTGTATTCCCAGATACAAGGGTAGCATCAGTAGGAAGATTGAACTCTGAGGCTGACTGCACATGAAAGTGTGAGGCGAAATCTGAAAAATAACCTAAAAGCAAGAAAGGGCTTGAGATATAGCTCAAGGGGTAGAGGAATTAGCAATTGAGAGGCTCTGAGTTCAAACCCCAGTACCCACCTCCAAAACTTCTATATGTATGCTCTCATTTAGTACTGATGTTAATCTAAGTGATAGTTTTCCTAACCAGATCTAGGGAAACAAAAATGTTACAGTAATTAGCAGTACACATGAGGTGGAGCTATAAATGACTTTAAGAAACTATTTAAGTAAAGAATGAATAAGGCAGCCAGGCTCTGGTGGCCCACACCTGTAATCCTAGCTACTCAGGAGGCTGAGATCTGAAGATCATGGTTCAAAGCCAACCCGGGCAGAAAAGTCCCATGAGTCTCTTATCGCCAA
>NW_012267248.1:15973951-15981437 GCF_000151885.1 Dipodomys ordii | reverse complement strand
CACACACACACACACACACACACACACACACACACACACACACACACACACACACACACACACACACACCCTTCCTCAAAGACTACCACTAACAGAAAACTATTCAGAGAAAAGATGATGGTTTTTGTCTAGACATTAACAAAAAAAGACTGGTCTTATTCTACCAAGTATTTTCCATCCCCTTGGACTAGAGAACCTGGCAATGGTTCCATTTATGAAGAAACATAGGAAAAAAATCTACAGTTCCAAACCAGACAACCACCAGGAGCTGTGAACTCATGCCTATAATCCTAGCTACCCAGGAGGCAAAGATCTGAGGACTGGGGTTTGAAGCCAGCCTAGGCAGGAAAGTCTATGAGACTCATATCTCCAATTAACCACCAAAAAGCCAGAAGTAGAGTTATGGTCCAGTGGCTCAAGTGGTAAAGCACTAGCCTTGAGCAAAAAATCATCAGGGAGAGCATCCCAAGCCTTGAGTTTAAGCCCCAAGACTGGTGTGTGCATATCCACTCCCTTTCCCCTGTCTCCTCCCGCCACAAAACAGACTACATCTCAAATACAAAAACATAAGATACAGAAAAGAAGTCTTGAGTAACATGGCATTTTCTTTCCATTCTATTTTGCAATGGTTCTTTTTAATGTATTAAGAAGGTGGAATCTTCCTGTACTAGACAAAAAAGAAATACAAGTACAAAGGGTACCTTAGGAAACCAATCCTATAAGCCACTGTGCCTTCTACCCAGCTGATTTTAAATGAGTTGATCCAATGGACAACAAGCCTTGGGTCAACCATGGTTTTATAGGACATGTAATTCATTTCCTGTTAAGGAAGCAAACAGGTGAGAACAGGGTAAAAACAAAAATTGGAATGGGAGCATAGCTCAGTGGTATAACACCTGCTTAGCATGCATGAGGCCCTGGGGCTAATTCTCAGAACCAAGGTTAAAAAAAAGGAAAAGAAAACAGAAATGGAAGGAAAGAGAAAGGAAGGAAAAGAAAGAAAGGGAGGGAAAGGAGGAGGGAAGGAGGTGTAATTACAGAGACAAGATCAGGGGAGCAAATGAAGACACCTAAAAAGTTTGGAGATTTGGTCAAGTACTCCTCACCAGTCAGGTCCTTGCTATGATAAGGACCCAGAGAATCAGGTTCCTGGTGACAATTCCACATTCCACGGTATCTCTAGGGCCATATGCTTCCTTGGATAGGCGTCTCAATGTGGGAGTTGGAGAAAAGTGAAGACCTGACTTAACTGTTTCTCCACTATTTACTATCATTCTCCACCTAGCAGAGAGAGAACCTACACCACTTGTGTGGTAGTGCAGAGGCTTGCAAAGAATAGTACAAGCCAGCTTCATTCTGCCTCCTTCCTCTCCCAAGAGAAGCTTTAAAGTGTCAAGTGTTGTTTCTTTGTATGCTGAGGCTCAGCTCTTGAAAGTACTGCTAATATGTATTGCCAAGAGAGAATGACTGTGCTGACTTGGGCTTTTCTCTCCAGTCCAATTCCCTACTCCCTTCTGAAATGCTTATTGTAGAAGCCTTTTATAATTTATCTCAAATATGAGCAGCTCACACACTCCAGAGTGATATAGGCCTGACCAATATCAAACAAGTGATTCTAGCTTCTAAACAGAATGAACCCAAAGTCAGTCTGTGGTATGGGTACAGACTCTTCCCTTCTCTTCTCTCTACCATACCTGGCAGTATAAACAAGAGGACTGAAGTACCTTGAGATGCCTAACATCCCAATTTCAAATGGTATTGATGCAGGAAGGAGGGCACAAGTTACAAGTAGACATGAAATCTTCAACACAATTGCCAGATCTAAGTCCTAGCAGAGAAGAAATGAGTAAAGTAATAATAATAAAAAAAGATGAACAGGCTCTGGAGGGAAAGTAAAAAAAGGAGGACTTGGAAGCTTGAGCAATCAGATGCCAAGATGAGTGAAATAACCTTCATTTCCTCCAACCTCATTTGAGGATTGTTGTAATTCTCATGTCTATGAACTTAAATCCTGACAGTTTTTAACTGAAATCCTTATCCAAGACTAAATAAATGCAGTGCCAGTTTTTTCAGAAGGTCCAGCTTTTTCCTTCCACAACAAAAGGCATTCTGAGGGGATTCATGATCCAAAGACAAGGGACAAATGACCCCTATCCCTATCCCCAATAACATACACACCTTCCAAGAGATTGGGGCTTATTCCAAGAAGCAGCAGCAGAGGACCAGAGTAGAAATGCCTGGAAGTGTTTGACAGGTTCTTCTCCATCCTTAAAATTACATCAGAGTTTTGGCTCTGGCTCCTTGGGACCCTGTATCCTCACCACCCCCACGCTGAAGCAGCAAAAACACTCTGGAACCTGCTCTGCACAGAAGATTGGGAGTGTCAGTCATTTTCCTTGCTCCCTTTGCACCACTCACAGAAAAACTCAGGAGCCACAGAGATGATGAGAGCCTCTTCCTTTCCTATCAGCAAAGTCTGCTCCCCCAGGATAATGTTGGTGATTGGAAAATTCAGATACTGAATTTTATCTAGTATATAAGTTATGGTGCACTAGGAAATTGGGATGAGGAAAAGGAAATGAGACTATAAGTTACAAAGGAAACACACACATGCAAGTACACACACACACACACACACACACACACACACACAATCTGAAAGCCAGAGGTGGAACAACAGGAGGGCCAGGAGAGCCAGGTGCTTTTGCATAACCACTCCTGGCAAAATGCTGGGGTCTACCAGAGCCAATTCATCACAGAACTGAAGTTTAGCTTCAGAGCTATTCACTGGTAAACATCCACCTCCGTCTCTAGAGATTCAGAACTATGTATCTCAAGTTAAAGGCACAATACTGAAGTAACTCCCAGGAGATTACCTGGCTCAGTCCACTTCCTCTGTCTAGTTGATGGTCTAATTCAGGAGTCATTAAACAACAAGATGAGTGACAGTCAGCCGGGGGAAGACAATGGGGAAACTGAGACTGACATTCAGTGCAACCCCAGCAAAATAGAAACAACACACAGAAGCCCAGAGCTACTGATATTACAAAAATCCAGTAAACAGGGAGACAGATAAAGATTTGTTCCCTTTCCCCAATTTGTTCCCTTCCCCAAAGCAAAGTTTGAACTCAGAGCCTGATATATGTTAGGCCAGCACTCTACCCCTTAACCCACACCCACCAAAACTTTGTGGCTTTAGTTATTTTACTGATAAGGTCTTGAGTTTTCCCCTGGAGCCACCTTTGGACTGTAAACATCCTACCTGTGCTTCTGAGAACCTGACATTACAGGCATTACAGGTATGTGCTAGGTATGTGGTGCCTAGCTCAGGCTTGCTTTTCCTTTTTTTTTTTTTTTTTTTTTATCAGTACCAAGGTTTCAATTCAGGGCCTATGCTTGCTTAGCTTGCTTGCTTAGCTTGCTTAGCTTGCTCTACCACTTGAGCCATGTCTATTGCCTGGCTTTTTGCTGGTTATTTTGGAAATGGAATTTGCAGACTTCTGCCCATGTTGGCTTTGAACTGTGGTCCTCTTGATCTCAGACTCCTAATTAACTAATATTACAGGCATAAGCCACCAGTGTCTGACCTAGACCCGCCCCCCCCCTTTTTTTTAACACCAGAACCTTATACTAATACTCTTAAAATCCCATAGGGGTTGTATTTGATGGGGCAGTTTATATCATCTAGTGTCCATTCCTTTCAGTCTTCACAGGGGTAGAAATTCTGACCCTGTTTCCTGGTACCTTGAGGGCTATGCCACTGTGGTTTTTCCAGACACAAAAGTCCCTAAGAGAAAGTGAGCAAAGGAGACTGGGAGCTAAGTCAGTTGGTCTGAATATATTCCCTATCTGTTGACATGTGACTGACAATTTTCCTCTGAGTTGCTGTTCCTTTCTGCCTACAATTGGGGAAAATTATTTATACCTTCAGGGACTGTCTTGAGTACCAAAGGGCATGACCTGAAGAAAAATACTTCACACGTGGTACTCAATGGCAGACGCTCTGCCCTTTTCCTGCCCTGATCCCCATGGGCACCATCTTGTTCATTAAATTGCAGGTAGGTGTTTATCTTCAATCACTCACTGTACTGAATTTTAAGCACTTCAAGAGAAAAGAACTTGTCTGTCTGTCCCTAAATACCATCACCTGTAACATGGCCTCACAGACATTAGGCACCAACCGTATGCCAAGTTTGGTAACAATGTTTAATAATATCTTTCTTACATCTGGCACCAGTTGGACCTATTTCCTCTCATCTTCTTCTCATGTTTCAATATCAATATCTTGGTGGGCACACACTTATAAATCATAGCTTCTCAGGAGGCTGAGAGCTGAGCATCACAATTTGAAGCCAGTCCAGGCAAGAAAATCTATGAGACTCTTATCTCCAAGTGGAGGTGTGATACAAGTGGCAGAGTGCCATCTTTGAGTGAAAAAGCTAAGAGACAGCCCTCAGGAATAAGTTCAGGCCTCAGTACTGGTACACACACAGAGACACATAGGATCAGTATCTCTTCCCACTTCTTATCTGGCTAGAACATCTTGAGAGTACATGAAGCAAAACCAACAGTAAAGTGGCATCACACTAATTGTAGCAGCTTCCATTCCTAGTTGCCAACATGGCATACCACTGCAAGGGATGTCCTCCCTGGATCTCCTGAGTTCCAGGTAATTCTTTAGTCCATTTGCAACTTCAGACTGAGAAGGCTAAATTGCACTCATCTAGAACAAAAGTTTACTAACCAGGTCTGCCATATCTGCTTTCTTTGGCTTTATGCTGATAGAATTCAAGTCTCCTCCAAACAATTTCAGCCTCCTTCTCCCTTGGGCAGGGGCAGGGGGCGGGGGGGGGGGAGCCTTGCAGCACAATCCAGGCAGCCTCATTTCCTGTGATTTGGTAGGAAGCTGAAATGCCAGACAGCCTAGTAAATTATTTTCAAATGGACTGCTGAAAAAAGGAACAGAGTCAAGAGGAATCACTAGGAAGGCACCTCTTCAAAGAAACTGAAGGGAACCAGCTCTTAGTTAGAAGATTTCATTAAGGAATTTATTTTCAAGTAGATCTAAAAGACAAGTTTCACTGAGGGGTAATCACCATAATGTGAGTGTGTGTTTATAATAGAACTCTTCCCCATTGCAAGCCAGAGTGCTCTTGTGCTGTGTTCTTCACAGAAGATGCTTTGGTTCATCCCCAGGAGAAAGCTCTGCCTTGGCATGATGAGCTTGTGGATGAGAACCTCAAGGATCCATTGTTCATCTCTGTTTTCATGGAGCTCAGTTTCTGTACCCTTCATTACCAGCTTTCTCTTAGCATGGTCTATTCTGCTGGGTTTTCAGACCTCTCCACAGGGCCCTAGAGCTTGCTTCTACCAGGACCCAAGAACTTCAGAACTCAGAACTGGTTTCTATATCAGAACAGCTTAAGTTGTCCTACATGCTGGCAGAGAAACACCAGACCAATGGTTGTTCAAACACTATACTCCTGGATTTCCACCCTGGCCCAGATACACACAGGGAGGACCCTTTTTACCCCTCTGACAAAGAGTTCCTATTGTTGAGCATGAACATCATAGCCTTAGATCCTATAGTCAATGACAGGTCTGAAATACTCACAGGCCAGTGGCATTGTGGCTTTTGGCCCTTGCACTTCCCTTTCCTGCTTTTAAAAGCTCACAGAAACTAAAAATAAAATCTGTTTTATTTAATATACTTAAAGAATGGGGGCTGGAGGGCCAGTGGTTAGAAGTGGCCAGGCTGTATCAGATCAGTACATACTATTCTGCGATAAATGTCTGGTTTGGGGTTCCTTAAATCCAATAGGACCATTAGGTCCTATTGATTGCCATTTACTTATCCTTTAGGATACCAGAAATACTTTGTAGAATAAGCTATGTTTTTGTATTATGTTCCCTAACTCTTCTTTATAACACCGTACATTGAATAAGAAAAAGCTTGAGTGTAGTCCAGGCCTTGGGAAACCTATACTCAGTATCAACCATCCAGGAGTTATCCCAAGGAAGCAGGTCACCTTCCTATCCAAGGTTGCTCTTTCTGTCCTTAGTTCTATTGAAAGGGATCTCTTTCTCTTTCTGTGACATAGAATTGGTTGATTACAAACTGATGTTTTGGTAGAGTGAGAGAGGCAACACAAAACCAAACAGGGCACCACCACCTCTCCATGTCACAGCCAGGCTGTATGGGGAGCGGCTGCCCACTCTGACCACAGCCAACTAATCCTTAAAAAACAAACGGAGGAAATTCATGCCTGCCCTAGCTGTGGAAAGCTCAACATTCCTTCATAATGAGAGTTCCAGATTTAGAGACTACAGCCCCTGGGATGGGAAGGATGTCAGCTCTGCTCTCTAGAAAATACTGTTGCTACCCTTCCCCTTTTTCTAGGGCTGAGTACAGAGGCGATGAACTTGGGCCTGGGATGGGCCCTGGTGAGGAGTTTCTTACTGCTCATATTAACATCCCCAGGCTCAGACAGTGGGGTCATTTCCTCTTGACTAGCTCTGGGAAAGTTGCTGCAGGCAGCCTTGAAGGATTCCACCTGCTAGGGCCAAAATTCCAACAGAGAATTTGCTCTGCCAAAACAAAACTCCAAGTCTTTTGGTTAGGAAAATTTCTCCCTGCTCATGTTTGCAGCTTGGAAAACTTAACCTAACACGCTACTTCCATTTGAAATGACAGAATTGATATTTACTTATGAACCATGAACTCAGTGGTATGCTGTGTACTTAGCATGCCTGAAGTCCCAGAGTTCAGTTCCCAGCACCACACCCACATACTCATCCATCCCAAACACAACATATATACACAGAAAGTGGGATTCAAACATCTTGTCTTTTACTTCAGTTTCAGAAGCAACTGAATGCCCAGCTTATGAAATAGAAAGTAAACTGCTAATCCAAAACAAGAAGGTAAAGCAGTGGTTCTGAGCTCTAAGTTCTACCTGGCAATGTTCAGAGATCTTTCTGGTTATCAGTTTCAGGAGAGAGGCTACTGGCAACTCCTGGGTAAAAGCTGGTGAGGCTGCTAAACACTCCAGCATGCATACGATAGATTCCCCAATAAAGATTTAATCCAGTCCAACATGGCAAATGCTGAGAATGAGGAACACTGATGTAGAGGGAAGACCAAAGATGTAGACAGGGCTAAGACCAAGTTAACTAACAACTTTATAGTAATATTGATGTTATTCAGTCTGGGGTTCCCCAAACCCAAACACACACAAGAAACAGTTAATTAGAAACCAATTCTTTCCTCAAGCAAAACAAACAAAAGTCTCCCTTTAACTCCTCAGAGTAAAATCATTAAGAGTCCCGAAGCCAAAATTGGAGTGGCTTCCTTAGATCATATTACCACTACCTCATGACTGGTTGTTTATTCCAGGTCAAGGTGCTATCTGAATGTATACTATCAAAATTCAGTGATGACTATTAATAGAAGGAATTTATGAGCTAAATTCAAGGACATTACTGA
>NW_012267248.1:15967330-15967852 GCF_000151885.1 Dipodomys ordii | reverse complement strand
TAACATATTTATAAGATGATTTCTTTGTTGCTTTGTATGTCCCTCCCCCACAGTATAAACCCTGTTTTCACTGTATTTGATGTTGGTATAATTGGTGGAGGGGAAGGGAAAAAACAAATCGTTTAAATAGGGATACAGGTGGTCCCATTGCAACAATGAGATGTACAAGTTGTTATGTCGAAAAACGAACTTTACAACTTTGGTGGGTGGGGGGAGGATCAGGTGGAGAGGTGGGGGGAATGGGAAAGGATGGGAAGGGAAAAAGGAAAAAAAAGAAACTTTCAATGTTCTTAAACTGCATAGATCAGCCATGACAGTAGAAATACAGAGTGAATCAAACAGGTAATTTAAAAATTTCTGGTAGCCAGCACAACTATGTTTATTGCAGCATTATTTACCATAGCTAAGATATGGAACCAACCCAGACTCCCCTCAGTAGATGAATGGATCAAGAAAATGTGGTATATATACACAATGGAATTCTATGCCTCCATCAGAAAGAATGACATTGCCCCATTTGTT
>NW_012267248.1:15933793-15966540 GCF_000151885.1 Dipodomys ordii | reverse complement strand
AGGGGGGAGGCTGGGAAGGGATGTGAAGGGTAAACCAAAGGAGGAGGCTGCAATGCTTGGTAAGAAATGTACGCATTATCCTGCCCATGTAATTGTAACTCCTCTGTACAGTATGTTCACAAATAAATAAAAAAAAAGAAACATCAAAAAAAAAATTTCTGGTAGCTATATTAAGAAAAGCCAACAAATTAATAATGTTAAAATAAATTAAAAATCCATGAGGAATCCATTTTAATGACTTTTTTTCTTTTAGTGGTACTGAGGTTTTACCTCTGGGCCTTGTGCTTGTTAGGTAGGTACTCTACCACTTGGGCCACCTTTTAAACATTGGTTATTTTGGAGGTAGGGTTTTGTTTTTTGTCCTCAGCCTGGGCTGTAATCCTCCTAACTTGTGCTTCCCTGTGTCACTGCGGATGACAGGCACACACAATTGCACCCAGTCATTGTTCTCCCCTTAGCTGAGTACGAAGTACATGTCAGCCGGGTGCCGGTCCTGTAATCCTAGCTACTCAGGAGGCTGAGATCTGAGGATCATGGTTCCAAAGCCAGCCAGGGCAGAAAAGTCCGTGAGACTCTCATCTCCAATTATGCACCAGAAAACCAGAAGTGGTGCTGTGGTTCAAGTGGTAGAGTGCTCGCCTTGAGCTGAAGAGTGCAGTGATAGCACCCAAGCCCAGAGTTCAAACCCCACAACCGACAAAAAAAAAAAAAAAGTGCATGCCACAGCACCAAGCATTGAGGCTGAGATAGAGTCTGAGGAGTTTTGAGGTCTGACTGGGATTGAAATGCAATCCTCTGATTTCTGCATCTCAAGTAGCTAAGATTATATAGATTTGTGCCACTGTGCCTAGCTGGTGATATATGTCATATAATCTGATATATCCAAAATATGGTAAAAACTAGAAATGATACAGTTTACATTTTTTCATACTAAATATTGAATAGAGTATAGAATACACATATATAACACATTCCAGCATGGACTTACCACAATTTAAGAACTCACTAGCCAGTTGAGGCTAGTGTCCTCTATACTAGACAACAGAGGTTCAGATATTATTGAACAAGGAATGTAAGCCAAATGCCACATTGAGATGTGTTTGATAAGGTGAGAACTGCCCTAGCAAGGTGGAAAAGGAAAGAACCTGATCTGTGGAAGGGCTTCTGAGTCTGTATGAGAGGGATGAAGAGAAGGACACAACTTGGACCAGGGCAGTGGCAAGTAGGATGACACAGAAGAGTCAGAGACAAAGACATTTCTAGAAAGGATCTAGAAAACCTGAAGTTATTGTTCAAGAGAGATGAAAGGAAAAAAATCACTGAACCAATTTTTTATGCTAAAATGTATGCTTTCAGTGCAAGATTACTGATTATGCATTTAACATGAGCTTCACTGAAGCTTCATTTCAAGCTTATATCTTCTGCAGTGGAATGCACATCATCTAATAAACCCAAGCTAAGTATTCACCATGTGTTAGGCAGTCCCAGGCATTATGGAAACAAAGCTGAATGGGACACAATTCTCACTTTCTACTTTAGTTTGTTTTGTTAAGACAGAGTCTTACATATAGACCAAGCTGGTTTTGACCTAGACCATATTGTCTCTATCTCCTAAATAAGGGATTAGAGATGTATACCACTATACCAGCCATAATCCTTACTTTACTTCTCTCTCTCTTTTTTAATGGTACAGAAGGTTGAATGCAAGGCTTCATGCTTGCTAACTATGAAATACATCACTACTTTAGCCACACCTCCAGTCCTTTTTGATCTCGTTATTTTTGAGGTAGGGTCTTGAATATTTCTTCTTGCCACCAGCATCCAACTCACAATCCTTACTTTTGAGGGGTTTAAATATGTGGGAGGTAAAATAACAATTTAAACAAATTATTAGGAACAAGGAGGGCTACAAAAGTGTCCCACAAAGACTGAATTATATCATATAATGCATTGGATGGAACTTTTGAGATAGGAGAGAGTGGGTCTTTCAGAGAGCAAGTCAAATTATTAATTAACTTTTAAGTGACCCTAGAATATGACTTATTCTCATGTTCATATTCACTTACACTATATTAAGAAAATCCTAAAACATAACTACAGATACCTAATTTCTTGTCTGAATTCTACTCCTGAAATGTGAATTTTCAAATAGATTTCTTGCTGTTGCTACCCTTACTACTTACTGACACTCAGAAACCAAACTTGCAGGAATAACACTGTATTCTTTGCCACTGGAATATACTATGGAAATGTCTACATCTGAATTCTGAAAATAAGTGGTTGTAACAGCAAGACATAGTAGTACTGGGAGTTACAGCAGCTCTTCAGCACTATATATTTCATCATCTGCCTCAAATTTACTTGAAAGCAATGGATTTTTTATTTCAAATTTTAACCATTAATCTAATTAAATGTACAATCTGACAATGACTTGATTTCCTTAAAAGTCAGTCAAGGAGTATTCAAAATATAAAGTTAACAGCATCATGTATGTCACCAAGTAACGGAGGCTATTGGCCATTAAGCCACACAGAAACTTACCAACCAAAGAGCCCTGCCTGGTATGGAATTGTACACACTGAGTATTTGTAACAAGAGGAATTCACTTGTTCAATTTATGATCAAGCTGGAATCTGAAAAACATAGCTACAAAAGTTCCTGATAAATGACTTATTTATGAGCTCAAATGCATACACTAAAATAACAGTAAACACTTTATTTCAAGGTTAACCTGACAGTTCAAGCCAATCTGTTGATAGTCCCCATGTGTTAAATTTTGGTGTGTATTTTTTAAATTCTCGTTAGAAAAAATAGTTTGAAAGTGTTAAAAATAAGGTGTAAATTAAATGTTTGCAGAACCTCTCAAGCCTCTCCTCCAAGGAATTCCTGCAGAGTTCAAAGGACACTAGCCTAGAAACTTTTAGGTAAAAGCCAGTAAAACCAAAGCATAACTATTTGCTGGACCTACTACTCAAGAATCTGCAAGTTATTCTCAAACTGCTGAAAGCAGATTGAATATCTCGTTATCTAAAAGCAGCAATGCTGAGAAACGAAACTACAGAAAGTGTTTTAAGATTCTCCAGTAAAGCCACGTACCAAGTGGCTGATGCCTGTAGTCCTCAGGAGGCTGAGATCTGAGGAAGAGTTTGAAGCCACTCAGGGCAGAAAAGTCCACGAGACTTATCTCCAATTAACCACCAAAAAGTTGAAAGTGAAGGTATGGTTCAAGGGGTAGGTGTCAGCCTTCAGAGTAAGAGCAAAAGGCCAGTGCCCAGGCCCTGAATTCAAGTTCCATACCAGCATATACATCACACACACACACACACACACACACACACACACACGATTCTCTAGTGAATAAAAAGATGTTAGGTTCAAAATTTCAGATCCATCATTTCTCAACATTATCCATTCATTAATTCTGTCAATAATTTATCCACCTACCAAAAGCTAGGTACTCTGACATACTTGGGATAGAATGAAGAAAATAGATAAAATGACTACTTTGTGGAAGTGAGGATCTAGTAGAGAGAGATAGGACATAAACGATATTATTCACAATAATTAAGTGATATTTGTTAAAAAGTAAGAAAAATACTTAGCAGAGGAACTAGAAGTATGGGAAGAAAGGCTACAGTTTGACCTAGGATGGTGAGGAGGCACAAGTAGGTCCAAGACTTGAAGGAGGTGAGAAAAAAGCCAGGAGGCCATCACTTAGTATTGTCCCACAGCCCAATAGCATCACCTATAAACTTGTTCTGGCTCAGAGTCACCAGAGCAGGACCCAGCAGTCTGTTATTAAGCCCTTCAGAAACGCTGAGATATCCTAAAAATTGGGTAGGCCCTACCAGAGGAGTCATGTCTACAGTATTCCACAGCAACAGGGATGGAATCAATGTCTGGAGGAGAGTGATGGAGATAGAAAAGAGAGGTCAAGGGCCATCAGAGCTTGAATAACCTTCAGGACATGTGATTAAATACTCAAAAAAAATGGAGAGCCACAGGAGGGTCTCAGCAAAGGAACCTCATAACCTGACTTATATTTTCAAATGTACATGTTACTTGTGTTCAGTGGGGACCCACATTACCTGCCTCAGGAGAAAATTCTACTTTGAACCATGGCATAGTGCTAAAGGTTTAAAAACCAGGCTCTGAGATTGGAGAGTATTGATTTATAGTGTTTGCTGATTTCCATGGTGTAAATACGTTCACCATGGCTGTTTTCAAGCTGCCAATATGACTCAGTGAACACAGAGCTGTGATGAGAAATCAATTGACTCTCAATCCTGACTTTAGATCTCAAAGCCACTGCTGCCACTGGCATTTAAAAACAATGGGGAATTTTTATAAATCTTATGGAAAATGTTAATATTATTTTAGAAGTCAATGCAAACTCAGTGTCTTCTAACTGGTCTATAGGTGTTAATTAAATACAGATCCCTGCTCTTTACATTTTAATATAAAGAGTATATATTACCTCCATTTAAGGAAACCCTCATTAGTATTAAACTCCAGTTGTTTGTCATTACATTTTTCCTCTTACTATCATTAATATTTTGTACCCTCAAAGAGCACACTGACTGGAATTTGCCAAGCAGACTATGTACTGACAGGAGACTAACTTCAAGAGCTCACACAAATCCCAGGCAGGCTAACAATGACAGTGTGTGCTCTGTAAGAACAAAAGTTTGCATTTATCTGGACAAAAAGTGAAGTTTGGATAAGGCTTTCATCTGTTTGATTTGCCATTAAGAAACTTTCCTTTCCCTAGTGGAATGTCTCCCTTCCTGCCAATCAGATTGCAGTTGGTAAAGAACATTTTAAAAGTAGAGCTCCTTCTACCTAGAAAAAGACATTCTGTGGACTCTGGGTAAATAGAACATGTTTGCTACCCTCAGAAATATGCACTCTCCAGTCTACATGGCCCTATTACCACCCACACTCAGACCCCAGGCAGCCAGACCAGCAGTGTGCACAAGCTTGCACGCCTAGGAAACAATGGGGTCTTTCAGGCCTCACAATCTTGTGAAGAAACAGGCTGCAACGTCATGGGAAAAATTAGGAAATATGGGAGGAAATCAGCTCACAGAATGAGGGGTGGAGCCATTTGTTCACATGTTCTAATTCCTGAACAAAGAGAAGCAACTATGACAGCCCCCTGCCTGCTCTGACCCTTCTAGTTAGAAAGAAAAGTACCTGAACTCCCACCCCTTTTCTTTTTCCTCAGGAATACATCAGAACAAGAAAAATTTAAACCTAAATTAATTCAGAGTTAATTTCGGAAGCTTTACCCTCCAACCCACACAACCAGCCTTGTTCTGTGTTCATAACACAATTATAGACCAACTGGACTTCAACAACCATACAAAGGAAAACAGAAACTTGTAATATACTTTTTGTCTTTTTAGCTCTCCCAAACTATTCTTGCTGTTAAATCTCATACAACAGCTACCTCCACCCCAGCAATCCTTCCTTATTATCTGCCAAACCCAATTTATACTTTCATTCTAGCCAAGCTAGTTGGCCTAGTAACCTGCATGCTCCATTTTCTAGCCTCTGCCAAGAGTTGCTCCATATGTAACTTACATGCCTCCTCTTACCTGTCAAACAACATCTCTCTTGGTTTTAATGTCTTTAATGTTAAAGACCTATCTACTACAGAAGAAAGCTCTAAATTAATCAAGTCCATTTGCACACTAGTCAACAAATTTACCCTTTCAGTTTATAATCCAACAATATTTTCCAAGTAATTATGTTAGTCTGACTTTACTGAACTTCTTGAGGATGAAGTTTGACTCAGTTCTACCTTACTTGGTCTCTTACTTTCTGTAAGACTTTGTTGTCAACTATTAAGCACTTATAAGTATATGGGAGCTTTTGCCTATCAATAGTAAATTGGAGTCTGAGGAAGGAACTATAAATTAAGTGTAAGAGTTTCTCACTTTGCTATTGGAAGAAAAATGTAAAGATAAAAGAATTTAAAAGAGAAAAAAGAGAAATAAAAAAAGAATTTAAAAAGAAATGTACTAGATAGTGAAAATAACAAGAAGGGAACTTTACAAATACAAATATGTCACCAAAATCATTCCAAGAGTGATACTGATACCTTTGGGAAGAAACTATTATTTGACAGTGAGGTAGACTTCTGAGTCAGGTAACAACAAAGTGGGAGGAATTACATGCAAATTTTTTTCAAGCAGGCTGAAATGCCAAAGAGAGATGGGAGTGAGACATTCAAAAGTAAGTTCTGTCCATAGAGAACTCTTTTTTTTTGATCGGTTGTGGGGCTTGAACTCTAGGCCTGGGAGCTGTCCCTCAGCTCTTCAGCTCAAGGCAAGCACTCTACCACTTGAGCTATAGCACCATTTCCGGTTTTTTGGTGGTTTATTGGAGATAAGAGTCTCACGGCCTTTCGTGCTTGGCTGGCTTTGAACCACAATCCTCAGATCTCAGCCTCCTGAGTAGCTACCATTACAGGCCTGAGCCACCAGCACCTGGCTTCATGGTCTTCTTAAGTCAACACATTAGCAAACTTACAGACCAAGTTCTCAAACCAATGCTTCAAACCCTACTGAAAAATCAGAATCAATCATCTAGAAAGTTTTTTCCTCCCTACCCCACCCCACCCCTTAGTGCCCAGGTCACATCCCCTACTCATAAAATCAGTGTCTGTGGTAAAAAAAAAAAAACAGGCACCTGTAGTTTTTAATGGTTTTCCAGGTGATTCCAATGTGCATAGAAGTTCTGGAACCCTGTCTTAGACAGGCTTATCTCGCTGAAAAAAGTGCATAATGACTTCAAGTTGGTGATGGTGAGGAGCAAAGATTCATTTTGACAAACCTAAGTGGGAAATCACTACACTGACAATCTGTTTTCTGATCCACAGAGTATGATGTGTCATATAGCCTTTCAAAGAGAACATTAAACTCATGGCTATAGGGTTTAGACTAGGAAAAATAAATTAGCCAAGATGGTAGGTACAGGCCCTGAAAATCACACTGGGATGTTACCCACTGAACTGTACATTTGCCATACCTTGGTCAGTCTTGGTTGGCTTAGGGGATACGGCACCTGTTTAACTTCATTGTCTTTAGTTGTCCATCTTGAGATAGTGATGCTGATGGCCTACTTTCAAACTCAGTTCCAGGCAGCAACTTTTGATAATCTGACTGGCTGGGAATAGGGCTCTAAGATCTCTGTATATTAAAAGCACCTCATGTGACTGCTATCTTTACAAGAGAATAGACAGAGAAGCTATGAGAAAGTGTTGTGATGCCAAGCCATTTAGGTCCAAATCCCTTCCCTACCAGTAGCTAGTATGACTCTGTTTCTTTATTTGTAACAGTGGAGACAATTGATAACACTTCATTTTTTATGAAGCTTTAACTCAATCCATTTATCTACTTTGTTTGGTGAGTGTGAGGATTTTGCATAACACTGAAATAGAGTGGATGTTAAGTTGCACAAATGTATATCTGTTGTAAATACTAAGCAGGACCGTGTATTCACAGTACTTAGCACTGTCTCTGTATAGAAAATGCTCAGTAACTAGAAGCTGAGCTTATGCTGTTGGTAGCAGGAGAGATACTGCAGCTGACTTGATTCTATGTGGGAGTTTACTTTTTTCTTACTACAAAGGAACCTTTGCTTCAGAATGCCACAATTACAAATTCTAAAAAAAAAATCATGGGTGTGAGGAAGAATACTTTTCCCTCTCCCTTTTAATTGTGAGAAGGTCCTACTAAGTGTGGCAGGTAGTTTTTCTGCAAAATCATGATGGAAATGTGGATTTTGGGGGGGAGGGTACAAAAGAAAGTGTAGACCTGGCTCTGCCCCACAGATGATAAATAACACAACTTGACAGCCAGAGGAAACTCAACCCCTCATTTCCTAGGGGGAACCCAGAGTGGAAACATGTTTTGTTCAGGATCACATTCACTGTAACATAACTGGGGTCAGACTGAGGGATAGCTTCCTGGTGGATTCCCCTGCTCATCCCAGGGGAGAAGTACTTCTAGAAGTACATTATCATATGGCGTCCTTGTCCCTGTGGCCAAAGCCAAGGTAAAGAGTGAGGAATGTTGTATGGTTTCCCAACAGCTTCTTTCCACAGTCTGCCCAGTTCTCTCCTCTGGTCCAAATTCCACATGCTGCAGAATATTTCTGCATATGAAGTGAGATGGAGCATATGAAGTGCTAGAAGGCAGCTGTGCTTTGCTTTGTGGTCAAACTATTTTCTAAGGGATGTTCAGTTCTAATTCTTTAATACAAGACAAGTACAAAAAGGGCTTACTCTCCCAACTTTTCATTACATATAACTGTTCAAGGATGTGCATATATAAGGGGATATTTACATGCATACATTTTATCCACTGGCCAAGGACAGAAAATCCTGTCTCTGGGTTCCTGAACCACAGAACACTTCATCTGAGTATTTTCATGGACAGATGTGACCTTGTTTGGATTCTGGAGAATTCAAATATTCTCTCAATGTCACCTCTTCTTGATCATAGCAACATTGCAAATTCAAAAGGTATTGAGTAAAGGTACAACATCCTTGCATCCTGTTACTAAACTCCTATCCAGTTCCAATACAGTAACCCTGGGCCAGAACCCAATCCAAAAGATTACAAAACAACATCCTGACAGGTTGTCATAGCAACCTCCTGATGTGAAATAGCCCATGTCCCAAGGCTGCAACTCTCATTTTGAATCTACTCATATTCTACTATTTCATGTATAACAACCAACTAAAATGCAATTTGATATGTCAGCTGCCAAACATAATAAAGAGATGCCACTTGCTATTATAGCCAATAATAAAAGACTTCTAGTTGTTTCTGTTTCAAAGATAACAAATCACCGTACTTTGTAGGTCCACTGGGCTGCTTCTGGACGAGAAGCTTTTTTAGACAAATGTGCTCAATTTTAATCAAATAGTCAAGATTTAGGAGTCTCAGAGATGAAAAGGACTTTTGTGGGAACTAGGCATTATTTTCTAAACAGGAGGAAATGCACTCATTTTCAAGCTTTCAAAAGACACAAAAGAGAGTAGGAAAAATTTGTCTACAACCCAAGGGTACAGATATACAAGGGTGCCTTATAGGAATTTCAGTTCTATATAATTGAAGGAGAGAGAAATAGTTATTACTCAACTTGAGGTAATCAACACACTTTGTTTTAATTGGAAGTTGTTATCCTTTTCATTTTCTATATAATTTCTTCAGGTGTGACCCTTGCCTTAAGTATAAAGGAAGTCTAAATCTATCCCTGCCAGAGTTACTCTGTTGCAAGTCTTCATTTGTGGCCCAGATTAAGCATATCAGGGAGCAGGCTGGACTCCAAAATAGTTTTGAGCTCTATTAGAAGTAAACAGATGTGGAGAGATCTTTCTTGAAATTCTCTTCTTTTCTCAGCAAGATAAAATTTACTTCTGCAGAAGGATGCATCATCAGCTAAAAAGCTGGCAAGTAAGCACACTAAGCAGTCAGATTGCTCCCTATTTATCCCTAATGCAGCAGGCCCAGCTTCTCTGCTTCGATTGGTTGACTCATGTTCACAATCTGCTCCTGATTGGCTAGCTTGAAGAAAATGAAGATGTACTTACATAAGGTGACTATGAAAAGACTTTGAAATAAGAGTAACAGTACCAAAAACCATCCTAAAACATGCCCACACCCTCAGCTATTTCTTGAACAATCTGAGGTGTGTCTTAATTCCATCTTGGAGACAGCAGTTAAGACAAAAACTTACAATTCAAAAATCTTTCCTTATCCCAACACAGTTCTTCTTTTCTTTCCTTTATTTGAAATTCTTATTATTAAAACAAAAACAAACAAAAAAACCCCAAAAGCATCAAAATCATCTCTGCAAATAGCAGAAGTCATTATTTTCTCTATTTACATTTAGCAGAAATGTTAATAGAAAAAGAAATGACAAAGAAATAGAAAACAGGCCTTGGAAGGTGGAGAAATAAAGACAAAGATCATTCCCAAATCAGACTGTCCAAGACTAATCCAGAGATATAGAATAGATCGTACTGTGAGGGGGTTCTTAATCTGAAAATAACTGGGATATAGAAAGGTCACAAAGGTCTTCATGCAAAAGTTTCAAACCAACACTAGCCAATACCTATATAAAGTTGTACACTATATGCCCATCATTCTGGTGCTTGGGTGGTGGTGAAGGAAAACTGCAAGTTTGAGGCCAGCTAAACAGAGTTTAAGGTCAGCTTGAGCTAGTAAGATTCTGTAAGGAAAGGGAAAATAATAAGAAAATAAGAGAACAGAAAATCAATTTCTATGGAACTTCTCTTTTTATCTTCACATTCTTAAATAGTCTTTTGACATCTCTTCCACATTTTAGCCTCATTTTCTTACTTTAAATTGTCTACTTACTTTAATCCAAATTAAATCTTTCTGCAATTATGTGCAGTTTTATTCAACAGATAGATAGCTTTCATTATGCCTCAAATATTTATGATGCCTGCTCTTCCAGGCCATCTTTCTTTGATCTGTGAGATGGTAGATTTCATGCTTAAACAAAAACTTGTTTCTGTTCAGAGAGAAGCATCAATTTCTTAGCACCAGAAGACACAAACTCTCCGTGGTAAAATATTTACTGGACTATCAGCCGACTGTTTGTTCCAGGCAAGAATGTCACTTCTGCAGTTCTACACCAAAGTCTTCTGTGTGTGTGTCCTTAGCTTACCCTGGCTGGATCATGTCTGCTTCCATCTGCCTGTACACACTGCCAGCCCTACTCCTCCCCTAGTAAAATCCACTTGACTATTTATAGTGCTGGCCTGGAAGCGTATAGACTTAAGTTGAAATTTTAGATCTTTTCACTAGTCATATGATGCTGGCCAAGGTGTTAAGTTTTATGAGTCTCAGGTACTTTATCTGAAAATTGGGAATAATAATGCCAGTCTCTTTGGAGGTCTGTGTCAGGATTAACTGATTATCATAGGGCCCTTATCAAATACCTAGCACACCACAGTCAACAATAGTGTTAGTATTATCTCTGGTCAGCTCTTAGTATTATCAACATTTGTATAATCACTCTTTAAAAATAGTAGAGGGGTTAGTATAATCTTCTGGTCTTTATGGCTCCCAACCTCATCCACAGGCTCATGTGAGAATTGTTGTAGGATCTAATGACCAGACATAGTGCTAGCAACAGCGCTGTGGGCCAGACATAAACACCACACATACCTGAGCAGAGGTGAAGAACACCAACTTTGGTATGCAATGACACTCCGCCCATACATAGACAGCATTTGCATGTTCAGAGACTGAATGATTTAAAATCAGATTTGGAGTTTTCCTGTTAGTATCAAGAGGCTGTCTTCTCTGGGCTTTCACTGGCAGGCCAATAGGATGAGAATACTCCTGCTCTTATCAGTGCTTTCATCAGCCAAGTTGATGCCTTCACTGGGGTATTCTGGGCTGCATAGATTGGGGAGCTGGTGAAGTAGTTAAGTTTCCTGGAAATACAGGCAGCGATTTCCTGTGGCTTCCTCTGATATTGATGTAGAGATGTGCTCATGTAAAAACTAAACACATCAAGGATCAGAGCTTCAGTCAGTAGTGTTGCAGATGTTGAAAAATACTGTCATTTCCTCACAAACAGATTCAGAACTACAAAGTAGAGGCTGCCCTGCACCAAGCATGCTCCCTGGAGCTGGAAGTGACTGAGAGAACATAAATGGCCTCTGTGCCATGCATATTTCCTTGAACTTGCTTGTATACCCAAGTGACCAAGAACCAAAATTTCCATTAATATCACTGTTTTTTGCATAAAATGTAGCCGGAAAGACTCTAGTGTGTTCACAGAACCTCAGTCAAGATTTCTCCAGAACTGGGGGTCAGTTCAGAAAAAGATCAGCTCCTGAAATGGAAACTAATAAAAATTTCAAATGAATGGAATTGTTTTTACAACCCTCCTAAAAGGTAGTTTAGGATGAAATAAAGCAAGGCACAGCCCATTTGGGAAGCAGGGTCACTGAAGGTGATCACAAAGGGTCATAAGAACTAAAAATATAGGAAATAGTACTGTGTCTAGTGCTGAGGAAAGGGTAGCAGAAGAGACTGTATAGTTTGCACAGGGCCACACATCGGGGACTCCGAATATTTTTTTTGTGCCAGTACTATGGCTTGAACTCAGGGCTTTGAGCTCTTGATGATGGCTGATGCTCTACCACTTGAATCATGGCTTGAGTTCCCTGGAATTGTTTTGGAGGCAAGTACACTAGCACCAAATGCTTCCTTTGTGGCTTTTAATGACTCGGGAAAGTTACTTTATCCCTAAAATCTTCTACTTTTTCATTTGATTTTTCTTTGCCCATTGCAGCTCTTCTTCCTTTGAGAGAGCCTGATTGTTCCCACCAATGGAGGCATCCATCACTGTAACTAGCCACTCAGCCCAACATTTGCTGTTATAATACAGATCATATCTTTTTAGCATAGGTTGGTTTGTCACTTGAAAACAACTATGTCTTAATTTATAAGAGCTCATTTACAAAAAGTTGGTGTCATAATTTGCATAAAGAAAACACAAGGAATTCTGGTCATCTTCCTAAAGAAGTAGATGTGTGCATGGCTAATAACATAATGGTGAGTCCAACTACATGGATTCAGATCTTAGCATCCCTCACAGGTCAGATAAATGGCATGATATATTTGTTCTCAGCTTTCTACAATATTGGGCCCAATAGTCTACCTCCACCATGGGACTATGGGAACTGAGTTAGTTAGCCATGATTACTACAATGGTAGAACTGTTCCGAGAGCTGTTGAGGATTATGTAAAAGTCACCATTCTTCTAGGAAACCCAACCTGATGGAAAGTATCTTAAGAACAATTAGAAAAGACTTACTTATTCTTATTAAAATTCAGCCAGCTCTAACATTTATAATTTTTAAAAATTATCTTTAAGTAGTTGTACAAAGGGGTTTCACTTCAATGTGTCAGTTTATGAGTACAATGCTTCTTGATCAATGTCACCTTTCCATAATTTTCCTCATCTCTCCAAAAACTATGTCTTCATCAATGGATTCAGTGTCCAATAGGATGTATCCTAAGTAAATGTCATTTGTGCATCTAGCCTTCTTTCTCACTTTCAAGGAACATAAAATCTCTGGTTCTAAAGTAATGTGTCATAAATTTAAGTCATTTCTTACAAGTCTTGCCTCTATCACAGAACTAATAATGCTGATTTTAGTCCCATGCCTATGTCCTTGTAAGGATCACCTGACCAACCAGCCAGCTTCATTCTTTTTTTTGGGGGGGGGGGTCCAGTCATGGGGCCTGAACTCTGGGCCTGGGCACTGTTCCTCAGCTCTTCAGCTCAAGGCTAGTGCACTACCACTTGAGCCACAGCACCACTTCCGGCTTTTTTTTCTGCTTATGTGGTGCTGAGGAATCGAACCCAGGGCCTCGAGCATACAAGGCAAGAACTCTACCACTGAGCCACCTTCCCAGCCCATCCAGCCTCATTCTTGTTGAAATTTGTACTAAGTGTAGCTCAAGCCTGGGTGTGTCTGTGTGTGTGTGTGTGTGTGTGTGTGTGTGTGTGTGTGTGTGTGCACACCTAGTCCTGGGGTCCTGGGCTTGAATTCAGGGCCTGAGCTCTGTCCTTGAGCTCAAGGCAGGTGCTCTATCACTTGAGCCATAGCTCTACTTCAGGCTTTTTGGAGGTTAATTGGCAGTAAGAGTCTCACAGACTTTCCTGTCCAGGCTGTCTTTGAACTGTGATCCTCAGATCGCAGCCAGTGTCCCAGGTCAAGCCACTTTTATTTATCAATTAAATGCAGCTTCTCCTGTACCCCTGCTTCTTATGAAATATAGTCACTAATCTGGTCATTTATTTATATAACTATTACTGACTATCAATTACATGCCGGCTAAAGTGCTGGACAAGTGAGCACAAGAAACAGTCCTCAGGATGCTTACAGTCTAGTAAGAGAGGTAAGTCAGCCATCCATTGGGAACAGTATGTTAGGACAGGAAGTCCCTGAGACACGGGCAGGCTCAGTTCTGTAGTGGAATCCTGGAAAAAAAACTGAATTCAACATTAAGTATTTGTGAAGTCAAAGGTTTGTCTAGATCATGAGTGGAGCAGGGAGGAGTGGACTCAAAAGATATGTAAGCCCTAGACTTTCTGGGGTGGTAGAACCTGCAAAGCAATATGCTCTGATGAGGAAGAGTAGTTCTTTGAGAGATTTTCTTTGGAAGATCATTCTAGTTAGCAGCACAAAAGATGAAAAAGAGTAACATTTGTGGTAACAAGAAGGCCAGGAGCTAGATGCCAGTTGTTCAGAATCTGCAATCCTAGCTACTCAGGAGGCTGAGATCTGAGGATTGTCATTTGAATGGAGCCTGGGCAGGAAAGTCTGTGAAAGTCTTATCTCCAATTAATCATCAACAAGCCAGAAAAGAAGCTATGGCTCAAGTGTTAAAGCACCAGCCCTAAGCAAAAAGATCTCAGGGATATTGTTAAGTATATGAGGAATAAAGGATGAGCCAAAAACAGAGTGGTATTCTGAAAGAAGAACTATTTGGACTCTGTGAATTCCCACTTCACTGAAGAGGAAAGTGGGCCTGTCACCACTGGGATACTTCCTGAAAGGACTGAAGTTAACTGTTAAAGCTAAAGACTGCATATATTACTATAAAGCTGAAGATGTTATACACTGCTATACTTACCATATGCCAATGGACTTGTGAGACTACACATTCTCTATGACCCTCCTTGGTTCTTAGTTTAGAGGCATAGGAGAACTTGAAAATCCAAAGAAAGAGATAGGTGCTAGTTGTTCACACCTATAATCCTAGCTACTCAGAAGACTAAGATCTGAGGATAACAATTTGAAGCCAGCCTGGGAAGGAAAGCTCATAGGACTCTTGTTTCCAATTAACCACCAAATAGGCAGAAGTGAAGCTGTGGGTGAAGTGGTAGAGTGCTAGCTTTGAACTAGAAAGCTAAGAGAAAATGCCCAGGCCCTGAGTTCAAGCCCCAGTAGTGGTGCACACATGTGTATATGCACACACATACACACATACATGCATATGCATACACACACACATAAAGAACTTATAAGTTAAATATTCCATCCTCTGCAGCAAGCACCTAGTTATTATAACCAACCACATCTACTAAGCTGAGACATGTTGACTTCCTTCTCCACTGGGAAATTTCCCAGCTGCTGGGATCAGTGTAGTTTTATTTCCTCAGTATCCCTTTATTTCCTGCCATTTTACCTAGTATAATAATTTTCCTTTGAATATAACCAAATGAATGCTTTGAGCACTGTTATAGTGTTAATAGTATCAGTGAGCACATATTTTATATTGCAGAAATAACCAGTTACATGTGTTCATCTTTTGTGTGACATGACAGAATTTGAGAGAGCAGAAAACTTCTCAAATAGTCAACAATTTATTGTATATTAAAAAATATAGCTGGGTGCTGGTGGCTCATGCCTGTAATCCTGGCTACTCAGAAGGCTGAGATCTGAGGATCATGGTTCAAAGCCAGCCCAGGCAGGAAAGTCTGTGAGACTCTTTTCTCCAATTAACCACCAGAAAACAAGAAGTGGCACTTTGGTTCAAAGTGATAGATCACTAGCCTTGAGCTGAAGAGCTCAGGGACAGCACCCAGGCCCAGAGTTCAAGCCCCGTCACCAAAACAAAAAAACAGAAAACAAAACAAAACCAAAAAACATGGCTTGTTATTTAACCAAATATGTTTGGGCATACAAATAAAATATACTTGTGCATAAGAAGTATATATGAATATAAAGGAATTTTACAATATTTTCAGATCCCCATTAGGGGAAAAACATATCTGTATCTCTGTCACTCATATAGTCATCTATCATATCCATGTTAGGAAAGAAAATGCAAGGAACTCCTTGAAACGCTCAGAGAAAAATTATGGGATGATATATACTAGCCAGACACATTTCAAGAGTCGTTGCCATAGAAACAAGTCAGCAGGTTTCATGATTGGAGTTATGCCTTTTGATAAAATATTAAAGTTGAGTATTTGCATATACATGCAATAATACAAATGCCAATGTCCAACTGAATTATACACTTAAAAATATGTAAGTAGCTCTACTTTTACATGACTAATTATCTATTAGAAAAAATAGTAATTCTTCATTAGCTGATTTTTAAAAAATTCTTCCTCTGTTCCCAGTTGTTTCACACTAGCAAGAAGCTGAAATAGGGCTGGTTGAGGCAAAAAACAGAAATCCAAGGAAGGTGCCTTGCGCTTGCTAGTGAGGAGCCCCTAACAGTTGTCCAACCACGGATGGTAATGCTGTGTGCTGAATAACTAGACAACTCTGGCTACTTGTTTTTAATAGACTAATACATATCTAATTTTACAGTAAGATGGCTATTTTTTGCTGTTCAAATAATGATGATGTATTTCTGTCTTGGGAGAATGTGAACTGTAATTCTGTCCATGCATGAAGCTTGTCTTGCCCTTTTCATTTATATTTAATAACATACTTGCTGTGGGTCTCAGCCTGAAGAACATACCCTACTCTTCCTAGTTTGAAAATTGAAAAGAACTAAGTACTCTTAAAACAGGATCCGAATTGCAAAGTTCAACAACTACTCACTCAAATAATGATTTTTAAAGCATATGCAGCTTCAGGTTAGTTACTGCTTTGAATTTTTCTGACTCAAAGCCACAAGAGAATGTGTAGATCAATGCTAAAATGATTCCTGGATTACAATCCAGTATACATAAGGTGTGCCAAGAACAGGCTAACAATTGCTTGACACATCCCTTAAGATATACATGAGGCACAGATCTGGTCATCTTAAAAAGGGATTGGTGGATTTTGTTTTCTGACAGTTGAGAATGTCCTGGCATGAGACCAAGAGCCTCAATCCTCTTAAAACAATGAATGCAGCAACAATCCTGACTTCCCAGACATATGAGGTAAATCACATTAACAGTTGAGAAGAGGCTATGAACTTTGTGTTTGAAGGTCAACTAGAAAAGAAAACAAGAGAAAGATCAACTGAAAATGTCATGGTGAGCCTCAGCCAGGTGCTGGCTCTAGAATTACAGTCAAGTGCTGGTGAGAAATTAAAGGAACACAGACACCACTCTGAAGAATTGTATGAATCTTCTTTTGCTTTAAAAACTGTGTCTATGTAAATATTCAATAATTTTTGGCAACATGAACATACTTATTTATCTAGCTACATATGACTAAGATAGAAATTTTATCTATATGACTAAGATATGTTGTTTATCTCCGGTGGGCTCACAGGTCATATTTATTTCTGTTTTCCCCAAACTCAGCACTGACACACATGATCTCTATTAGTAAGAGGGTTAAATGTCTACACACACACATAAGAAATACATATATGTTTCAAAATCTTTTAAATACCACTATGAAGAATTAGTCAAACCATAGGACAACTAGAAAAACAGAGTTATCCCTCAGTATATGAAGGGTAATGGTTCCAGGATCCCCTGTTGATAACAGATTCCAAGGATGCTCAGATCCCATATATAAAATGGCACAATATTTGCAAGTGACCTAGAAAATCCTCTCCTATACTTTTAATTATCTCTAGGCTAAATCACAATACCAATTAATGTGAAAACTAATTATAAAGGATTATATAGGGAATGACAACAGTCTATATGTTTTCAGTATAGATGCAAGTTTTGAATATTTTCAGTCTGCACTTGGTTGAACCCATAGTTATAGAACTTACAGATAGAGCCATATTATTACAGACCTCTACCACTGTTTCAGACTTGCCAAGTAAAAAGGCATAAGAATCTCATAGGAAAATGACGTATTTAGTGCTGAGGAACAAATGTAGAGACCACTTTTAAAAAATTTCTATTTGTGGGGCTGGGAAGGTGGCTCAGTGGTAGAGCACTTGCCTTGCATGCATGAGGCCCTGGGTTCGATTCCTCAGTACCACATAAGCAAAAAGAAAAAAAGCAGGAAGTGGTGCTGTGGCTCAAGTGGTAGAGCGCTAGCCTTGAGCTGAAGAGCTGAGGGACAGTGTTCAGCCCCCATGACCGGATCCCCCCCAAAAAATTCTATTTGTACTAACTATGGGTTAGGTCCAAAAATAGTTTCATTGGAGTCAATGAAACAAATACTGTTTCATAAGCATATTTTAGATATTAAAATATTTAACATGTTAATCCATTTGGAAATTAATTTTGCTTCACAAAGAATGTAAAGTAGTTGGTTTGACATGATGGCACTTGTTTGTAATCCCAGCTACTCAGGAAGTTAAGATCAGGACTGTGGTTTGAGGCCAGTGCCAGCAAAAAGTTACTAAGACTTCATTTCAAATAAAAAGTGAATGTGGCAGCCTGTGCCTGTCATCCCAGTTAAATAGAAATTGTGGTCCATGGCTGGTCCTGAGCAAAAACATAAGACCAAAAGGGCTAGAAGTGTGGCTCAAGTGGTAGAGTGCCTGCCTAGCCTGCCTAACAAGCTTAAATTCATACCCCGAGTTACACACACACACACACACACACACACACACACACCCAAGAATGTGAAGTAGGTTATCAAGTAATGCTTGATAGGAAATGTACTCATTACTTTGCTCATGTAACTGTAACCCCTCTGTATAGTATCTTCACAATAAAAAACATTTAAAAATACATAAAAATAAAAAAGCACTTGAAACACTTAGTATGTCTCAAAGAATAAACTTATTATACTCAAAAATTTAATTTAAATGATATTAATTTTAAATATACTTATGAGTTTTTCAAACATTTTCAGAATATTTTAGTTTGCTTTCACATACCCACACACACACACATACACACACACACACAAACATATTTTACTAGGCTGAAATCCATAAAGATTTCTTTAAATACTGTCTGCTTTATTAAGTAAAGGAATACAAATATAAATAATAGTTATTGCTAAGTGTAATATAATAGATACATTGTAATGGATTTTGTATAAAGGAGATGAAGTTCAAAAGTCTTAAGTATTCATCACAAAACAAGAAACCATACTGATATTCAAAACCAAACTTCTAGTCCTAGTCCTCAGGATTCCTAGTCTTCAGCATGTAGAACACCTGCTTTGTGCTGTTGCTGGAATAAACATCTACCACAAGGGTAAAGATGGCTTTACCCTGTCTGGGGTGGGACCAAGTTTTTCTTGCCTGCATCCCAAACATTTGAAGGGAAATGTCAATATTGCTGTTAGCCAAAAATAATTAGGTAGCTGAATCCTCTAACTTCCACTAAAATGATATAATACTATTTCTGCTATTATATTAGATATTATATTAGAACCTGCTCTATCATTCTTCATGAGACGAGATATTGAGAATTGGCTAAATATATACATATTTCCCATACTATACACTATAATAATACATGATGGCATGGTAACAATGTAGTGCTTAATAGATCAAAAGTCATTCTCAATGGCCACCACCTGTTTGTGGAGTTGTGGCATCTAACACAGATAAAATCAACTGATTACCTCAATAGCACAGGTTGTAGCCAACTTCCCCAAATGGCTCCTCTCCACATTTCCTGGTTGGAGAGGTTGGGGAGCAGGCAGAGTCAGTCATGTTCACCTGGTAGTCAACAAATCAGGATGGGGTCCAACTGCACAGATACAAACGTCTTTCCTTCCAGTGATTTCATTTCCTTCCTACCAAGGGGGAAATATCATGAGGCCTAAATGATACATAAAAATAATACATTTATAGCTCATTTTCTCCATGAAGATTTTCCAAAGGCCTCCAAGCCCAGATCTTCATTCTAAGATAGGATAGTGGCAGTAGCTGAACAAAGAGACACAAATAAGTGGAAAGGACAGTGGTAAGAAACCATCCAGGAAAGAGAAGTGGGAAGGAACAAGGTCGGAATTAAACCAGACTGACAGATTGGTAGTCTGAGTCAATACCACTGGAACTATGTGAAAAGAAGATCCAATACTCAGCCCAGAGTGGTAAGAACCTAGGTTTCCAATTTTATGTTTTTCTATGGCTCTACATTTTCTCTTGTTCTTTCTTGCCCTAATCTGCACAAAATAGATATAAAGCAGATAAATTACTTTTCTTAAGTGAAATATGAACAATGGAGATAACCAACTTCTAAAGGTGGTAATAAGATACCTATATTAAATATAATTTTTCTGATTTTATTTTTCTGTCATCTTCAGAACAATATCTTTCTACCAACTTTAGGTTCATTCTTCAATTTCTGTCCAGAACTCTCTAAGACGGTTTTCATCAAGTTCTAATACAAAAGAAAAATTCATATATGTTGGTATGAAGCTTTCTCAGTCTTCCCAACTCCCTCTTATTGAATGTATGAGGCAATGAACTGTATCTGAAGCAAAATAAAACGTTTTCTTAAAAAACAACACATTGGTAAAAAAAATTTACTTAGTTTGTTGCTTGCCAACTTACCCCTACTCAAGAAAAACAGGTATATGCTGAAATGGAAATTTATGAAAGATAAGTTGGGTAAGATAAATGGATTTCTTGTATGATTATTTAAAGCAAAAGACTACCAAGTATGTAATAGAAAAATCTAATATACAAAAACTATATTTCATGGTAGACTTTCTAAGAGCACAGGTAGCCACAAAGCAGGATACTTCAGCTCAAATACCAATGTGGCAGTCAAATAGAATTTGATCAGGAAGATGAAATTTTACCCTGAAATGATTATAAAGAAATGGCAGAATAAATCTAATGCTAAAGTTGAAAAGGGGTTTCTTTCACATATGCACCAAAAGCATACTGGTCCATTTGGATATTATAAATGTGGACAGAGTTCAAATGTCAGGTTTCTGTAATTTACTTTTTTACTACTTTTACTTGTATAATGAAGACTAAACTCAAGCCCATGTATTGGCTTGAATCCCAATTCATTCATCAAGAACATGGCTACAATGAAAAAGGTTGAGGCTTTGCAAGTTCTCATATGGAGAGGCCTGGTGGAATGCTTTAGGCACGTAAGAAGATGTTGAGAACAAGTACCAATTTTAAGGGGCACCAAAGAGAAATATTAGTAATACTACTGTATTAAGGGCATTAAAATCATCTTTTCCTGAACTTTGAGGAATTCTTTACTCCTCTGAAGGTGTATAACCTTGATCTGCCTTCTTTCACTCTAATTTCTTCCTACTCCTCAACACCTATGCTGTGCTTCAGTGTGTCCCCAATCAGACAATATTCCTTACTTTCCAGATACATGGTACTCACAAATAGAAATCTCTCTGTACAATTACTTGAAGATAATTTACAAAAGAATAGAAGTAGAAAAAAAGAAAAAAAATTATGTAACTTTCTTAGAGAGTAATTTTACTGTCTTGTATTTACTACATTCAAGTATATATATTTGTTATAGATTCTAAATCAGTTTATTGTTGTAGCTCAACCAATTTTTATAATAATAATTGTTATATTATACTATTTAGAGAATGACCAAAGGAATGTACATGTTCAATAAAGACTTTAAAAACAATAATTTCTTTCTGAGATGGGTTGAATCCATGGATACAAAGCATACAAACATTATGAGTTGACTGTGCAGTGGTATTTGCCTAGCTGCCCTTCAACCAATTTTTACATGAATAAATAAGTAACTCTTTCAGTGAAAGGAACTTTGGTTTTTATATCCCATAGCAAGTTCCCCCACATCATCATTTGTGATAAATATCTAGTGAATAAAATACTAGATCAAACTGTTCCTTTGCTGATTCAGAACATAATTCACAAGCAAGAGATCCCCTACTCGAGACCTCTGCAAAGCCAGAGACCATCTTGCCCATGCCAACTATGCACCTAAAGCAGCAAATTGCCACAAACCCTCAACTCTGAAGAAATACTGTGAAATCAACGGACTTATTAATCTATTATAAAATAAAATGTAAATTAATTCACTCAATATAACTAGTCCTTGTGTGTGACTTAGAGATTGGATAGTATGTAGACCATACAAAACAGCCATGATGCCATGATCTTTGATGGGGGCTTATAGTGTCCGTAAGAGAAAAAAATCATCAACCTACAGGCAAATATGAAATTCTAAGTAACAGCCAGGTGCTGGTGGCTCAGATCTATAATCCCAGCTACTTAGGAGGTTGAGATCTGGAAAATCTCAAGACTAGCCCAGGTAGAAAGCTCACTAGATGCCATCTCCAAAATAGGCAGCAAAAAGCAAAGCTAGAAGTACAGCTCAAATAGTAAGTGCTAGCAAAGCAAATTAAGGTCCTAAGTTCAAACACTACTATTGTCAAAAAAAAAAGAACATCTTTTTTTCCTTTAGTCTTAAAAAGTTTTTATTGTAAAAGTGATGAACAAAGGGGTACGGTTACATAAGTAAGGTACTGAGTACTTTACTTTTTGAACAGTGTTACCCCTCTCCTCATTTTCTCCCACTTCCCTCCTCTCCCCCACTCCCCTGCCCTGGATGTGGTAAAGTTCATTTCCAACACAGTGTCTAGTGAGTATCACTGTTGCATTGGTTCACCCTTTGTAACACCATTTCTGTGATTCTCCTTCCCTTCCACAAATCAGGTAAACTTATATATAGGACAAAGGGTACAGAAATAAAAAACAGTGACAACAGGGAATAAAAAGAAAAAAAGAAAGGAGAAGAAAAAGTATGAACAGCAAGGTGGTGTTCCTAAGGATAGAGATCAGGAAAGTCTGGTATTAAAATGAGAGTGAAAGATGAGAAAACATTAGGAAAATGACAAGTCAGAGGTGGTCTGGCCATTCTAAGCAGCAGCAGCCCTGGAAAGAGCCTGACCCCTGGTCATAGTAGTGATACAGTAGCTGATACTGAATAAAAGATGGCTGAGAAAGGCCTGGCTGAGGCCCACTCCACAAAGCCCTGGCGACGCCAGCAAAAACACTGGGTATCTTCATGCACTAGGGAGCTATGTTGGGGCAGATGAAGAGCAGACGGATTGGCTGTTTCACACATTGTCCTGTCCTCAAGGTCTACCAGGGTTGAAGAATGCCAGACCTGTGGGCCATATAAGGTCCTCAAATCTGTTGGTGCATGACAGGACAGAATGTATGTTTCTCGTATGCCCCTACTTGTGGCCATATACCTAAACTGATGGCTTTGTATGGCCCTTGTATTATATCAGAAGTGTCTAAATGGTCCTTTTCAGGAAACAAAGAAAAAACAAGTTCCCTACCAGCTGGGACCATGAGCTGACTTTGCTTTCTGCTTTTTTTTTTTTTTATTCACACGTAGTATTTAAAAGGACACCAAAAAAATGGGGAAAGTTTTTATGTATCTTCCTGCTATTTGAGGATCTAAATACAAGACATATTTTAATAGCTCAGAGGAATCAACAAAGATCTTTCAGAAGATTATGGTCTCTGATTCAGAGATGAACTCTGTTTGTGGCAAAGGAAAAAGTGATGAGATATCATTTTCCTTTATTACTTCAGAAGGCATAATGCAAAGACCTCGATTTGTCACATGTTGGAAGAGATTCTGTCTGCCATAAGAGCAGTGTGAGGATTCACCACCATCAGTTGAGAGATGGTCTCTACTCTTGCACATAGCCAGGCCATATGTGGTGATGTTGCCCCATAAAATTCTGGGCAGGCCATATGGCATTCTGCCATTGCCCTCCAGAAATATTTGCAATACAAGCTCTCTTTCCCTGGTAGAAGGAAGTGAACCTCTACAAAAGCCACGTTTTATGCTTACTTCCTAATGGTAATGTTTAATCAAACAAAAAACACACAATAAAGTAATCAATGGAACATTTAAATGTGCCACAAAAACAAAACCTAAGGCTGAAGAAGGTAATAGTATCATGTTTTATAAAGAAACAAATTAACTCTATCAAAAATGTAACATTTTTCCATTCAAATAGTCTAAGTGAAAATTCCATACACCTTGAGAGTAATTTCATAGGTTTTTAAGTGAGACATCTTTTTCCTTTTTTTGTCCCCACCCACAGTGTTTTGGCCACTTCAAGATGTTGAACACCAGACATTCTTTTAAAAGACCAAAAGATGATGCTGCACTCTTGGGGAAAAGGTAGTAGTCCATCCATTTAGGTAAATACTGATATAGATCTGAACTTTTGATTTCTAAGTGAAAGAACAAGATGAGGGAAAAAATAGGTCTAATGGCCAGATCTGAACGAAAGTAACAAGGTTTTAACTTAAAGCAAATCTTCAAGTTCTAACAGCTATTATACTTTGGCTATCTGCATTAAGTATACTGATTTTTTCTAGTTGAAGGAAACTGAGCTGCCAAAGCCCAGAATTGATAAATAATTTTAAAATTATTTTTAAAAAATCACCTCAGTCAGGTATAGATTACATACCTATAATCCTAGCCTTTGGGAAGCAAAGGAGAGAATTGCAAATTTGAGGCCAGGCTGGGCTACAAATGGCAATTCTGTCACAAAAAGCAAAAGAACAGAAAACACAAAACTTCAGCCAGTAAAAGCAGTTGGTGCTGCATGTATATTTAAAGGTACTTATAAAAATAGATTTACTAAAAAAAAATAGATTTACTGCTGCGCACTATGGCTCACACCTATAATCCTAGTTATTCAGGAGGCTGAGATCTGAGGATTGAGCTTCAGAGCCAGCTTGCGCAGGAAAATTCATGAGACTCTTATATACATTTGAGTACCAAAAAAGGTAGAAGTGGGGCTGTGGCTCAAGTGGTAGAGCACTAACCTTGAGCAAAAAAGCTCAGGGACAGGGCACACACCCTGATTTCAAGCTCTGGAACAGGCACAGAAGAAGAAAGAAAGAGAGAAAGAGAGAGAGAGAGAGAGGGAGGGAGGGAGAGAGGAGGGTGGGAAAGAGGGAGGGAGGGAGGAAGGAAGGAAGGAGGGAGGGAGGGAGGAAGGCAAGAAAGCAGACAAAGAAAGAAGAGAGAGAAAGAAAAGAAAGGAAAGGAGGAAGGGAGGGAGGGAGGGAAAGAAAAGGAAAGAAAGGAAAATTTATTTTTAAGTGAGAAATAAATTTTCAAAATCATATCCATTATGTCAGAAGCCTTGCTGTTCAGTTACTCTTTCTAGAAGTGAGCTAGGCTCTGTTTTTGGCTCCAGTGATAGAGTGAACAGAACTAGTCTAAATTCTCTGCCCAGATACAGCCTGTATCTTATGTTGTATCACAGAGCTGCACAAATGATTGTGAAGGAAAATGAGATTAAAACAACATTTTTGCAATTCATTTTGCAAGATGAAAGTTCTAAAGATATTATGCAATAACATAAATAATTAATACCATTAAGCTACATACTTAAAAACAGTTAAGAGAATACTTAACTATTTGCAGATGGTGGCTCACATTGGTAATCCCAACTACTTTAAAGGCAAAGATAGAAGGACTGCAATTTGAGGGCATCCTAGGGGGAAAAAGTTATCTACACTCCTGATCAACGAACAAGTCAAGTGACATCAGCATCCTGTCTCCTAACTTCATACAAGGAACTTTTTAAAATAACCAATACAATATTTGGAATTTGGAACTACAGTTCATAGCACAAAAACAGTAATAACTGGCTAGGTGCCTGTGCCTCAAGTCTATAATCCCAGCTTCTCAGGAAGCTATCTCAGACTCCTCAGTTTGGAGCCATCTGGGACAGGCAAATCTGTGAGACTCTTATCTCCGATTAACTAGCAAAAAGCTGGAAATGTAGGTATAGCTCAAGTGGTAGAGTGCCAATACACACACACATACACACACACGCGCGCGCGCGTGCATACACACACATAGTAATTTTACAACAGTAATATATATTGTGATCATCTGTTTGCATTCTTCCATGTAGTTTTTTAAAATTGTTATTGTAAGGTGAGGTACAAAGGCATTACAGTTACATAAGTCAGATAATAAGCACATTTCTTTTTTTAAACACTGTCACCTCTTAATTCAGTTTGTAAAATTCTAAGAATTTATAACCCAAATTTTACTGTCCTTCCAATAGAGATTTCTTCTTAAACCTAAATACTGAACAAAATGTTTTAAGCCATTTCTGAGCCATACAATTCTTTTCCTGCAAATGAAAAGAGAAACCACAATGGATAGTTTATTTTAAAGCAGATATTACTGAAACTGTAAATATTTTTAGCCCATTATACACTTAATGCCCAGCAGCTTGGCTAAGAATAAAGTGACATGTAAAAATAGTCATTTTGTACTCTGAAACCCATTAAATAGTTCAGTATAATGCCCAGCACCTGTTTGATGCATCTTAATCAATGTTATTTTGCCAGTCATAAAAAGAGAGAATGTTTTCGGTTTCAGATTTTCTTCTTCTTTAAAAAACTAAATGTAGCACCAAGTTCTTGAGTACCAAGTTAGCCTCTGTCTTCCTAACTTAGAAGGTAACACCTGGGCTTAATCATGGGTAACTAATAAAAACACAACTTTCCCCTCCACATAACCTACCTCATGGGATGTGAGAAAAACCTCCTCAAACAGGAGCCTTTACAACACTTGATTTCAATAGACAGTTAACTTTGTCCTATAATTTATAAAAAGGTTATCTGAAGTGATATGAGAACAACTGGTACAAGTCTGTAGAGTTCAGAAAGATGATAATGATAACACTAGGCATTATTTTTCTTCAGAGATAGGGAAGTGGAATCCATAGATTTCAGAAGGAAAGGAGGAGGAGGGAAGGAAGAAGTAACTTATTTAGAATCTACTACATTCAAATACTTCATGCTTAGCACCAAACTTTCAACCATGGTTCGACCAACATTATGCCAGCCTATCTACCATAAACATCACAATATTTTTAAGACAATGTAACATGAAACGCAAACTTAAGACTGCCCAGCTACCCTTAGTTTAATTATCAATACAAAGATCCACACATAAGTCTCATGATTTCCCTTATCTGTAATAACTAGTGTATATATGTCTAGGACAAGCAGAAGAGGTCAAAAGCTAGCACAGGGCTGGGAAGGTGGCTCAGTGGTACAGTGCTTGCCTTGCATGCCTGAGGTCCTGGGTTCAATTCCTCAGCACCACATAAGCAAAAAGAAAAAAGCCGGAAGTGGTGCTGTGGCTCAAGTGGTAGAATGCTAGCCTAGACTGAGGGACAGCACCCAGGCTCAGAGTTCAGGCCCCACGACCGGACCCCCCCCAAAAAGCTATGCACAAATGACCATATAAGCTGATGCTAAGCAAAATGAACCCCAAGATAGGGACACAAGAGATTTTATCTTTCTTGTTGCTCTTTTTAGTGTACTTACAATGTACTATGTGATTTTTTTTTTGTTTCTTTGTATGTTCTTCCCTCATGGGAATGGAGTCATTACCTTGCTCTTGTAACCCCTCTGTACAGGATCTCTAGAGTGTGTGTGTGTGTGTGTGTGTGTGTGTGTGTGTGTGTGTGTGTGTGTGTACATATATATATATTTTTTTTAATCCACAATACTTGGCATACTAGTTGGTGACAGCTTTTTATCTCTAGCCGAATCTGATGAAGACTTGGAGAAAAAATAACTAAGCCAAACAAACAAACAAACAAAAAAACACTGTCATAATCAAAACTCTTTGGAGCATGGGGAAGTCTCTGGCCAAAACCAAAGAGAGCTTTGACCCCAAAATTACAGGTCCCATAGCTATGGGCTCCCAAAGGGAAGATTCTAACCACGCCCTAATATAAACCCTTTCTTTTTCCTTTGATACTTCTAAATATCCAAAGATATATGACAGGCACAATATTAGTAAAACCTAAATCTCCTACTTAATTTTTTTTCTTTAAGAGTAAAATTTGCGATGATGAGAGAACATGCTTTATTCTGGCCTTAGCATTCAATTCCCCGGCGCAGATGTACAACAGAAAGACTACATCTAAAGCAATAGTAAATGGATGCTGACTGGACATAAGTCTGCATTTCTCATTTCAGCAGTGCCTGAATGAATGATCCAAAACACATACCGTCCCCCAAACAATAACAGCAGAGAAAGACTATGCCAGGAACAGAATTCCAAAAGTACTTACAGGGTTAAAAATGGACCAAAATGAACACAGTAAAGTTGTCTATGCTTAATGGTGAGTCCTGTACAATCAGTACACAGAAACCAAGAGGCTTAATTCAATGTGGGAAGAATCGTGGGGCTACTGATGGCCCCTTTTAAGCTACATTGGTAAAGGCACTGTTCTGTATTTAAGAGTTGTTCCCTAAGACAAATACCCTGTGTTTTCTCTACAAGATTTAAAAATAAAAGAAAACAAAAGAAAAAATTTAAAAAGGAAACTGTGGGAGGGAGAGAATATGATCAAAGTACATGGCATGCACTTATGAAAATGGCATAATAAAATTCATTTAAAACTGTGTAAGAACATTTTAAAATGGGAAAGGAAATAAGAAAGAGTAATGGAGTGATATGATCAAAGAACATGGTGTATATGAAAATATCCCAATGAAATTCATCACTCAAAATAGTTTTAATACACTAAAAGTAATTTTTTAAAAATAAGTTTTCTTTTTTTAGCCAGACCAGTAAGTGGTAGGAAACTAAATTTGAAAGATAATTGTCTTGGAAAAAATTATATTAAGTGAAGTAAGCCAGGCCCAAAGAAACATAGGTCCCATGGTTTCCCTTATTTGCAATAACTAGTATATATCTGAAGCAAGCAGAAATGGTCAGATAAGTTGATGTTAGGTGAAATGAACCCCAAGATAAGGACTCAAATGTTTTTTCTTTCTTGCTATTGTTTCTAACATATTTATAAGATGATGTCTTTGTTACTTTGCATGTCCCTCCCCCATGGTATAACCCCTGTTTTCACTGTATTTGATGTTGGTATAATTTGGGGAGAAGAGGGGGGAAAACAAATTGTTTAAATAGGGATACAGATGGACCCACTGCAACAATGAGATGTCGAAAAACGAACTTTACAACTTTGGTGGGGAAGTGGGAGGTGAGATGGGAGGGCAGGGATGGTAAGGGAAAACAAAGGAGGAGGCAACAATGCTTGATAAGAAATGTACTCATTACCTTGCTCATGTAATTGTAACCCTTCTGTACGGTATTTTCACAATAAAAAACTTATTATTAAAAAAAGAAAGTTGTCACAGCATTTTAAACTTTCAGAAGAATCCAAGTATATAAGATAGAGAAATATAGCAGTAACAGTTATTTTATACTAACTATAACATAAATTTCATATGTGATGCCATCATAAAGGATTTCTCTATGGTCAAGTATAGTATACAGATAGAAATGAATGTATTCCTACCAATCTATTTTTAAGTAATCATAAGATGCCGTATACTCACAAATTGGTATGTTGAATTGAAAGCTCTTTGCACAATTAAAGATAATGAAATAATAATTGCATTCATTTATAAAATGTTCACTGTAGTTAATTAAACAACAAATCACAACCAGTTAAGTAACAGAAGAAACTTTGGGGCTAGAAAGCCAAAAGGTTAAGACATATTAGAAAACTATATAGAAGAAATCAGTCGAGTATTATTTTAGTATGTAGCACAGATCTTGGTAAATACTTAATGAATACCACACCATTTCTGACTAGAAAATAAATACTTCCAATAGATGGATTCAATTAGGTAAATGGCATAATTTGTTCAGGAAAAGTACTGATGATCTGAATCTTTCAAATAGCTTCAAATTATCCTCAAATACTCAGTAAACAAGCTGATATGTTAAGACATACCAATAAAACAGAGTAGATGGTTAACGGTTTTAAGAGAGTGGGGATAAAATGATCTACTATATAAAGCCAGGTATAATAATCTCCAAATTACACCTTTCAAGCATAGTAAGGGAGGGTGGACTTAAGGGCAGTTTTCAGTAAGTGACTCTCCAACTCTTTGAGTACAGTGTTTGGTTTTGTGAAAATAAACAGAATCTAGAACATAGAGTATTATCCCATATTTAGGGTCTATATATTATATTTTAAATATGGGTCTTAGACAAGTGAATATCTGTAATGCCCAGGACCAGAAATATTTTGGATTAAAAAAGGTAGGGGGGAGGGGGGAGGGAGGGGGGGAGTAGGGTAGGGCTTACAAGCCAGGCACTGGTGGTTTACAACTGTAATCCTAGCTGCTCAGGAGGCTGAAATCTGAGTATTGTTTGAAATTAATTTGGGCAGAATAGTCCTAGAGACTCTACCTCCATTTAAATGAGGAGTAGAACACCAGCTTTCAGTGAAAAAGTTGAGAAAAGGGTCTGGTATGGACACAAGAAAGAAAGAAAAGAAAAAAAGATAAGAAAAAGAGGAGGGAAGAAGGGAAATATGCATAATGAAAGATCTTGAGGAGGTGCCCCAAGTCTAAACATAACATTCACTTATATTTCATACATATCTTATATCTATGGTCTGAATATTAATATGCACTAGTTTTAGTGTAATTGAATTTTGTGTGGGGTGGGGCCGGGGACATTGTCCCTACATGTTGAAAAGCTGTTTTACTTTAAGGCTGGCATTCTACCACTTGAGCTATAGCTCCACTTCTGGCTTTTTGATGATTAATTGGAGATAAGAGTCTTATGGATTTTTCTTACTGGGCTGGCTTTGAAATTTGATGCTCAGATCTCACCTCCTGAGTAGCTGGGATTAGAAGTATGAGCTACCCCAATGCTTGGCTGTGATTGAATTTTGACCACAATTCATCACCTGAGCTCAAGTGTGGAAGTTTCCAAGTGTAGGATTCTGTCAGTGCTCAAAATATTTCAGATTTTGGATCATATCAAAATTGTGGATTAAGGATGCTCAACCTGTATTAAGAAACTATTTCAGTTTGGATTTTTATCTTACAGTAAAAGAGCTATAACCACAGAAATAATAAAAAAAATAGTGTTAACAAAACACCAACTCCTAGAAGATTTATAGAACAGTAACAACAACTTAATATTTCCTAGTCTCTTGTCAATTCATTATCTTCCATTTAAAGGTGTTTTACATACATTTTAAAAGGCCTAAAGGAGCTTTTATAATATTTCAAACTCAAAAGTATTCTCCTGAGGATTAATATAACATGCTCCCTATAACCAACCAAAATCTCAATTTGCTTCCATTAATATGTCAAGACTGTAAAAATAAGTCAAGACTAAAAATGGTGGGTTCTCAATCTCTTGAGTTTTTTAATATCTTGGATGATATTATAACTTTCACAGACTTTGGAGCCCTAATATATCTCTATAAAGAATGTAAATTGTATCTCTATTATCATGAAAGATGTAAAGGAATTAAGACAGGCCTTACCTCCCTTCTTATTTTACTTCTGTATTTTTGTGATTTGTGGCCTCATAAAACTGGTTTTCCAAAATGAACTTCATTCTATCTGCCATTGTTTCCCCACAATCACCAGGATTTATTTATTTTTCACTCAACACTTACTTATTAAAATTTACCAAGTACAAGACACTGCAAGGAGCAAGTAATATGAGAAAGTCACAGACTCAACTTTGAGTTTTAAATCTAATGGATGACAATACTCATACATAAGCATCTACTCTACTAGGCAGTCAAGTCCTACCACAATGATGAAACCAAGCTCCAAGGGGTCTGAGAGGACTCAGCTATGAGAAATTGGTTAAATACAAAAAAAGTACAGGAGATAGGATTTGAGCTGGATTTGAGAGGATGGGGTTTTGCTAATCAAAAATAAAGGGAGGGGAATAGAATGGAGCAGGCACTGAATTTAAGCAAAAGAAATACAATGAAAAAAATCTGCAAAAGCAAAAAAAAAAAATGCGGGCTGGGAAGGTGGCTCAGTAGAGTGCTTGCCTTGCACGCATGAGGCCCTGGGTTCGATTCCTCAGCACCACATAGACAGAAAAAGCCAGATGTGGCACCATGGCTCAAGTGGTAGAGCGCTAGCCTTGAGCCGAAGAGCTGAGGGACAGCGCCCAGGCCCAGAGTTCAGGCCCCACGACCAAAAAAAAAAAAAAAAAAAATGCATTGAGTACCACATACCACAGATTGGCAAGGGTTAGTAGCTAAGAGCAGGGTTTATTCTAATCATGCTAGAGAAGGAATGAGGTAAGTAGATCACCTGAACTTTTTGTCAGTGGTTTCACCAGCTTTCTTCCTCTATAAGTCATGTGCAGGGTGGTCAGCAGAGAATCCAACACAAGGGAAGAAGGAAGAGCCAAATCCCAGTGAGCTGTCAAGGTGCAGGACCTAAAACTGACCAGGCAGAGAATCATATCTGTGGTCACTCCTTCTCATATCAATCTAAAAAATCTATAAAAACAGTGAAATAAGAATTTCCAAAGAAAAAGTAGAAGAGTATAAAATTAACCCTCAAAAATCAATGGCTCTTCTGTATGCCAACTATGAGAAGAGCACGGTTGAAATCAGGAAAGCAACTCCATTTGTAATTGGCCCACAAAAAATGAAATACCTAGGAATTAACTTAACCAAAGAAGAAAAGAACCTCTATGATGAAAACTTTAAAAACCTGAAAAAGGAAATCAAAACAGAACTTAGAAAGTGGAAAAAACTTCCCATGCTCCTGGATCAACATCGTAAAAATGGCAATACTTCTCAAGGCTATCTACAAAAATGTGATACCTATCAATATTCTGACTTCATTCTTCAAGGAAATAGACGAGGCAATCCAAAAATTCATATGGAACAATAAAAGACCCCGAATAGGGTGGTGGGGAGAGGGGGAGGCTGGGAAGGGATGTGAAGGGTAAACAAAGGAGGAGGCTGCAATGCTTGGTAAGAAATGTATGCATTATCCTGCCCATGTAATTGT
>NW_012267248.1:15900385-15933145 GCF_000151885.1 Dipodomys ordii | reverse complement strand
GGATTGCATGAAGTTGCAGAGCTTCTGCATGGCAAAGGACATAGCTAGCAAGATCAACAGAAAGCTTACAGATTGGGAGATCTTCACTAGCCATACAACAGACAAGGGTCTCATATCTAAAGTATACCTGGAACTCAAAAACTTAAATCCTCCAACAACAAACCCTCAAAGAAACAACTTCCCAATAAATATGTGGGATAAAGACTTAAAGAGAAATTTCTCTGAAGAGGAAATAAGAATGGCCAATAGACACATGAAGAAATGCCCAACCTCTCTGGCCATAAAAGAAACGCCAATCAAAACAACATTGAGATTGCACCTCATCCCAGTTAGAATGGCTATAATCAAGAAATCTAATAACAACAGATGCTGGAGGGGGATGTGGCAAAAGGGAAGCCTACTGCATGGTTGGTGGGAATGTAAACTTGTTCAACCACTTTGGAAAGCAGTATGGAGGTTCCTCAAAAGACTCCACATAGAGCTCCCCTATGACCCAGCAATCCCACTTCTGGGCATTTACCCAAATGATCACTAACAAGGCCATACTAGAGCTACCAGCACTATGATTATTACAGCATTATTTACCATAGCTAAGATATGGAACCAACCCAGATGGCCCTCAGTAGATGAATGGATCAAGAAAATGTGCTATATAGACACAATGGAATTCTATGCCTCCATCAGAAAGAATGACATCACTCCATTTGTTAGGAAATGGAAAGACTTGGAAAAAAATAAGTAAGCCAGACCCAAAGAAACATAGGTCCCATGATTTCCTTTATTTGCAATAACTACTATATGTCTGGTACGAGCAGAAAAGGTCAGATAAGATGATGTTAAGTGAAATGAACCCCAAGATAGGGACACATGTGTTTTTTTTCTTCCTTGCTATTGTTTCTAAGGTACCATGTGATTGTTTTTTGTTGCTTTGTATGTCCCTCCCCCACGGTATAACTCCTGTTTTCACTGCATTGGGGAAGGGAAAAAACAAATTGTTTTAAATAGGGATACAGATTGACCCATTGCAACAATGAGATGTACAAGACGCTATGTCAAAAAAACGAACTTTACAATTTAGGCAGGGGTTGGGGAAGTGGGATGTGGGGGGGTGTAGCTGAGGAGGTGGGAGGGAAGGGATGATAGGGGAAAAACAAAGGAGGAAAAAATGCTGGATAAGAAATGTACTCAATACCTTGCTCATGTAACTGTAACCTCTCTGTACAATATTTTCACAATAAAAAAACTTAATTAAAAAAAGAATTTTTAAAGGAAACTTGCCTTCAATTATTTCTCTAAGCAATTAACTCAGCCAGCACCTCTTTCTTTGCTTCATTAGTCAGTTAACTGGTGACAGGTGACTAGATTCTGCCAATAACAGTAAAAATGATTAATGCTAACTTCCAGGCCTAGTCATAAAACAATTCCACATGTAGTCTTCATGTTGTTGTTGTTTTTTTCCGTTTGGGGGGGGGTGTGAATAGAAAGCCTTGCACTTGCTTGCCTGGCACTCTACCACTTTTGAGACATGCCTTTATCCCAGCTTTTTGCTAGTTATTTTGGAGATAGTTTGTCAGACTGGGTTGGCTTTGAATTGAGATCCTTCAGATCTCGGCTTGCTGAGTAGTCAGGATTACAAGGCTTGAGCCACCTGTGTTCAGATTTTTTCTCTGTCGATATAGTATAAAGTGTACAGTAATTTTGGAAGTTGTCTATTGAATATGAAAAGGCTACAAAATGGAAATACCTGAATTCCTAAAGGATTA
This sequence comes from Dipodomys ordii, assembly GCF_000151885.1. Lineage (NCBI taxonomy): Eukaryota > Metazoa > Chordata > Mammalia > Rodentia > Heteromyidae > Dipodomys > Dipodomys ordii. Next base: position 15,931,382 of record NW_012267248.1, on the reverse strand, counting down.
TTGAGAATAATACCACCTGCCATGTGCTACTACTCATTTTGGATCTCATGTAGATAAAAGTTCTTTTGTGTTAAGCCAGTGAAATTTAAGAAACCACCTATCAAAATATTTTTTTATAAATTTTACTATGGTTATTTAAGATGTCTATAGACAATAAAAGGTTACTACACTGAAACGAATGAACATATCTCTACCATCTTACACAATTATGTTTTGTTTTTGTGGCAAAAGCAACTCACTTAGCATGAATCTCATATGCAATACAATTTTATCACTTATGGTCCTCATACTATATCATGAAGTCTCTATACCCTTGCCCATCATACATATGTTTCTCTGTATCCTCTGACCTATATCTTTCCATTTCCTTCCTCTCCCCTTCCATCCCTAGTAACTACTGATTTTTATTCTCTGTGTTTAATTTTTAGATATTAGTAATGCAATGATTCATTGAGGAAGGGAGCTACAGCATGCAGTAGGTCCTTACCACAACTACAAACATGGAAAGGGAAGCAGGAAGGATCAAGTAGGAAGTCTCAGTCTGAATAATAGTTTCAAGAAAGGTCTAGTCAGACCAGTGAAAATTCTGGAGCCAGTGTGGTGTACTAGAAAAATCCCATTGCAATGAACCTGTAATAAGAACCACTATCATGCTCCATTATCAACCAGGAGAATCCAAAGGTTAAGCAGGGCCTTAGCATCAATGCAATGGTGGCTATGGGGCAGAGCATCTGAGTCATCAGTCAACCATGCTTCTTCCATCGGATACTACACTCTTCAAATTTCCAACTTTCAAGTCTCACTTGCCTTTGCTTCTCATTTGCCCATTTCTACCCTAGCCCTTCTTCCGTTGCTCTCATCTATTAGCTCCTCGCCTTTGCTTCTCATTTGCCCATTTCTACCCTAGCCCTTCTTCCTTGCTCTCATCTATTAGCTCCTCCTCTTTCTCACTCATACACTCTATCGCCTAGAGTGAAAACACTGGATATTCAATCTCTAGAAGATTTAAAAATATTCCTTAACCTTCTTGTTCTTTCCTTTCACATTGAAGTTTCTAGTAAGAGCAGAACAAACAGACCGTCTTCTTTCTCATTTTTCCTTGCTCAAACAATTGTTCCTGCCAGTATGACTGAATGTACTAGTTGCCAAATCCAGTAGAGCTTGCTTGATCTGTGTAAAGTATTTAACATTCTACACCATTGTCTCTTTCTGAAAATCCCCACTTTGGGTTTTGGAAAATTCACCCTATCCTTAAGTATTCCTCTCCTTCATATATTCCTTCTATGTCTTCTTTTTATTTCCTCCTCTTTAAATGTCCATTGCCTAGAACTGGGTCACTTTATTCTGTCTCCATTAATCTTGCTCTCCAATCTTAAGATCTAATTGAGCAGACATAAACTAATGACATCACTCATACAGGCACCCAAACCAGAAATCTGAGAGTTGTTTGGAGTTATTTCTTCTCTCAATCCCCATATCCAATCAATCACCCAGTTTGTGGGTTCTTTTTTGTTGTTATTGTTGGTGTTTTGGTTTTGGTGCCCGTCCTGGAGTTTGAATTCAGGTTCTAAGAACTGTTCCTGGGTTTTTGTGCTCAAAGCTAGCATTCTATCCCTTGAGTTACAGCTTTACTTTCTGGCTTTTTGGTGGTTAACTGGAGATAAGAGTCCCACAGACTTCCCTACACGTGCTGGCTTTTGAATCAAGATCCTCAGATCTTAGTCTCCTGCCACCAGCACCTGGTTGGATTCTCTTTCTTAACTGACCCTAAATCCATCATCTCTTAATTTCTATCCCTGCTGCCAGTGCCCTGTCACTTCTGTGGACTTCTGTAGGAGCACAGTGGCCTGTGCATTGGCCTTGGATCACATTAGTTTTCTCTGCTTTGCTTCAAGACAATATTTCTATAGCACAAATATACTTATGAAACTTCATTAAAATTCCTAAGGTGATTCCCTATATATAAAAGAAAATCTCCTCAGAATGATGTGTAAGATCCTTACTGATTCATCTTACTCAATGTCACCAAACTCTAGTCACATGGAACTCTGGAATTCATAGAATTTGGCATGTTTTTTGTGCCTCTGTGGGTCTGGGCAAGCCTTTTTCCCTGAATACATTTTATCCCATCCTTGTCCAATTAGAAGAATTCCCCACATATTCTTTCAATATTCAGTTTGGGATTTCATTTGTTTAGTGATCTTTATTGATGGACTCACTTTTCTTTGAGCTCCTTACTAATCCCATGCCGCCAGCCTCAGGATATTCAAGTTGCTCTTGTACTGTTTATGACAGCTCATGACATATGTGGCAGACAGCCACCCTTTCTTGTTTCTTTTGTACATCATAACATGAAGTAGGCACTTAATGTTTACTTATTGGAAGAATGAATGATGAACACATTCCATCTCCCATCTTGAGTTTAGCCTGACTAAATTTGTATCTTACAAAGATAGTTCTTGAGCTTGAGCTCACTGGAGATCTTGCAGAGACCTGAGAGGAAAGAGTCTGGGTCCCAGTATTACAAAAAAAAAAAAAAAAGCTGGGAGCTGGGAAGGTGGCTCAGTGGTAGAGTACTTGCCTTGCATGCATGAGGCCCTGGGTTTGATTTCTCAGCACCACATAAACAGAAAAGGCCAGAAGTGGTGCTGTGGCTGAAGTGGTCGAGTGCTAGCCTTGAGCTGAAGACCACAGGGACAGTGCCCAGGCCCGGAGTACAGGCCCCACAACTGCCAAAAAAAATGCTGGGGGGAGGAAAAGAGAAAGAAGGGAAGGGGGAGGAGGGGAGGGGAGGGGAAAGGAGAATTTCATCTACTTGGTGTTATGACTGGCATTCAGCTTCCTAAGAACAGGATTTGTTTTTGTCTTGAGCTGATTCCTGAAGTCCAAGTCTGCCAAAAATCTATGATGTCATTAAGCTTAACATTTTACTGAGCTAGTAACATTACTCAAAATAGTGTGCCAATAAATCAGCTTTTAGCTCAACCTCAATGAAATCTCAGAGCAGGCCTCCCAAGTTTTCTACAACTAACCGGTGATAAACATTTCTGACTATAACAACTGAAAGGCCCATCAGTTCTTTTCATTATAAAAGCATCATGAAAGCCTCTTGAAAATTTCCTTCTAACCACAGATTTAAGTAGCATGTGCTTCTTGGCTGTAGATTGATGATGCCAGAGAAATGCCTTGAGGATGGAAAGCTTACAAGTCTAGCCAAAACACTAAATGGCTTCAGGGCATCAAGAGAAACTCATTGAAGTAGGTAAATGTTTGGAGAAAATCTGTGTCTAGTGGGTGGTTCTTTCATGTATATACAAAATTTTCCTTTGGGGTGCTGAATAGGAGTTCTAATTATCTCCCTATAACTCTCTCTACATTCTCAAGTTTAGTCAACACTGCTGTTTCTTCCCTTCTTGTTTGTCCTCTGCCTAAGTTTTTTAGTTAAATTACTTCATAATTGTGTTGTACTATGTCAGAAAATGTGTTTATTTCGAAGTGTTTAGGTAGGGGTAAAATGTCTCAAATGGTTCTTGATTGGGGGAGGGAGTGAGGGGAGTGGTTCATGCCTGTAATTCCAGCTATATAATCCCAAAGACAGAATTTGGAGGATCTCACTCCAAAAATGTGAAACTCCATCTAACAAGTAATTTAAAAACAAAAAGAGGTGAGGGATGGCTTAACTACTAGAGCACCTGCTTAGCAAGTGCAAGGTCCTGAGTTAAAAAAAAATCAAGACTGTGCTATCAAACATTCACACGCAAGTCTTATTCGAATAGCCTGCTGTTGTCAGGATATGTAGATGTGGTAAAAGAAATAACAGTATAACTAAGAACTTACTGCACTTTTGACAAAGCATGGGCTCTCCTTTCCTTCATTTTTACTAGCACAACACCTTTGAGACATTTCCTCATATAGAATCACACTGGACACCACTTCTTTCTCACCAGGTAGGTTGGTCCCATACTTGAGGGGTACCATTATACAGGATAGCTACTGTAATTCCATTCTTTTTCCTGAAACCGTTTCCCATTTTCTCCAAACAGGATTTCTAAATAACAGTGCTCAAAACAGAGTACATTTCCAAAGTTCAGACAGAAGTCTTGTGTTAACTTCTGTATAGAGAATTTTGTGCTGGCCACATATTTTTTGGATGCAAAATTTGCTATAAATGTAACTTTCTTTAAAGTATGTGTGTTAATATGAAACAATTTTTTGTGGTACTGGGGATCGAACTCAAAGTCTTGGGCTTGCTAGACAGGTGCTCTATTACATAAGCCACACCTTTAACACCTTTTAACCAGTAAGGTCTTACTTTATGCCTGGGCCAGCTGTCTGTGATCCTCCTACATTAGCTTCCCCATAACACTGGGGATGATGGATGTGCATCACTGTGTCCAGCCATTGTGTTTCCATAGTAGCTGGGATAATAGATGTGTGCTACTATGGGTTGAGATGGAGTCTAGGTACCTCTTTTTTGTTGGGCTGGCTTTGAACCATGATCTTTTCATCTCTACCTCTCAAGTAGAAGGATATAGGCGTGAGCCCTCCTACCTGGTTCACAATGCTAAATTTCCAACTTCCACATTGGGATTTTAGCTCCTTCTTTCTAGAACATGGCTGCATTTAATAAACCAGATGTATCTACAGTAATAAACAAAGTTTCAAAACAACTTAGGTGAAAATCTTTTTCACCCAGGTAAAAGTCTTTTCTAACAGAAGCAATTCAGATAGCTTGTAATCAACCATATGTTACTTTCCCAATGAGAAATACTAGTTACCAGGTAAGAAATCTTCCTAATAATGTCAACTTATATGGCAGGTGTTGTGCTCAGGACCTTCGTGTGAGTATTTCCTCATTTTATTTTTTTCTATGACAGGGTGAAGTAGGTAATGTTATAGGTTGTAGATGTAGGGGACAAAGAACTTTGAGGAAAAATGAACATTAATCAAGCACTGCCAGGTGGCACTGTGCCATTTAAGTGTTCTGCAACTTTATAATGTATTAGTAGACCTATCTCACAGAGGGGAAAACTGAGAAGTGTACAGACAGACCAAGGTTGCACCATTGAGAAATGATCCTGTACTCTCTTTGGTCCAGTACAACATGGGTATAACTCCTCTAAACCTGGAGGTGGAACTAAAAACCACTGAGGGGAATAGGTGTAAATAGTAAATATGCCTGCTAGCCACTGAACCCACTAACACTGAGTGGACTCAGTGCCTTAAGGGTACCCAGTAAGTTCTTTCTTAAATACAGAGGGCATGAAAGACAAGCTTTGTGTTTCAATTTAACCTAGATATCGAAGTCAATGAATATAAATCTCAAATATGGCCCACAGCTGCCCCTTCTAAAGATCATATAAAGCAGAAAATACAGAAAAGATAAGCTCCAGAAAGCCACCAGTATTCACTGGCATACTCTTCTCAGCTGTCTTTCTTCTTGTCTAACTGACTATCTGGGAGTACAGTTATACATACAGTTACACAGCCAAAAGACACAAACAATGCAACTATCTATAAATTGGCAAATGGGTAAACAAATTATAGTATATTTGTGGTGCACAATAGAATCTTAGCCAGCTTTTATTGCTTTAGGACTTAATATGGATGATCCTCAAAAGTATTATCTGAAGGGCTTGGGCATAGTGGGTTATACCTATAATCCCAGCTGATTTGGAGTGGAGGTAAGAGGCTGTCTGGACTTTTTTATTTAACTTTGAGGGAACACACTAACAGATTTCTTCTTATGAGGTCTCTAAGCAGCAGTCTTTTTGGGTGTGGTACATTCAGTGATGGGGTATACATTGTTCTAGCATTGGAAAAGTTAGCTATCTGAAAAGCAAAACAAGCAGGTGGTAGGGCACCTGCAGAAGGCTTTGAGTTCAATCCCCAGTACTGCCAGAGTGTAGGATGGGAGGGTGGGGGAGGGGGCTGACATGCTAAATGAAAGAAGTCAGAAATGAAAGATTGCATTTGTAAGATTGTATTTATATGAAATACTAAGAAAAAGTGAAATCATAGATGCAGAAGCAGATTAGCAGTTGCAGGGGGTGAAGAGAGCAGGCATGGGGTTTCCTTTGGGATAATGAAAGTGTTTTAGAACTAGATAATGATGCCAATTGCACAACACAGTGAATGTACTAAATGGCACTGTATTACATACTTTGAGAGTTAACTTTATGTCACATGACTTTAGCTCAACAGGAAACCTGTACAAATGAGAATACACTCCTTCAGTATATGCTGTACAAAGCCACACACAGGCCCCACCCTGGGCCCTTTTTACATTACACACAAATAGACAGATGGATTTCCTGTAAGTAAGCTGACTTTTGAAGAAAAAAAATGTTAGAGAAAAAGAAAATGAGAACTAAGCCATCTCAAAAAAAATCCAAACTTAACACACTTAATGTTCTTTGTCCTCTTCTTATCTCCTTTATCCAGCTAGAACAATGCATACCCCATCACTGAATGTACCACACCCAGAAAGACTGCTGTTAAAGACCTCATAAGAAGAAATGTTAGTGTGTTCCCTTAACATTAAATAGAAAAGTCCAGCAGGCCTTTAAACATTTCAGAGAAGTTCAAACCCAAACAACTAGGGATCACTTTACTATCACAGTGAGAAAAATGTTTAAAGATTTCCAGCATTAACAGTGATGAGACAAGCAGGTGTTCTCATATTTTGCTGGTGGGAGACTCTATTGATGCAACATTTTTGGAATGCCATTTGGCATTATCTTTGACTCAGCTTTTATGAACTCACCTTTCAGACACCAAATAGATATGTGAGAATTTATTTTCAGTATTGATGAGAGTGATAAAAACCTAGAGCGCTTCTGTACGCTGACATATGGGGGCAGTTAACAAATTATGGTAGAACTATAAATAGGATTTAGGCAGCTTCTTTACAAGAAGCACTAGCAGGGTACTGGTGGCTCGTAACTGTAATACTAGCTACTAAGAAGGCTCAGTTCTGAGGATCACAGTCCAATGTCAGCTAGGAGTAAGAAGTTCATGAGACTCTTATTTCTAATTAGCCAGCAAAAAGCTGTAAGTAGAGGTGTGGGTCAAGTGGTAAAGTGCCATCCTTGAGTAAAAATGTCAAGTGAGAGCACAAGGCCCTGAGTTCAAGCCTCTGTACCACACTGGCATGTGCACACAGATATACACAAAATGAGGAAGGAAGGAAAGAATGAAGTAAGGAAGGGAGGGAGGGAGGATGGGAGGGAAGGGAGAGAAAGAGAGAAGTTTTATTATTTTTGTTTTTTTGCCAGTCCTGGGGCTTGAACTCATGGCCTGGGCACTGTCCCTGAGCCTCTCAGTGCTCAAGGTTAGTGTTTTACCACTTGAGCCACTGCACCACTTCTGGTCTTTTCTGTTTGTGTGGTACTGAGAAATTGAACATGCCAGTGCATGCCAGGCAAGCACTCTACCATTAAGCCACATTCACAGTCCAGAAAGAAGTTTTAATAGTAAAAGATTAAGTCTGTTAAATTTATTTGGACTATATTAACATCAAAGTCTTATAAAAAAGATGCTAACTAGATTATAATAAAACTTTCTGGTAATTCAAAAAGATTACTAACCATTCAAGGTAAGTGATTGGCAACAATAAATTCTATTTAAAAACTGAAGTCTAAAAGAACTGAAAAATGAATAAAAACCTATACATCATCCCAAAAGACATTTTATCATTTACCAAAACTGTAAACATGAAGCAAAACCATCTTGGCTTCCATTTTTCCTCCCTTCTCACACTTTTGACTGAAGGTGCTAATGAGGACAGATGTCAAAAAGCAGGAGAGAAACAAGGTGCTTGGTGGATAGCAGCCACAATTTTTTTCCCAGTACTAGGGCTTGAACTCAGGATATTATACTTGCAAAGTAAGTACTCTACCACATGAGCCATTCCACCAGTCCTAGAGGTAGGAGTTTCATCTTCATGAGCTGACTCTATTTTAAAAAGCTTCACCTGCTGGTATTCTGTTTCTGGCTTTTCTAGATGAAGACTTATTTTCTAGAAGTAGAATATACAAAGTTAGCAGTAAAACTGGCTAAGGAGAAGACAAAAAAAAGAGAACTCAATAGGCTTACAGTTGGAGGCTAAAATAAAAATGATCATTTGTAAATACAAGTTTCATCTCCTCCTTAAAATTTTTAAACTAATGCTCAAGTGAGGTGTATCTCCAAATCTGTAGCTTAAATAAAAACAACTATGACAGACACTGTGGCAGATGAAATGCTTTACATGTCATAGCCGTGATGCTGAAATAAGGGATCCTGGATTCTCACCAAAGAACAATCTGGCTTTGAAAGTTCTGGGACATGTTCTTGTTCTTGTGAGACTTCTGAGAACTTAGAGAAAATGTAGGTTGTTGCCATATAGTTTGGACTTAACATGAAGAGAACTCAGATAAAAAGGAGTTCCCACCCTATGAAGTAACACTATAATCTGGTTGAATTCCTTCTAACCACCAGCAATGTATTCCTTAGAGGTTTTGAAATACATATCCATAGCCCAGGAATAGGACATGTGGTAGGTATCTGTGTGGATTTCTTTATTTTATTTTAATTTTTTTGTCAGTTGTGGCGCTTGATCTCAGGATGGGTGCTGTACCTGAGCTCTTCTGCTCAAGGCTAGCACTCTATCACTTTGAACCACAGCACCACTTCTGGTTTTCTAGTGGTTAATTGCAGATAAGAGTCTCATGGACTTTCCTACCCAGTCTGGCTTCAAACTACAATCCTCAGATATCGGCCTCCTGAGTAGCTGGGATCACAGGTGTGAGCCACCTGTGCCTGGCGACTGTGTGGACTTCTAAAGCATGTACCTCAGTCTTCTCATCCCTCAAATGGACTTGGTAACAGTATTTTCTTCAGAAGTTGTGACTAAGGAAAGACTGGTTAACAGATGGAAGAAACTTGTAGTAATAGCTGGTATACTAACTTAAGCACTCAATCCTAGCTACTTGGGAAGCAGTGATGGGAAATCAAAGTTCTTTTTGCCAGCCCAGGCTAAAAGAAGTTTAGGAGATTCCATCTCAACCAAGGGCTGGGCATAGCACCACACATCTGTTATCCTAGTCACTGAGGAAGCAAAATGGCTGACTGAAGTGGTGTGTGCCTGTCCTTCGCAATGACACAGGGAAGCACAGGTAAGAGGATTGAAGCCCAATCTACCCTGAGCCTAAAAGTAAGGTCCTACCTCAAAAATCATCAATACAAAAAGAGGCTGAGGTAGCATAGCTTGACTGTGAGACCTTAGGTCCAATCTGAACTACTGCCCAAAAAGAAAAAAAAAAGGAAAGGAAAGGAAAGGAAAATGATCTGAAGTAGTTTCTCCAGCACAGTAAACACATTAAGTGTTAATTATAATGGCTCCCAGAAAGTCTGGCCTGCACAGTGTGTCCTGAAACAGATGGCCAATCATTCCTTTGTTATGAAGCTTCCCTCATGCAGAAACACATCTTTTAGAGGCTCTATACAAATTCTACTCATTGCCAAGGCTCAGGTCTAACTCATACCTAGCCAGGGATTAGATGTCCCCAAAGCCAGTTGTTCCTTAGATTATGAAATGTAGACAGAATGCAGTGCTGATATCAGAAGGAACATTGGTGCTGGAACTTGAGGCCTGACTTCACTATGGTATGTGCTTAATGAACCATATACCTGGGGATTTGATGTCTCCAAACTTCAGCTCCTTTCTCTGAAAAACAGTTCAAAATTGTCACTTTTATGAGTTTTCCTCAAAGATGGAAAGGAACAAGGTAAAGCTTCTATGCTATCATGAACCAACGACATCAGCATGTCCCCTGCCTCTGCCCTAAGGACAATACTATGAGAAATTAAAGAGACTCTTGGGAGTTGGGGGGAGGGGAGGATAGCAGATTGACTAAAAGAAGCCTTTTCCAAGTCTAGGAGAGTACTCTAAACAACTCTGTACTTCCATTATAAAATTCATTTTAACATAATCTGCCAACAACATGGCTGATTTTATTCTTGCTCTAAGGAGGGAATATTTTATCCATATAGCCCTTCTCTAACTTTTATATGATATTACGGTTTTCTTGTTGTTTTTAAGATTTGTTTCACAAAATCCAGAAAGTCCATATAGAAGAAGTAGAAAAAAAGAGTTGCCACCCAGAGTAATTTGTAATTTTTTTTAATACTTAAAAAGAGAATTTTAAACCAAACGTTCCACAAGCAAATCAGAAGCAACACAAGATAAAAACGCCAGAGAGACAATCTGGCAGCCATGCCACCAGTATTCAGGTGGCAGCTCCAAGACTTACAAGACCAGCTAAAGGAAGTGGGAGCTGCACCTTTACACCCGCCTCCGCCTGACCACCTGTGGCAGCCTGAGGAAGCCAACAACCCCCACACACTTTCCAGCTGCATCTCCGCCAGCCACAAAGTACGCACAGACAACCAGCCAATGCAGAACATTCTATCACAAGCACCAATGTGAAAAGGGAGAGATTTTCAACTTGAGATGAGTAACCTGTGTTATTTAGATTCTATCACCAAGACCCAAAGCCAAGCTAAGGGGAGATCCCTTGAAACACCCCAACACTGATAACACTACACAAAACATTACAATCAGATTCTCGGGGCACTTGAAAGGCTGAGGCAGCAAATCCTCTGGTAGTGGGTGAGGTCCAAGTGGTGGTCTCTTGGGGGCGGTAGCTCTTGCCTGTACTGTTCAATGACAAATGGAAATGTCACTGGGTCCCAAAGCAGAGTCCTGTTCCAGGACTTCGAATCAGACTGGACAAAGAACAGACCAATGACCCTATGACCCCACATTGTCCTACACATGAAAAGCCTGGGTTTCATTGAATGAATGGAATTCACATGTTCAGAGCAGTGTTCTTTAAAGGGGTTGCTGCTTCAGAAATTCACAAAAGCCATGGAAGTCAAGTGGAGAGAACAGGGAAAAATTAAGAACAACTGTTTATAAGTCATTTAAAAATTTTTTGTTCTACTTGAATAATTTTTATCACCATGTTAAGCAGCTAAATTAGAATGCACCTGCACTTTATTGTGAGAGAACACACCTGCTCTTCAAATATGACTTGAAAATAATTTGGTTTTCCCCTTTACCTACCTAGGATGCTCTCGTTTTAGATTTAAGCTGGAAAATGAGAAGAAAAGTTGAATAAATTCAAAATCTGTCCGCAGCTTATAAACAAATTATCAATGGACATTAGAGAAAATGTGATTCTTTAACATACTCCCATAACACAAGCTACACCCACTGTTTGGAAGTCAGAGCAGTCTCACATCACCAAACTTCTAACAATATGCAGGCGCTGTCTATAAACACAAGGAATATCTTCTTAGAACAGTTAGGCTGTTAAAAGCCCTGTCCTAAGTTAATATCCCTCTACTCTAAATTAATTGTAATTTACTACTAATCGCATCTCTGATGTTCTTTGGCCACTGAGGTCAAAGTAACTATAGCAAAATGTTTCACATATTACCATTTCACATGTAACTATACAGAGCCACTTTCAGTTAGAGCCTCAAAAGTGGAGGTTGTCTTTCTCTGACTGGTCCTCCTAAGTCTGATAATACTTATAAGTATAACTAGTTACACATCTTTTTTTCGGTGCTGAGGAGTGAACCCAGGGCCTAGAGTACTTGAAAAGTACTCTAGCCTAGTCTTTTCCCCAGCCTTTAAGATATACATCTTTAAATGATCAGTTAACGCTAATAAGCTTTAAAGGTAGACACTGAAGTCTTTTGTGCTGACAAACCCAAAGAACCACATTTCCTTCAGACAGGATGCCTTTGGGTAAAAGTCTGACTTAATTTTTTTCTTCTAAAAAAACAGGTTATGGTATCTGTAATTGCCCCCTCTTTTTTTTTTTTACAAGAATGTAAATTCTACTGCCTGTAGATTTACCCAAAGCAAGAGAGGAAATTTCTGTATGTTTTTGAGAACTATAGTTTTTATTATAAATTCTAAAATGGAATTTCCTGCCATTTGCCCCATCCCCTATTACCCTGGTAAAATGGCCATCCTGGAACTAAACTCATCTTAATTTCCCACCATCATTTGCAAGAACTTCTCTTGGAGGGGAAAAAAAAAACTATAACCATAAGAGACACCTAAGCAATGTAAATTCAGTATTTCAGAGTTAGCTCCTCTAAACTCTTTCAAGATGAAAGATTTTTACTATTTCCCATTCATCTTCTCTTCCAGAAATGTTAGGGTAATAAAAGTCCTTTGCCTTGGATCTTTCCATAGTGTCTGTCTTAATATATTTTGATACAGCATTTGAGAGATTAACAGTTTCAATCATTCACTCTTGTCCTCAAAAGTATATTACAAGGTAAAACTTCAGCCTCATCTACAAGAAAAGCTTAAAATCCATGCTTCTTAAAAGCATCTAATTAAATTATGCTTCTTCTGTAATTCCATCCATATATAAATAAAAAACAAAAATGCACATAAATGCACACTTGTGTTCAAAGATATGTTCTTGAATGTTTGGTGGCAGTGCTATTCACAATGGCCCCAAATGGAACACCATATAATGGATAAACGCGGGGTGGGAGTGGGGGTGGCAGAGGGGGGTAATACAGTCATGTAATGAAATGCTATATAGCATGGAGGATCAAACATTGACATCAACCAAAATACACAACATGAATGAATCTAACCGTTTCATTCATATTATTGAATGAAAAATATCTTATAGCTTGTGCTATATAACCACTTATATATATAAAGTTCAAAACCTGGCAAAGGGGCTGGGAAGATGGCTCAGTGGTAGAGCACTTGCCTTGCATGCCTGAGGCCCTGGGTTCGATTCCTCAGCACCACATAAGCAAAAATGAAAAAAGCTGGAAGTAGCGCTGTGGCTCAAGTGGTAGAGCGCTAGCCTTGAGCTGAAGAGCTGAGGGACAACACCCAGGCCCAGAGTTCAGGCCCCACGACCAGATCCAAAAAATAAAAAAAAAAAACCTGGCAAAGCAAATTGAGGCTTTTACAAATCAAAATAGTGGTTGTTAGAGAGAAGCTGAGGGAGAACTAGAGTGTAAAACTGTTCTGTGTCTTCATCTGTGTCTTCAACAGCTGGTGAAATCAGGGTGTTCACTGTGTGAAAATTCACCAGTATGATGAATGTGTGTAATATACATATTTTTCTTTATGCATATTATCATTCAATTAAAGAGTTAAATTAAATTAGCTATTTCTTGCAAGGAATTTATTTACAGGTATGAAAACTTAAGTGGCTCATCATAGTAAAATGGACTTTTAAGAGCTGGCTTGAATTCCAAATTTCACCATTAATTATTCAATCTTTGTTCCCAGTTTCCACTCCTGTAGAATAAAGCCAACAGAGAAGATCAAATGACAGGATAGTTAATGTCTGTGAAGTAAGAAGGATGTACAAAGGCTTGTCACAATTGCCTAAAATACTGATAAGAATATTTTAAAATTATAAAATTCTATTAAACTTAAGTGGTGAGCTACTATTAATTTTTTACTATATATAGAACTGCCTAATAATCAAAGGTACACAACAAATGTTGTATTGTTAGTGTATTATTGTATTATATAGTAAGTATATTATTATTCTAAGCAAAGTTAAAGCATCCTGACCAACCTCTAATCTGAGATGTTGATAATGAAATCTTCCCATCAGATGTTGCCTTCTCATTGTATTTCTTCCTAAGTCCTTCTACTTAGGTATCTTGTACTTTCATTGCTCAGTTGTTCTGATTTCCCACTTTTCTCACCTTTCCCTCTCCATTGCTCCCATCTCTGCATCACGTCCTGCTTCTCTTGTGAATTTGGGCCTATCCTCTAAAATCCTGCCTACTCGTCAGAATCTGATCAAGCCATTCTTCCTGGAACACTTTCCCAGGTCATGGGGACCGTTTCTTCCTCAAAAACACCTTTTCATTAGTGCCTCTTCCATCTGTCTGCTGGAACAACTTTGGATTAGAGCAATGAACGGCTATTTCTCTCCCAAACCATGATTTAACAAGACATAGGCTTAGATCATGCCTCCCCAGGAGGCTGTATTTTTCCCCTAAAAACAGGAGTCTATGTAACACTTATTGCAATCCTGTGCAATACCTTGCACATTGTAGGTATTAAATGCTTGCTAGCCAATGCTCTTTTTGTGAGTACAAGAAAGCAAGTGTCTCTAAAAGTAGGACAAAGGTGCAGACTATGATTTCTCCTTACAATAAGTGGGTTTGTTGGTATCTCACCTCTAAAGCCTTCTGCTAAGCTCTGATCTTCTTTCCTCTGAGTGCTTGCAATCTCTAGTCTTTAGATTCTACACCAGCACTTTGAAATAGAAATATGTGTAATTTAAAATTTCTAGTAGCCATATTTAAAGTAAGAGAAATAGGCCAAACTGTAATCTTTCTACTTGCCCCTATTGTATGCAAAATACTACCATTTCAACATGCAATCAATATAAGAAAAATGATTCAAAAGTATTTTATGTCCTTTGAAATCTAGTGTGTAGTTCACATTACATCTCAGTTTGCACTATAGCCACATTTCAAATGCACAAAAAAAACCCACATGTGATCCAGTGACTGTTATATTGAATAGTTCAGGCTAGAGCTCAGGCCATCTCAGAAAAAAAAAATATATATATATAAGATCTGATAAACACTAGCAATTTCTAGTAATGTTGCTACATTTTTCTCGTAAAATCAAAAAATAAAGTTGGGCTTGGTGGCGCTTGTCTACCTACTTAGGAGGCTGAAATATGAAGAAATTTTTGTCTATGCCTGCCCAGCCCCCAAAAATAAAAAATTGGGGCCTTATCTCAAAAGCCAAGCCAGACATAGTAACTCATACTCAAACCCCAGCTATTTGGGAGGTAGAGGCAGGATGATTGTGAGTTTGAGGCCAACCTAAGCAAAATTAGTAAGAATCCTATCTCAAAAAATCCTTTGTACAACTAAAGACAATTTTTAATTATTATAATATAACATAAACAAAGGTCTGGATCATGGTTCAAGTCCTAGAGCACTTGCTTTGCAAGAATAAGAACAATCTCTAGTACCACAAATAAATAAATGTATAAATATATATATATAAATAGTATATGTCAAATGATTGTTTAATTGTCATCGGATTCAATGCCAATCTCACAATCCCAGTAATTAAAATGGCGATTAAATAAAATAAACTGATGCAACAGTATTTCTAAAAATAAACTTACAAAATATAAAAACAAAAACAGTTTTAGGATACCTCTAGAGTCAAAAAGCTATAAACTCTGAGAACATGGGACTTCGCTGTTCCTGTGATGCCCTTCCCAGAGCACGGAGCCAAGAGCTTTGTATATAGGGGTGCTAAGAGACCCAGGGTAAATGAATAAATGAATGAAGCAAAAAAACACAAAATCTGACAGAAAAGTCTAGCCTTCTATCCTACAGTAAGTAGTTACTATTTTACGTTATTAGCTATTGTAACACTTGTTCCCAATCATTTATGGGTTAAGAAATCAAACCCTGAAGAATCTCATTAAGACAGAGTTTAATCCTATAAGAAGGGAGGGAAACTTTGCTAAGCTAAAAGTAAAACATTATAATGCACAAAAGTTATTAACATGTCTAAGACTGTAGGGGCCCCTTTGTCACATTTATGGTCACATTTATGGTCACAAAACCTTAACAAGTACCTAATCATGAGAAGTTTTCTCCACTCATTTTTACCATACAGTGAAGTCTACTTCATATCTCATTTTAAGTCATTTAAGACATTTGTGTTTTGGAATTTTATGACTATCACATTAAGTACTAGTTTTGCTATGGACATCAAAGAACAAATGACTAACTACATGAAGGGGAAAAGATTAAATGAATCATGGATTCCACTTGAACTGCATCAGTTAAATATTTAAGGGAAAAAATAAATGAGCTTAAGTTAGTCATATCTTTGAGAGGGGAAAGATAAAATTATTTTACTTACCTGATTTTAGATCCATCTGAAAGATAAAGGGTGTGGTATGGAATTATTATAAAATATTCAATCTTCAAAGGTTCCCACAAGGTCGAAATATGGAATATGTACAAGAAAAAAACAACTATAAAATGCAATGAATTCAGTGATATTTTATTATTTAAATGCTTACTTGAGGTATTCTTAAGAGATACCCAGAACCCTAATCTACTTTGACATTTCTTATAATATAATAAAAAGTAGCCCTGTCAAAGCTTTTAAAAATCTAGCTTTTTTATTAAAATGAAAACAATATTTTATCCTATTTTAATTCTAATAGTAGCTCAAATATATATGTAACCTAACTTTTACATGATAGAAAAATGGACAAATTCATTTAAAAATTCATCAATAAATACTTGTTTGGATTTTAGGGCCTATAATATACTCAGGTGATTTAAATTGTAATGTTGCCATATCAAGTGGTAATTTACAGCTCAATATGCAGTTTATCCAAACAGCATTGATTCTTATGAATTAGGAAAGATCTTAGAAATGTTTAACCAATGCCTCACAAATGTCTGAGAGTATGTGAACTCCATGGAAATCCTGATCAAAGGCAATTTCCGGTTCAGTTTGGATGGTGAGGGGGAGACATATTGCATTTCTTATTTTGTGGATGACACAATATTAGCTTTAAACTCAGAGCCCTGCATTTGCTAGGCAGGAGCTCTGCACTGTGAGATGTCCCAAACCCTTTTTGGCTGTTATTTTTGAAATAGGGTCTTGCTTTTTGCTTGGAAAAATATGAACTACAATCCTTTATTTATGCTTCAACCATTGCCAGGATGACAGGCACATACCACCATAGCCAGTTATTTCTATTGAGATGGAGTCTCATAACTTTTTTTGCATGGACTGACCTCAAACTGGAACTTTATACACGCTGCCTTCCTAAACATGTCACAAATATCAACTAATTTATTCCTCCTAGCAACTCTATCAGGTAGAATTATTTTCCATAATGTATAGATGAGGAAAGTGAAGTTAATAAATTTGCTCAAGGTCATACGTATTACCAACATTCGAGCCCAAATACAATAATTGCTCTTCACAACACAACAATACTGCCTTAAACCCCTTACATATAGTTTTATTAGGTCATTTAAAAATTCCAGACAGTATCCTAGTACAGAATATAGTAAAAGGTGTTTACTCAATCTAATGTTGATTGGGTATTTGGTTGTTTTAATAGTTTTTATGGTCAAGTTTAAGTCAACATTGTTGTTGATATATTTTGTAGTGTATAGGCAAAAAGTTTTTCTTGGATGTATACCTTGGGGAAGATAGCTAGATTATACATTATTTGTAGGGTGGACCTGATTAGAGAATAAGAAACTGGTTTCCAATGTAATTGTGACAAGTTCGACAAGTTCCAATGTAATTGTGCCACTATATATGAGAGCCTATTCATCTATACTCTCACCAACACATGGTATTGTCAGTTTTTAAATGTCTGCCAATCCAGATGGTATGAAATGGTAGGCTATTATGGCTTTATTTGGCATGTATTTGATTATTAATAAAGCGGAACATATTTTATATATTTACTAGCTTTCTTCTTTTGTGAAATGCATTTTTAAGTTCATGAATGTATAGTTATCATTTTTTGTATTACATCTGGCTTTTGCTTATTGCTTCATATACATGCTTTACATATGGTGGACCACAGTATCCTGAGGCCATGTACACTTCCAACTTTTCCTTTAAAAGCTTTCTATTCTTCAACTCTTACTGGCTCTCTTTTCCCAGCTTCTATCATACTTATCTCTGCTCTACTGTCCATTCTGGCCCTGGGCTACAAATTGCTTTATAATTTACCTTGGATATCATCTCCAAGACAGAACTACTAATTTTTTCCAGCCAGGGACTGTAATTTACAATAGTATTAGAGTACACACAGAGAGCTCTGTGTCTAACAGAGAATCTCCAATATATTAGTGATGATTTGTTCAAGAAATAATTTTAAAATCAGAGAACTTCAGAGAGAACTTCATCTACAGGGAAACTGTAAAAAATAAAAACATGTCTCAAATCACAGGACAACAAAAAGCTATAAGAAATTCAAGTGACAGGTTAGGGGAATCTGAATGTTTTGTTTAGTTATCACGAAGCCACAGGTTATGTGTTTGTTTGTTTACTGGTGGCTATGAGAGCCTTGTGCTTGCTAAGAATTCTGCCATTTGAGCCACACCCCAGCCTTTTTTGCTGTGGTTATTTTTTAGATAGTGTCTTTTATTTATGCTGGGGTTGTTTTGGACTACAATCCTATTTACACTTCTTACCATAGTTGGAATGACAGGTACTTACTATGATATTCAACCTTTTCTGTTGAGATGTGATTTCATAGCCTTATTGCACAGGATAGTCTCAAACCACTGTCTTCCTGATCTCTACCTCCCAAGTAGTTAGGATGAGCCGTCAAATGACTCATGGGTGAGTTTTAAAGCAGAAGAGATCAGGGAGTCAATTATTTCATTTACAGATTCAATCCCTTACTGAGTATCCCTTGTTACTGAATATATCTGGGAATAAAAGATAAAAAGAGTAAAGAGTTTTATTTCCAGGTCCAGCAGTCAGGTGCAAAAGCCTCTTGTTCTAATAGGTCTGAGGCAAATGGAAAATGACGGGAACATTTAAAAGTTATGCTGAGTGCTATAGGCTTATACCTGTAATCCTAGCTACTCAAGAGGCTGAAATCTTCAGATCTCCATTCAAAGCCAATCCAGGCAAGCAAGTCCATAAGACTCTCACCCCCAATTAGCCACCCAAAGAAGCAGGAAGTGAAAGTGCCAGCCTTGAGTAGCCCTAGTTCAAGGCCAGTACCAGTGCTCATGCAGGCATGCACGCACTCACTCATGCATGCATGCACACACACACACATGAGCGCGAGCATGAGCGCACATGCACACACACGTGTGCACGCACACACATACACACAGGTTAAGTAATTTAAAAGGTAAATGTAAACATTTAAGTACCTAATACATAAAGGTTCTCAGGTAAGACCACTATGATAAAGACCAAACAGATCACTGATGGTCAGGCAAACTAAAAGAGTAAGAGTGCCCACATTTAGATGCAAAGAGGCTGCAAACTGACCCTCAGCCAGCTGGCCGGGGTGTGCAGGAGTGCTCAGGGCTGCCTTGGATAGTTGGCCAGCTGTAGAAAAGAGGTGGCTCGCTTCTTTCCTGCCCAGTGCTCCTCTCTACTGCCATTTCCGCTAACTCGCATTTTCTGTTAGCCCTCCCTCCCCTTGGAATCCTTTGACGGTGACTCACATGGCAAGAGGCTACTCAGCAATCCCACAGTCCTCCACAATCCACAATAGAGGCTGTGTAGGAGGTGAGCAGCTTGGTGGAGCATGGTCTTGTACCAGTTTTTTCCTTTCTGCGTTTTGGAAGGATTTGCTTTTCAGCCACATTTCCCTCAAAACACACAACGCTGGCAGGAGATGCTTAGTGCACAGATTTCTAAGTGATGAAAGGATCCGCGTTAGGCTCATAAATCATAACGAAACTCAAAACAGTAAGATGAAAAAAGAAAAAAAAACAATAGGGTCATCACACCTACAAAAAAAAACAACTTTATATCTTGGGTGAAATTAAGAGGTCAGAAGCAAAAAAAAAAAAAAAAGCTCAAACTAATATTTTCCGACCTTTCACTAAGAGCAAGGGCTAAAACCACATGTTTTGAAGGTCTTACACTGTTATTATTAGAAATCACAATTCGATTGATACTGATGAGTCATTTGTATCGGCGGAAACCAAGAACTTCCATCAACATCATGTTACCCAGTCACTGCGGCTTTTTCTTTATTACTGGTCAAAGCAGCTTAAGCAGCTTCTGTATGCTGAGAGAGGGAGGGGGGAAGAGAGAGAGAACTCTTCAGCCCATATAAGCTTTTTCTTCCCAGCTGAGCTCGCTTTAATCATCCTTCTCAAGAGAGCTGAGGATGATTTGATCAACTGTGTCATCAAAAGGAAGTCTATATAGAAACCTCAGAAAAGCAACCTTTCACTCTTTCAGATGAAAATAAGCTAAAATGAACTAGGAACGATGCAGAGAAACCATCCCAGAAAAATAAAAGCCAGCTTTTGAATGACTCCAGGGCAGGTGCTTTGTTTTGTTGTTGTTTTTTGCATCAAAAACATGCTAAGGTATAAACAAAAGCTGTCATCATACAGAGACTGGGTCCCTCCCACTCCCTGCCCTGCTTCCCACAGGGACAAGTGGGTCAGGTTTCAGTTACACCAAGAAAGCCTAGGCTAAAGGTTTATGCAAAGTCCTTTCTGTGCTGAGTAGGAAATATGGCATTTCCTTCTCCTGACCCCTTAAAGATTTCTAGACAATCAGTTTCCCTGAAGTGTTTCCAGAAATGTGATTCTCTGTGCAGTCCCAAGAGAGTCAGAAATTTGCCTTGTTTTCTATCCAACAAGTAGAAGGCTGTGCTAGGCTACAGAAAGGAGAAGGGCACCCAGCTCAACAGCCAGGAGCTCTGAAAACAGCTGGCCCAGGCCCCAGCCAAAGCTCACAGGATGGCTGCTACCAGGACAGTTTACAGGGCGGCCAGCTGAGTGCTGTAAGGGCAGCCAGTGAGTCAGCAGACGCTTCCGGAAGGAAATTGCTGACATGCGAAAATGACGTGCATACAGAAGATGCACACACCTACCCAGCGGACACAAAAACAGTGTGCAAGAGAATCAGCCACTGGGATCCTTTTTACTGCAGTTCCCGCATTCCAAGGTTAGACCAAAAGCCAAATAATCCATGCTGAAAAAGAAGTAACACTAATAGTAATTAATATTGGTAATAAACAAACACCTCACTCTCAGCGTTCCAATGTTAGCAACAGCTGCACTCAAATCTCATGAGCCAGTTAATTTTAACTGGCTCTAATTTGGACTAGATTTAACTGCTTTTCCTCCCTTCTGAAAAATCAAAATAGTTGCCGAATAGACCACAAGAACTGGTAACAGACATGCACAGTTCCTGTTTTTCAGAAGGGACTTATTTTCAAACCCACAATGTCAAGATGCTTAACATAAGTGGAAATTTAAATTTCATTCTTTAATGTGGGAGATTTAAACCTGTACACGGATTCAAGTCGAACCCACATTGTTCAATGAGCAAATAAGGAACTTTATGTCTTTTATCTGCTTTCTCCTTTAATAAAGGATCCAAAAGCCCCTAGGAAAACTGGCCATCTGAAGCTCAGAACACATTTCCCACAGTAAAACTATCATGCCCATGAGCTCGCATCCCAGGACAATCCATGGAAACATTTCCAATTTTAAAATGTCAGTGAGAGCTTCCATTTGGAATTCAAAAGGTAGAAAAGGACACCATAACAACATTTCCAATACTAATGAAGGGAAAGTCCTCTTGATTGTGTTTAGAGAAATCTCTAATCAGCAGAGAACAAGGAACACAGTCTTCTAAATAAGATTTGTTTGTTTTGATCTTTTTTATTTTTAACTCACAGTCTCACTAAATAGCCCAGGGAGAACTTGAATTATAATTGTCTTGCCTTAGCCCCTGGAGGTTGAGATTGTATCTTATCACACCAAATTTCTTAGTGAGAGTGTGGTTTGAATGGTTAAATTCACTTTAAAACACATGGTGTTCTCTTACTTTAGCACGAAGTATCATTATGAACTTATTTATATTTATTAGGAGTACTGACGAGGTAAGGGGAACTTTTTTCTTTTGGTTCAAATAAACCTAATCAAAAGTTGGGAAAAGAAAAAAGGAGTAGAAAGTTATAAAGAGGGGATAGTAGAGAGAAGACAGAAATGAAGTTTGGAAGCAAGGGAGACACAAGAATAATTATACTGCAAAGGCAGAGAGAAAGTAGGAACTCGAGATATATCTCCACTAGGACAGTGCACTCCCCAGAAAAAGGTCAGGTAACTGAACCTCAGCAAGACCATGAGGGACAAGTCCAGCAGACAGTTCCATGGGCCAGCACAAGATGGCGCCATCAACTCAACATAGCATGGTTGCCACAGGAACATGTGAAAGGGAAAGGGTGGTATGGAAGGCAGTTCAGACTCTTCACAGCTAGGTATTCACAAATAATTCTATCTAGAATAAGCATAGTTCCATTAATTAATCCATCTCCCCTAACATCCAACTGCTGCCACATGCTAATAGTTTGGAGCACACCAACTTAGAAATAAGTTTATCAACTCAGTTCTTAGCAATGAAATTGTGGGGAAGGAAAGCAGGGTGATGTTGGATCTCCCCCAAATTTTAACATTCAAGGATGACAGAGACTTTTGAGGTCACTGCCACGGACCAAATCCCTGATTCTGGACCACATGGCTTTTCCCTGAAATTTTGTTTAGATGTCATATAACACACGGTCTTCCTACACAGGTGACAGATGTATCACTAAAATCTGATATCTGCCTTTTATATATTGGCAGGGTGAACTCAGCTTGAACTCAGGGCCTCAAACTCTTGCTTAGCTGGTTTGCTCAAGGCTGTTGCCCTATCACTTGATCCATACCTCCAGTGGTGGTTAATTGGAAATAAAGGGGGGGGTGGAGTGCAAGGTGGGGGGAGATGGGAGGGCAGGGATGGGAAGGGGAAACAAAGGAGGAGGCAATAATGCTTGATAAGAAATGTATTCATTACCTTGCTCATGTAATTGTAACCCCTCTGCACATTATTTTCACAATAAAAAAACTTATTAATAAAAAAATCTCAGCCTCCTGAGTAACTAGGATTACAGGTTTGAGCCACTGGTACCCAACATGTCTTTTATACTTTTGAATATTACTGTGGTTTGTAGCTTTGAGTCAGTTTGTCTATTCTCTCTGCCCAACGTTAGGTTTATGAACAGCCCTTTTTCTTTATTGAAACATGCACTCCAACTACTCAGTTACCACTGTGTGAAATAGTACTGTGAGAGATTCCCACTTTGAGAGTTTTTCTTCTTTACCTTTGTTTCGTATTAATATGCTCACACCTCAAAGAAGTCATGTACTGGGTATGCACAGCTATTCATATCCTAGTATAACGGTGCTCATAAAACCCTCTTCTTCTGAGATTGGATTTGAAAGAGAAGGACAGGAATTAGTTAAGGGCATTGTGTGGTAAAAGACAGGACAGCACAAAGCTTAGGAAGCAAGGACAGAAATAGAACTTGGGATAAGTGGTAGCAAACCTTGCTTCCTTACAATTAAGACAAGGACCAACCTCCCTGATGCTCATCTTCCCAGAGGGATGCATGGAAAGTAAGGGTTAAATTGCAGTATGGCTACATTTTCCTTTTGCTGAATGGGTAATAATATCTTTTGCAGTTAATTTCATTTTTTTTCAGTTTGACTCTTAAGGGCTTATTCATTTGCATAATATGGAATCTTGAGCCCATATAGATATTCTACAAATCAATGCAAGTAATTCTCACACTAAATCAGCAGCTTTAATTTAAGCTCATCATTGTTTGCATAGAAATCTTTATGCACTCATCTGCTTGATTTTTTTAATCATTTAAAACCTCCAACACTGACACACTAAGCATCTCCCCATTTAGCCATCTCAAAATTTTGATCTAAATGCTAAAAAATAATCACAGTACATTCATTTGTACATTTGATCATTTCCCATACTGGGTTTTAGAAATATGCTTAATGTTTAAGCAGCTCCCAAGAATAATGCCTCTTGACTAAAGATGACAAGTTGTTGTCCTGCAGAACTAAGCTGAGTAAGCTTTTTGAACAGTGACCCTGTAAACCCAAGGTAATTAGGGGTCACTGCCAAAACAAATGTCTCCCTGAGTCCTTCAGACCCATTCAAATCTCTGGTTGGGAGTTGCAACATAATAATCTGCCAACATAATCTCTTCCTGAAATTGACTAGAATGAGTACAAAGGTTACTTACTTTTATCTGTGACTGGTAGTTAGTATTTCCAATTAGAAGATCTACTGGAATTGGTTCCTATAGCATTGTTCCTCTAGCATAGAATGCTCTACCGACTAGAGGAATACTCTCTTACATGCTCCCCCCCCAACCCTCCCCTGCTCCACTGAAAACAGCAAAAAGCAAATCCTTCACTTAACAATGGAAGAGTCTGACTACAGATAAGCCTTGGGGACAAAGCCATTGATTCATGATGTGTCTACTTTATGTCTTCTTTCTCATGTCATCACTTTCACTTTCTGATCCTTGAATGGACTAGAGATATGATCAATCAGGTTCCTTCCTTGAGAAATTATTTTTCAATATTTTCTTTCACATAGATGCCAACAAAGTATCAAGTATTTTAGAGTGAGATGGCCTACTTTTCCTCTTTTGAGACCTGTTACTTAGACAAAGAAGTGGGGAGGGAGACATTATATATATCGTGATGGTTAAAAGTACCTGCTCTAGTAGGCAAACATCTACTGTCCAATCCCAGCTCTCTCACTCATTAGCTGGGTGACATGGGAATTCAACTTCTAATGACAATACTTAGCTCTGGGCTGTTAGGAGGATTGAACTAATGTAAGAAACACACAGAAGCTCTTTGGCTGTCATCAAATAAAAAGAAGATTCAGGAATCTTAGCAATAGTATAGTGAATTTATTTTAAGTAGTTACACTCCCAACATTCCTAAATTGTGCTTCCAAGAAAGATCTAAGTAACCATGTTAGATCTGTAGAGGATGAAGATTCCCCCGCTCTGGGAATAGGGGGATTTAGACAAAAGCCAAACTCAGTTTCAGTTAAGATCCTTGCTTAGGGGCAGTATCTATGGAATTTATGATCACTCAATTATTGCCCAAACCACCTACATATCTTCAAAGTAACAACATTCACTTGCACTTTCTCTAAGTACAAAAATGAACTAAATGGTACTTTGGGCAATTAGCGATTCTGTCTAAAGACTCAGGTAAATAAATCAATTCTGGACTCTGTTAAACAAGAACCATTATTTGCCAAAATGGCCCCAGGGGTAATATGGTTTATGCAATACTCCAAAGGGGCAAGGAGAGTAGGAAATTAATAGGATTAGGAAGCTACTGGGAAAAGCAAGCCTCATGATTTAAAGTGAACCTGACTGAAGCTCACTCCTCAGTTCCTGGTAGGTGGGTGGGGGTCCCCAACCTCCCACCTAGTCAAATTCCCTTCATCATACCTTTCCTTCACAGATGTGTGTGTAGTTTTTAGGACTTAAATTCAGGGTGTAGGTGCTATCCCTGAGCTTTTGTGCTTAAGGTTAGTGCTCTACCACTTGAGCCACAGCTCCACTTCCTACTTTTTGGTGGTTCATTGAAAATGAGAGTCTAAGGGACATTTCTGTCTGGGATAATAGTGGGGATTACAGGTGGAGCCATGGGTGCCTTGCCACAGATGTTTTAATGAGCTCACCTGTCACTAACTGGCTAATGCCATCCTTTCTACTTGATGATGGGCTTCATGAGTCACCAGGATTGAGTGTGTACCCCACTTGCAACTCCAGTCAGCTAGCATTGATAAGATGCTCAGTCTGTATGTGAAATGAATGCATGAGACATCAGTTTCTACAAAACAGCTTTTCTGGATGCTTTTTGGTCCATTTGTAGCATTGACAAGAGACAGAATGGGATGAAAATCAAAGCTGCCAGGGATCTGTGGACATTTGTAAAGTTAAAAATGCAGTTTCATTTTGTCTTCATACTTGTGAAATAAAAATCCCCATGCTGAAGTCTTCCAAATTTAAGCACCAAAGCAAAGGCCTAATTAAGCCTTCTATAGGCAAGAATATGGTCTGCAGAAAAGTCTTGCAGGATTTGCCTAAAGAGGGCCATAGAGAAGAGATGACTGAGCAAGTCTTGAGTGATGGGAAACTTGGAAACTCCAATACCTTCTTCTGAAAGACACTGGGAAGTTGAACACATGCCAGCCACAATCTTAGGAACAATGGAGAGAATAATGAGAAGTATGAGGGCTAGAAAGCGGGGGGGTTTCAATGCTGGGGAAAGGAGGAAATGAAAGCTGACACAGAGGTGGGAGGAAGCTGGCAACCAAGCTCAGGCTCTCAGCATATAGCAGCAGCATGTCATACAGCCCTCAGGAAGAGAACAAAAAGGTCAGGGAGGAAAAAGACACATCTCAGAAGCAAAGGACAAATCATTATCAGGCTAAGGAACAAAAGAGAAGTCAACCAGGGGAATATACTGCAGAAGCATGATTAGGAAGTCACTGGGGAAGACCCAGAGGCATTTTGGCTGTAATTCCAGTGACTAGAACAAACTAGGATGTGAATGCTTTTAGATGGGGAGATTTACTATTTTGGAGGGAAAACAGCTCAAGGAAAAGCAAACACTAAACTCCTATTCGATGTTTAAAATAGTGCCATTAGTAGAAAGAGAGTCAATTTACATATTCTTTAGAAATAAAATTGTCCTTGATGTAAGAACATGGTGGTAAAATTATCAGGATACCTTCTGATTTAATGGAGTAGCATGTTCATAACAAGAGTAAGTTCAAGTTCTAAGTAGATACTTAAAATTAACAAAGGAAAAAAGGGGGAAGTTTGAAGGAAAACCTTTAGTTAACAAATACCTTTTCTATAAAAATATCTCTCAGGTCAAAAAGAAAAAAAATGGTCAATTATGTTTCAAGCAATCTTATGGAGATTACAACATATTTAGTTCATAGCAAGTCTCAATTTTGACTATTTTAAGCAACTTAATGGAGTTTACAACATGTTTAGCTCACAGCAAGTTTCAATTTTGACTTGACTAATTTGTAAATATTTGCATAAAATTTAAATATTTATTAAACATATTGTCATACATTGTCACCGACCATCCAAAACTCTTTTCCTCTTCCCCATTGCTTTGATGTTGCCTTTTTTTTTTTAATATGGCTCTGCTTCTCATATGTTTTGCCAAAGAAATTTCAATGTTTGCAGTCAGCACTAACTCCTGAACTTCAAGTGCCTCTAGTGGGGCCCTATGCCACAGGAGCTTCTTAAGTATCAATCTGGGGCAGGCAGAGGAATGGAAAGGCAGGTGGACAGTCAGGTACCTAAACCTCAGATGTTGATAACCATATCATGTTTTGTACTGGCCACTGTTCCATGGATGTGAAGACAGGGACCAAATTTTTACTATGTTATGGCCCTATGTGCTAACCACACTCAGAGATACATTATAGATCCAGCCTGGGAAAGCCACTCAAAAAAAAAAATCACACATTGCATTCAACAAAGTTCTGATTAGAATCATACCATCTTGTAGAATCGCCTTCTTCACAGGGCTCCTCTAATTTGGCTATGAGGGTAGTTAGCACTATCTGACACATTGTGAATGCTCAATAATGCGAATATGTTGTTTTTAATGTGTTCTCTAATGTTAAACTCACATGGAAGTCTTCAGACATTAAACATCCATGTTACCCCAACTAGTCAATAACTAAATAGAAGGGGTCGGTTCAAAACTGGACTATTTATCCACAAAGGGTAATCCTGTGTTCATGGTACATAATCTTTAACCTTTCAGGTTGAATTCTCTCTTAAAGAGAAAGATTTCAATCCCTGAGAAGACTCAGTGTTGGTTTAGACTTTTGTTTTACTTAAATCTATTTTCTTAACAGTTGTAACCATCCATTTGGTAGAAACTCACAAATTACTCACCAGGTGCCTACCTTTTAGAAAATAGCTAAATCTACAAATATTAAACAATAAGATGATCTGGGCTATTCAGTGGTGGGAAATGGGCCATCTGCAGGCCAGCTCTAGCTTTTATATGTATCGTCAGCCAACATTTAAGAACAAATTTTGGGCTAATATTTTAAAATAAGGTATTCCACAGGGGAAAATAATCTAGGTATGTAGTTCCTTTTGGGAAAAAAATCATAAAATGCGGTAAAAACAAAGCTAGCATTACCACCAATTCCTGCCTGGCAACAGTTGGCAACAATAAATACTATAGCTTGGTAGTTACCGCATCATCAAGACCAGATACATAATTTGTGGGGTGCAATAAAAATAGAAATGAGAGCTCCCTTGTTCAGGAATTTTAAAAAGATCTAAAGGTAACAACAATAGAATGTTAAAGGAGGTATGAGCTGAAAGGGGCAAAGTACAATTGTTTTAATCTATGCTTGTGAAACTGGTCCTGCTCCTTACTCCTAGATAAACAGCAAGGTGACTTTAAGTATTCTCTCATTCATTTAACAATCAAGCCAGACATATCCCTAGAGATCTGAGGTTCAAATCCTATAGCAGTGGAGCCAAACAGCAGATCCACTGGGTTCTCTTTCTTCCTTGTTAAAGCGAAATCCACACCAGAGACACTGAGAGTTAATCCAAGTAAAATTAAACTGCTCCCAACAATACAGATTGGTCTGAGCCCTTTTGTTGGCATCACAGAAGCCTCCATTACAAATTCTGAAGAATAGCTCACAGTTGCTAATGAATAACTAAGTCACATTGGCTGTATGGTGGGCCCAGAAGCAAAGGGCTGGCCTAGGAGAGATTTGAACATGAACCTGACCATCTGGCTCACTGAGACTCACTTTGATCACAAAATGAATTGCAACAAATTGGAAGAGCACATGGCTAGAGTTAATTGTCTCATCTGTAATCTGAACCTACTTTTAAGCAGTTATTATTACCTTCTATCAGGTGGAAACGTTTCCTACCATCACGGCAAAGTGCATTTTCCTGATGAACTGTAATGGATCATTAAATTCCATATCTGAATAACAATACTCTGCACTTATTCTATGCCTTTCATCCTGGGATTTCAAGGCAGTTTGCAAATAATTAAGCCTCTCACACAGCAGCCAGAGGTGAGTGGCTGGAAGGGAATTGCCTGAAGATACTGAGTCAAAGGGCATAATTCAATAGAAAGAGAATAAATGGCTTCTTCCCAGGATTGGCACTATTGAAAATGAAAATTTGAAGATCTCCATTCCCTTCATCCTGTCTCATCCTTCCTGTCTCATCCTGTCTCTTCTTCTTTTAGGCAGATTCTGAGATGTAATCTACAAAAAAACCCACACAAACCTGAGCAATCACTAACAAGGGTGTTTATAATTTAGCTATGAGTTCAGATATTTGTATGCATGAGGAAAATGTATTTTTCCACATAATCCTAGCATACACATCAGACCGACATTTCAACCCAGCTGCAGATTAGACAGATATTAGAAGAATTCAGCACATTTGTGACTACCAAATGACAAGCCTGAAGCCTTCTAAAATCCAAATGAAAATATTAACCAAAGTATTTTATTCCATGATTGCATGCTCTGGGTACCCATCCCCCCCCCGTGTGAATGCAAGTTTCAGGATTAGCAAATAGTATCCAAATGAGCAATTAATGTATTTTAAAGACTAGAATCCTTGAAGGAGAAAACATTGTCACCATTTCAAAGTTTTGTGCTGAAATTATAAACTCCTGAAAAAACCCTGCATTTATAATGGAAAGGGTGACAGACTTTTCACTGGAGCCGTTTGAATGCAACACTGTAATTTAGCACTCTCTCTTACAAGCTAGAGACTAATTCCACCAAGATGTCATTTTTGACTCACGTTTATTATTACCTGCAATAATGAAAACTGCCGTTTACTCGAGAGCTGCCGGAGAACCAGGGTGGGGCGATCTCACATTTTAAGCAAGAAGCCCGCTGCCTTACGGAAATAGCCCGCTTAACCAAAGCGGCAGCCTTGCAAGCTCAGCTCCTGTCAGGCCAGCCAGAGCCTTCGCAGCTTCCACGAGCCTTTCCTCCACATTACATTGTAATGATCTGAGGAAACCGTTATCAGAGTTAACATCTCTAATTTTACTCTAAACAGACAAAGACCCAAAAAAAAATCTCATTAGGCATCATCTCCGCCAAGGTTCCCACTAGGCAGGAAAGGATTTTTTTTTAAATCTAAAGTAATTACCCTTTTTAGTTAAATACACTCAACAGATGAAATTCACTCCGCGTGAGAGACTGCAGCACTCCGCGGCGAAGGTGAGAGCCTCGGAGGACCGCCGAGGCTCGCCACCTGCGGGCCCCGCGGACAGTCTGCAGCCTCCGTTTGGCTGGGGGGGGCGCCCTGCTGCCTCTCGTTTCTCGGTGGCCACGGGTGGCGGCGACAGTGACTGAGGGAACAGGCAGCCAGGTGCCCCTTCTCCAGTCACCAGCCCAAACCACCTGGACTGTGGCCTGGCGGGAACTTCTTCCAAGTTGTCAAACTCTCATACTTACATGCCAGAGCTTGCTGGGGATCCCTTGTGCGCCCACGACCCCCCAAAGCCGGGAGTTCAAACGCACCTTCAAACAGACGCACCCTGCCCTGCCCGCTTCCTCCAGGCTCCAGACCGAGGTCGCAGGGATGCTCGCGCGAGTACGCTCGTGGGCATCGCACCTGGGACAAGCCCTCTGCGGCCCTCGGCTTCGGAACACCCACTCGTGAAGACCCGCCGTGGTGGTGTGTGTGTGTGTGTGAGGTTGGGGGGGGGGAGATCGAAGGGGCGCGTGAAGCTACGGGCTCGGAGACCGCAGTGAAGGTTGTGGGTGGGTACCGCGGGACGCTGGGGCGAGCTGTCACTCAGAAACCGGGAGCTCCCGGCGCCGAGCTCGGTGCACCGCGCCTACCCCACGCTCCGGCCGGCCCTGGGCTAGAAGGAAATTCCACCTGGGTCTGCAACCCGCGCGTACCCGGGCTGCTTCCTGAGACCCGAAACTTGAGCTTTGATTCCTCTCCAGGCGCGGTGGTCTGGGCCACCCGGCGGCGGCTTGACAGCCGAGCGCTAAGGCGCGGCGCCCGCGCGGTCGGCGCAGCAGCGCCGGTGGCGGATGCGGTGCACGGGGAGGAGGCCGTCCCGCCGGCCCGGAGCGGCGCGGGTTTCGCGGGCTAAGGGACCGGGACGCCCCGGCTTCTTTCGGTCCGGGGAATGTGGGGGTAGGGGAGGCGGGGGCAGGGCCGTCGGTCTGACAGCTGCTCGGGCTCCCGCGGACGCGCGCCTCCCTCCAGCCCGCCCTCCCCACGCCTGACTTATTACCCTCCGCTCCTCCTCCTCCCGCCGCTGTTCC
>NW_012267248.1:15838585-15900168 GCF_000151885.1 Dipodomys ordii | reverse complement strand
CGCCTCCCCGCCTGCCCCGCGCACCCGCTCCCCACGCAAACTTGGCCCGCCGCCCCGCCTGGGCGCTGGGGCCCGCGGCCCGGGGACTCACCTCGCGGGAGAACTTTGCGTCCTTTTCCGCCTTCTCTTCCCCGCGTCTTCGCAGCCTGCAGCCGCCTCCCGGCAGCTGGCGCGGGTGGGCGGTTCGGGGGGTCACCGAAAGCTCGCGGGGGGGACGCGCATCACATGGCAGCTCGTTCACAGCCCCCCGAGTGTGACGGGAAGGGGGAAGGGAAGGGGTGAGGAGAGGCCGGGGGCGAAAGCGAGAGAGGCGGGCGGCGGCGGTGGTGGGCGCTCGAGTTAGCGCGGCTGCGACCGTGGCTCGGGCGTGCACGGCCGCTGCGGCGGCTCCTGTTGCTGCTGCTGCTGCTGCTGCGGCTGCGGCTGCTGGGGCGGCTGAGGCGGCGGCGGCGGCGGCAGCTCGGCGCTGTTTGCTCCGCGCCGCGCGGCTCGAGCTCTCCCCGGAACGCCCACACTCTCAATCGCTACATTGTTGACATTCGGCGCTGACGTCACCCGCTCCCCATTCACAATAACTTTACGGGAGCCGGGCAGCGCACCTCCCCGGCCGCTGGGGCGCCGTACGCCCGGCGACTAGCGTAAGCCGCTCCGCGAATGGCGCTCCTCCGGGGGGCTGGGGCTGGGGCTGGGGCTCGGGGCGGGCGCGCGCGCTTCTCTGGCTCGCGGGAAGGGGCGCGCCTCACGCCGCCGCGGCCACCGATCTCCCGGCTTTGTGCGGCCGCGCGGCTGCCAGAGCCCGCTCCTCCCTGCCCAGCTGACCACTTGGCTCGGCCAGGCCCTGCCTACAAAGAGAAGGAAGGGTGTGTGTGTGTGTGTGTGTGTGTGTGTGTGTGTGTTGGGGGTAGTGCGGCTAGGCTAGGCTAGTGGTGATGGTTAGGGTGGCACGTGGAGAATGAGCCAAGAGCCCTAAGCACTAGCGCTGTATCCGGGGAAGGGAGCCAGACCTCACAACCTAGGATTCCAGGGTTGCCTATCCTTTCTCCCTGGGGAGGGGCTGGAAAAGATGCGTGCAGGCCGCGCGGTGGAAGGAGAGTCTCCCATCGACTGGTGATGGGATGTTTGGATCCCTTTCAGGTGGGTCTGGGCCTGCCCCACCGAGCGAACCTCTAAGACCCCGCAGCCGGATTGTAGAAAGAGTGTCATCTATTGCTAATTAAGAGCCAGCCTTCCCGGTTTCTATAACGTCTGCAGATACTTTGCTTCCTTTCGCTGGGGACGCTGCTTTGTCAGAAGAAAGCTTGATGATGGTTACAGTTATAAGAGTTAAATTAGGACTTAGGCTGGACATAACATTTGCAATAAAATAAGGTTGTGTTAGTGTTGTGCTGGTGCCTGCAACTCAACCTCTTGCCAAGGCCAAGAAATCCTGCCCTGTTTCCCTGAACACCTATAACTGCAAGGCAGTATTCCATATTATTACACGTGGTGCTGATTTTTAATGAATATTATAAAACTTTGGCTCGCTCTACTGAGAGAAGGCTCATAAATCCCCTCTATAAAATGGGCCCTGGCATATGCTGAGGAAGCAGTGAAGCGTCGCCCTGGGAGTCTTGTGATATCATCCAAGTGTTGCTCCAACCACTGACCTTTGAGGGCCCAATTTTCAAAGACAGGTTTGGAATGCCTATGTGGAAAGCACATTTGTGAGGGACCATGACAAGTGCAAGACTGAATTAATTTTTCTATCAGCATAGGAGAACTTCCATTGGTAAGTTTGGTACTGGGAGATCTTTCTCTGCTAAGCTTTCCAGTTTTCAAATGAGGGATGGTCTGTCAGCTAGAAGACCCGTGTCTCTTTATTTCTGATCTAGCACCCCTTGGGATGGACCCCTTCCCTAGAAAGGACAGAATACTGATGCTAACCTAACCAAGCTGTTCTTTGACAGTCCTGGAAGTGACTGGTACTAAGGCTTGCACTCAGAACTTCTTGTTCAGCTAGTGCTATACCACTTGAGCCATATCTCCACTTTTTTTTGCTGTTTAATTGGAAGTAGAGTCTTGTGGGCTTTTCTGCCTGGCTGGCTTCAAACCATGGTTCCTCCAGGAATCAGCTTCCTGAGTATGTGGGATTACAGGCATGAGCCACCAGTGTCTGACTTGCATTCCTCATTCTTGTAAATGTATGATGCAAAAGAAACTGTATACATTTTAATAAAGGCAGGCTTGAAAATATCCATATGAGGATCATAGATTCATTTCTCTTTAGGCAGGCTAAGACTGGCCAGCTATGTGAGGAGACATGGCGATGGGTGAGAAGCCAAATTTGCCCCTTACGTCTGGTTCCAGGTAGATACAGCAAAGGCTAGAAGATGCTGTAAATTAGTTTATTTGCCTGTAGACTTGGATTCAGCATTTGTGAATTAAAACTCTCAAGTATGAGATAGGACGGTCAAGATGACAAAGCCTAATGCACCTGGTGTTACTGAGTCATTCAGAGAGGCTGAATTAAAACTAGTTAACCTGCAGGTTATGCCCACTTCAGTGATCATATATATTCTCTCCATGATGTCAAAGAAGATAAAAAATCATTGCCTTTCAGGAGCATGAAGAAGTCTAGTAGAAAGTTTCATTTTATTTTAGGAGTTGGAAGCAGGTTATTTGAATTGAAACCTGAAAAGAATATTTGGCACTGTATGAATTAGCATGGTAAGTCAAGTGTTAAGGGCTCCTTTCCCACCATGCTACAGAGGTTAGCCAGTGGACACCTTAGCACCTTTATCCTGTTTGCTAGGCTGCCCCTGGCTGATGCTGCTACTCTAACACTTCAGTCATTTGCAATGGGAAACAGATGCAGATCTTTCACTCTGTATTTATGGCAGCAACCTGAGTAGAGGTCAATTTATTTCCCATGCCTGAAACATTCAACCTGTCCTGATGCACCTTTTTCCTACATAGTTACCTGTGTCTTTTGATCTAGAATATGAGCTTCATCTGTCATCATGATATGGTTTCCTAGGCTAATGGCTTTGTATCATGCTATTGAAGCCAATTAACTTTATTTCTAGAATTTATTAAAAAAACAAAGCAGGAAACTGGCTGCTGCAGGCTCATGTCTGTAATCGTAGCTACTCAGAAGGCTGAGATTCCTGAGAATTGCAGTTCAAAGCCAGCCCAGGCAGACTCTTATCTCCAATTAACCACCAGAAAACCAGAAGTGGCAGAGGCTTGCCTTGTGCTCAAGAGCTCAGGGATAGTGCTCAGGCCCAGAGTTCAAGCCCCCCCCCCCAAAAAAAAATCAAAAATGAAAACAGGAAAAAGAAAATAATCAGGTGTGTGTGGGGGAAGTGGAAGAGTTGGGGAAGGGAAAGGATAGTAGGAAAAAAAGGATGGTGTAACAGTGTTTGACAAGAAATGTACTCATTACTCATGTAATTGTAACCCCTCTGTACAGCATCTTTACAATAAAATAAAAATTAAAAAAAGAAAAAGAAGATATGCAAGAAGAAAAGGACCGGGAAAGGAAGACAGAAGAAAGACAGGACAGTTTTGAACTCTTGGATTCCATGCACCCCAGCACCCTAGACAGAATTTGATAATGTTGAGAAGATTGTAATAGTTCTTCCTAAGGCAAAACAGTAGGCAGAATTTCCAGTGTAGCACCTTGAATCATCTCAGCAAAGTTAGTACCCAATGAAATCATGACAAAAGGGATTAGAGTAGGATGCTGGGAGGAAGAATGCCCAAGACAGGAAGAGCCTAGTGATGGAGGGAAGTTCTGTTGATGAGGAAAATTCTCACTGGGACAAGTACCTTGGAATTATGACTAATGTTTACTATGTCAAAACTAGATGTTAATGTACATCTATCTAAACTGTAAAGCCCTAGCTTAGCAATGCCTAGGTGACACTTTGAAGAACTGATGGAATTGGAAAAGCTTTGGTGATTGGCTCAGTAATTGTTGACTTGCCTATTACATGGTTATTTCTTCCATCTATTCTATTTTGCTGGAATGGAACAGTAAACAGAACAAAGCCTCTGATCTCGTGGAATTTTTATTCTAGTGTTGAGTTTGGGAAAAAGACAATGAGCCAAACATATATCTATGTCTAAGCTATAGATATAAATGGGGTGAGCTCATGTGTTGGGATGGCTTAGAGTGAAGCATGTAAAGATAAGTAGCAAGGCTTTGGAGTGATAGGGGTTGAGGTTCTTCTTAAGTTGGGTCAAAGAAGTGTTTCTTGATAAGAAAATATATATTTAAGAAGAAATATAAATGAAGAAAGAGGATAATTGCTGCACTTATCTTGAGGGGGGGGGAAGCTTTTCAAATATCAAGAAGAACAAGTGCAAAGACCTGAAGGCAGGGTAGATTTGGCATGTTTCAGGAACAAAACCAGCAGAGGCCCTTGTGATTGATGCACAAGAGTAGGGCGAAGTGTAGCTGAGCCACAATTCTAGAGGTATAGCCAGCAGATTGGGGGGGAATGGGAGGTTATTTATAGGGATTTCTGTAGATAATGAAAACCAGTTAGCCTGGATTCCTAAAGGATCACTGTTTACTAAGTAGAAGGGAGAGTAAAAGTGGAAGTGGACAGACCAGGCAAGAGGCTTTTGAGGTCAGCTAGCAGGACTAGAACATCAGCCATAAGTGAGATCTAGACACATTTTCAAAGATTAAGTTGGACAGGATTTATTGATGATTCATCTGTGGAATGTGAGAGAAGGGGAGCCAAAGGCGGCTCTGGATTTTGGAGTGGAGATACAACTTAGTGAAACATGGGAGAAAGCACAAACATTTGGTTTTGGATAGCTGATTTTAGATGCCTACCAAATATGTAAATGGAAAATTGAGCAAATAATTAGATATGGGAACCTAGAAGTCAGAAAAGACATCCAGACTCGAGGTAGAAACATGAGTGGCATCAACATTTAAAACATTTGAGAACATAGAGAGGGAAAAGGATGGGGAGTAGGGAAGGGGAGAGGGAAGTGGAGAGAGGGGGTGGGAGGGGGAGAAGAAAGAAAAGAGGAAGGAAGGGGAAGGGCAGGGAGAGGGGGAATGCAAATCTAGAAGGAGGAAAAGAGGGGAAGAAGAGAAAAGAGGGGAGAATCTCATCTCTAATAAACATTTAGAGTCTGGAGGATGAAGAAAATAAGGACAATCAGCTAATAGGTGAATAAGCAGCAGCCCTAAGAGTAAAGGGAGAGAGGATGCTCCATGCTAAAAGTCAAGTGAAAGAGGATGTTGGAAAAGCAAGGAGATTTTTGCTGTGCTGAAGTTGTCAATGGGACAAATAAAATAAGAGAACACATCATTGGCTTGTATGTTTGGTGACTCAGAGGTCTCTGGCATCAGTGCGGAAGGAATGATGGTAGAGATGAACCTGGGGGGGGGTGTGAAGACTAGAGACCACTGTTTAGAGGACTTCAGTTGTAAAATAAGGAAATGGGTGAAAGGCAAAGGAGAAATTTGAACTCACTGTGGGGACTAATCTTGCCCTGGGGAAAAAATGCAAAGAAAGGGAGATGATTTCTGTAGTATGTGAACCAGAGAGTGAAGCCTTTCATGGGGCTAAGGCCAGTTCACCCCTACAAAAGGAGGAATGCAGCACTGATGAGTGTTGTAAAGAGGCAAGGATGTAGGGATGGGAAGCCTGAGGATCCCTCACAGATCTGTGAAGCACAGGCTGTGTTTTCTTAGAGGATTAAGCATCAGGACCAGCTGACGGGTACCCAGGGTATTGGAGTTGAGAGATGGAGGAAAGGTGTAAGCCAGCACCAGGAGTTGTAGCAGGATTGCTAGGCAGCACAGGAGGGCCTTGGAGGGTCACTACATTCTGCAGATGCTGCTGCCAATAGCAGTGATTTCTCATTGTAGCAAATTTCACACAAGTTCTGAATAAACATCAAGTGCATTCCAAGTCAGAGTGCACTGTAGTTTCTAGGGTAACTAGAATCACACCAAAATTGGACTTCTAGTTATTGGTAAATTTGGCCGGCAGCCTGTTTTGGTTTTAAAGCCATGTATCTCTTCTTTTGTTTCATCTTTATCTCCCTAAAGATCAAAGTACTTAAAAAGGACTTTGGAAATCAGCTCTAAAAAACAGTAATGTTCTTAACATTGCTATCTATAGTGATAGCCCAAGACCCTTCTTTTACAAAACATTGGTAGTTGAAATATAGTAATTTTTTGACATACCTAACACAAACAACTAGTATGCACATAAGGGATGGAAATTTAGAAAATGTCAGACACTATCCTCCATGAACTTTAAAAACTGTGAGTGTGGCCCAATGCTGTGGTTCACACCTGTTATTTTAGCCACTCAGGCTGAGTGCTGAGGATCAAAGTTGGAAATCAGGTCAGATAGGAAAAATCTGTGAGACTTTATCTACAGCTAATTACCAAAATGTCAGTGGTAGCTGTAGCTCAAGTGGTAGAACACCAATCTTGAGTGAAAAAGCTAAGGGACAGAGCACACTTGGTCCAAGCTCCAGTACCAGCATGTAAAAAGAAAAGAAAAATGTTATGAGTCTGTAGTCACAATATACATGGAATAGTTCACAAATGCTGTATTTTATGTATAATTGCTTTTATGAGTTATATTAATATATTATAATAGTATTTAAAATTATATTAGAAATTAACAATCTACAGAAGGTTTTTTTTTGCCAGTATCAGGGCCTGAAATGACAATCTCAAATTCTCACTAACCCTTTTTTTCTCATGGTTGATGTTCTACCACTTGAGTCAGCATTTTGCTCATTAATTGATAAGAGTCTCAAAGACTTTTCTGCCTAGGCTAGTTTTGAACAATGATCTTCTAGATCTCAGCCTCCTGAGTAGCTAGGCTTAGAGGCATGAACTACCATCTACTGGCAGGAGTGT
The DNA here is from genome assembly GCF_000151885.1 of Dipodomys ordii. Lineage (NCBI taxonomy): Eukaryota > Metazoa > Chordata > Mammalia > Rodentia > Heteromyidae > Dipodomys > Dipodomys ordii. Next base: position 15,893,279 of record NW_012267248.1, on the reverse strand, counting down.
GTGTGTGTGTGTGTGTGTGTGTGTGTGTGTGTGTGTGTTTCCTGGGGCTTGAATACAGGGCCTGGGCGATATCCTTGAGCTTTTGTGCTCAAGGCTAGTGCTCAACCACTTTGAACCACAGTTCCCTTTCCAGCTTTTTGGTAGTTAATTGGAAATAAAAGTCTCATGGATTTTCCTGCCCAGGGCTGGCTTTGAACCAAAATCCTTAGTTATTAGCCTCCTGAGTAGCTAGGATTATAGGTATAAGCCACAGGTGCCTGGCAGAAGTATGTGTATTGGTATGTTAATTTCCACTAGTATATTTTAAAAGACAATTTATAAAACAGAATTTATAGTATTATCTCATTTATAAAAATTGTATGTATACATAACAAAAGTCTGAAAAATTTTATACACTATCAGAGTGACTCTCACAAGAAGAGTTTAGGAATGATTTTTCTTTTGCTTCACTTTTAAAATAATTTCTCTAATATAAAAGGTTTGTAATAAAGAATGTCAATGAAAGTTATAAAATTCAGGATGTATGCAATTAAATTCTAATAAGAACTTAAGTATTGTAGGTATTAAGAGAGAAAAAATTATGAGGATTGAAAGAGCCTGGGAAGTTTCTACTGAGAGGGTGGAATTTGAGTTGAACCTCAAGGTCAGGAAGGATTCAGAAAGGGGAAAAGGTCGATGGACAGTCAGCAAAAGGAACCTCAGTGGCTAAGCTTTGATCAGACTGACACATCCACATGCTGTTGTTGGTGGCTAGCTACTCAGGAAGCTGAGATCAGAGGATCACGGTTTGAAGCAAACTCCAGGCAGGAACAACTATGAGACTCTCATCTCCAATTAACCACCAGAAAACCACAAGTAAAGCTGTGGCTCAAAGTGCTAGAGTTCTAACCTTGAACAAAATTGCTCAGGGACAATGCCCAGGCCTTATTCCAAGCCCCACAACCATCAACAGCAACAACAAAAGAAGTAATAATGTCAAGAAGCAGATCAGGAGTATTGGGTCCAGGAGCCCTAGTTGTCATAACTAACAAATAACACTTCAGCACAAAGGCTATTGTGAAGAGAATATTTTTGTCTTAAAATTTAGGTTTTGTTCTTCATTCTCCTCCCATTGGCAAAAACTTGTACCTGTTGGAAAGTCATCCCTTACAGGGTATCATGGCGTATGCCTATAATCCCAGCTACTTGGGATGCTCAGGTAGAAGGATAGTGGTATACAGCCAGCCTCAAGAAAAAGTATGATACTCAATATGAACAAAGAAACTGGAAGTTAAAGGATTAAGGACATGATCCAAGTGGTAGACCACTTGCCTAGCAACTGCAAGATCTTGAGTTCAGTCTGGAGTAACACCAAAAGAAGAAGGGGAAGGGAAGAAGAAGCAGGGAAGCAAGAGGAGGAGGAAGGGGAGGAAGAGGAAGGGGAGGGGGGGGAGAGAGATAGAGATCAAGCAGGCACAGCCTATGAGGAAGCATAATTTTTACCTTCGGAAGATGCCTAGGTCAGGGTCTCAAGCATCAGATAGGAAGATGATGGTTAACCAAATTGCCATAGCACCACATTATAGTTCTGAACAGGACAAAGACCATTTTCCCACTGACTGTTTTGGAGAGTTTGAGAGGGCTTCCTGGAGCAGGAAGACAACAGAGCTAGATTTTAAAGGATGAAAAGTTTTGTCAAAAGAAGATGCAGGCAGAGAAAGAGTAGTGAATTGAAATAGTTGAAAATAGCAGAATATGAAACAGGAAAGATAGTATTACCAGAAGCATAATGACTTAATTGCCCTCAAGATGTTTCTTGAGTGTTCATAATGGCAGAGAAGGTAAAGAGGCTGGAGGTAATGGCTGAAATCCTAGAGCCTAAATCAAGGCAAGGAGAGGAACTAGAGACCAGAGGTGGCTTGAGAGATATTTATGATTTGAGCTCACTTGCAAGTAGGAGGTAGGAGAAAAAGAGGAACGAGAGCAGAGAAACAGGAGCTGGCTATCTTGAGTGACTAAGAAAGAACTGTTCTCAGGATGTTGGGTGGTGGTAGGATCATTCTGGTAAAGGATGGAGTCAAAAGGAAGAAGTATCAAGACAGGAACTTTGATGAACAGCCCTGTCATGGATGGATATAGGCAAAGCAGGAGGAGCTCATGAAGACAGGAATGGAGTAAACAGGAATGTAGAAGGTCCAGAGACTGGGAAGTTGAGGAAGGTGAAAAGGACATTTCAAAGAGGGGCCTGGGAATAGCATTCTATGACAAAGTAAGGTCTGGTGGGGAGGGGGCTGCCTGATATGACAGCAGGAGATTTAGACTCTATAGAGGAGGACAGAAGGAATAAGAGAGGTGGGACCTGGAGTGATGGAAAAAGGAAAAAGGGGGTTAAGAACTTGAGCAGAGGGAGAGGTAAGAGGAGATGGAGGAGGGTAGGGGTAGCTCCTCTACTTCTCTATCTGAAAGGTGGGACTTAAAAAGTATGTTTCAGAGAAATCCAAGAAAAGGATGGTGCTAAGATTCCGAAACTTCAGGGTGAGATTAAAGACCAAAAGAAGAAATGTACTCTTTACTTGACTTATGTAACTGTATCCCCTCTATACATCACCTTTATAATTACAATAAAAATTAAAAATGAATAAACACTTTAAAATTGAATGATTTTCCTTAGCTCAACTATGATTCTTTTGAGAAGGCACAGAGACTAGATTTCAGCAGCCCTATGACAATTTCACCCCAAAGAATATGTAGGACCGTACTTACAGTTTCTGACCTATTTTTAAAAAATTGTTTATGTGGTGTAATTACCCAAGGGCATCCAACCACAACAGTGCTAACAGCCATGCCCACGTGTGCGCTTCCAGCTCAGTGGGGTATGAATGACAGAGATTTGGGGCTCCTCTGTCTCTCCATTTTGCCATGATGCTCCCTTTGTAAGGCTCCCACAACAGGGCACATCAAGAATCTTGTGCCACTGGCTTCAATTGTTAGGTGCATGTGGAAACTCCAGACCTCATGCCTAGACTTGACTGGGGCCTTTGGTGATTTTGCAGAAGTCTAGAAATACCAAGAGGCTTAGTATTCTTTCTCAGCTCACTTCAGATCTCCCTGGGTTGACAGTTTTGCCTAGGTCTTATGTACAGCAAGATGCTGTTGGTAGGTTTGCTCCATCCTTCACTTTCTGGGCCTGGAAAGGGTGGTGTCATAGAGATGAACTGGAGTTGGAGCCAGGGCACCATCCAGAGAAGGAGTTTATGTCCCCAGAGCCCATGTCAAGGCCTCATTAATGCAAGCAGATGTTTAATCAGAATGCTTATGAATTTATCATAACCCTGTGTGGTTACTTTCAAGAGGGCTGGCTTCACACTGAATAAATCTTTTTCCTCAAACTTTACCTTTTCAAATTCAGTGTTCTATGGTTTTATCTGTTACTTGCTGTCTTGCGTGTATTCATTTCACCAATAGACAAAGTCTCTCTTTTTTTTTTTTTTTTGCTACACTGTCCCTAAACTTTGTTGCTACTATGCTACCGCTTGAGCCACAACTCTACTTCCAGCCTTTTTTTTTTTGGTGGTGGTGGTGGTAGCTAATTGTAGATAAGAGCTCACAGACTTTTCTGCCTGGGCTGGCTTCAAACCTTGATCCTCAGATCTCAGCCTCCTTAGTAGCTATGATTGCAGATCTGAGCCACCAGTGCTCACTGACAATGTTTTTTAAATATCATTGCTCTGACAATAATGTCAAACTTTTAGAAAATTTCAAGCCATTTCTCCTTTAGCCAGCTAATCTAATTGTTAACTATTGTACCACATTTGTTCTGTTGTCTGTCTTGCTATATAAATACCCACATGCTCACCCATTACCATTGTTCTTTTTCTGTATAATTTAAAAGTAATTGTCAACATGATGCTACATCAAACCTTCAATGAATCAGTGAATATTTTTGAAAGCAATGACACTATATAGCCACAACACAAAATAAGGAAGCAGGCATTGCTGTACCATCAGCCAATCAGAGACTCTATTCAAATATCACTAACTGTCCCAACAATAACATTTATTTTCCATTCTGAAAAAGAGACATGAGGATCACGTGTTGCAGACAGTTATCATATCCCATGGTCTTCTTCCAGGTTGATAGCTTCTTGCTGAAAGGGAATAGAAGGGAGAAAGGAAACACAGCAACATGCTGTTTCGCTGTTGCTGTACTTAAATGATTCTACTAAAAGCGATGCATAGTTCTATGTATTTAGACATTGTATAAATCTATACTTGCAAGGTATACCTCAATTAAAAAGAGAAACAAATCTAGTAAAAGCAAGTATTTGTATTTTGTCTAACAATGCATCCTAATCAATTGGTGATCCTTCACCACACAAGGACTTTGTAAATGGCATTCTGTTCATCCCCCTCCCCCCCCCACCAGTGAATTCTCCTTTCCATCCTGCTTTTGCTTGAGTGATGCTTTCCTGACCACGCTGGTCAGATCCTCTTTATAGTTACTTTAGCCTGAAATTCTTTACAACAATCATTACTAGGATATCCCCTTCCCTTTGAAATTTACAATTGTGATACAACACATAATATAAAACTTACAGACACAAACTGTGTTTTTGAGATGGGTCCTCATTTTTTTTATTGTGAAAATACCATACAGAGGGGTTACAATTACATGGGCAAGATAATGAGTACATTTCTTATCAAGCATTGTAGCCTCCTCCTTTGTTTCCCCTTCCCATCCCTTCCCATCTCCCACCCACCACCCCCTCCCCCCGGCCCTGGGTCCTCATTCTATTGCACAGTCTGGTCTTAGAACTGTGGCCTCAAATGATCTTTCTCCCTCAGCCTTTTGATTAGCTGGTAATGTCACCACACCTGGCAATTTTAACATCCTAACCATTTTTGAGTGTACTCTTCAGTACTGTGAAGAGCACTCATATTGTTGTGCAACCTTCACCACCATCCATCTCCAGAGCTCCTTTCATCTTGCAGTTTCTTGCAAAACTGAAACTCTATGCCTATTAAATAACAGCTCCCATCCTGACTCCTCTCAACTCTTGGCAGCCTCTCTTTTATTTTTGATCTCTATGAATTTGACACTTCCAGGTACCAATTTCTTTACATCCTCACCAACATGTGTTATTTTTGTAGTATTTTTCTATGGGTATATGTATGCATTTATAAAGTAACCATCCTAATGAATGTGATGCACTATCTCATTGGGCTTTTGATTTACATTTCCCTAATGATTAACAATTTTAAACATTTTTCATGTACTTGCAAGCTATTTGGGTATCTTCTATGGAGAAATGCATGCTACATATGTTCAGTTCTTTCCCACTTCTTCTTCTTATTTTTTGTTGGTCGTGGGGCTTGAACTCTGGGCCTGGGGACTCTCCCTGAGCTCTTCAGCTCAAGGGTATCACTCTATCACTTGAGCCACAGTACCAATTCCAGTTTTCTGGTGGTGTATTGGAGATAAGAGTCTCACAGACTTTTCTGCCCTGGCTGGCTTTGAACTGTGATCCTCAGATTTCAGCCTCCTGAGTCTCATTTTACATATAATTATTCCATAAATTCATTGTGTAGCATCAGTCACTGTGTGCTCTGGTTGTTGAGCACTCACTAGTCTATGTGAACAATGAATATTCTGGTCTATAACCACTCACCTTGACTTGGGAGACAAGTACAGAGATACAACAAACATCACCAAAGCCATTTAGCAAGAAGCTCTTGTAACATGAATGGCCAATGTGTGTAACACTCAAGTTTTCCAGTGCAATGTCTTATTTAGTCGTTAGATGATCAACTCTTCTTAATTTTCATGTTGTTTATGTAGGCTGTTTTTTGTTTAATCATGAAAGCTTGCACTATTCAAGGTTCTTTAGTTTGGGGCAGGCTTGGACCATTTTGTGCTACTACTGTACAATATCTCAGTCTGGGTAATTTGTTGAGAAATTTTCACAGTTGAAGAGGCTAGGAAGACCAAAATCAAGTAATTACATCTAGTGCTTTCTGGGAAAAACCGAAATCTAGGAATGACATCTAGTGATTCCTTGCCCTTGGCAAATGGGTAGAAAAGCAAAAGACCACCTAGGAGAGAAAGCAAGCATGGCCAAACTTAAATTTACAACAATCCCATTCTTGTGATAAGGATTCACTTCCCTAACAATGACATTAATCTATTCATGAGGGCAGAGTGATCATGACCTAATAATCTTAAAGGTATTACCTACAAACACTACTCACTGGAGTGAGCATTCTGTTTCCAACATACAAGTTTTGAAGGATATTTTCAAACCATAGCAAGAACAAACCAGGAGGCTTGCGCATGCTAATCACCCTGGGAAATGGGGAACTTGGCATGGGAGAGTGAAATAATTGCCTAAGATAACCTACCAAATATCAGAAGCAAGATTTGAACCCACTCAGCCAGGCTTCGGGACTGTGTCATCATAACCAGTATGCAATCCTGTCCAAACCAGTTAGAAAAAAAAAACCCAAAAACAGCCTCTGTCAGCAAATGCTTGGGTTTGGTCCAGATACCAAATGGATGGCAAATGGCACTGGTGGCTGTGGGTGAAAGAGGAAATTTTGCAATATGAAATTTCCCAAAGTGAAAAATGGAAACCTTGTATTGGAGGCTGACAAAATGCCAAAGATTGCTTTCTAGACTCAACTGGCTGGCTGTCAGACATGGTGCCTCACTTGATTTTAATTTTGGTTGTGCCTTTGATATGGTAAGTGGGAAATGTGGAGCAGATGTGCTTGGGTAGGAGGTTGCTGTGAGGCAGGGAGGTGCAGGATGGGATTCTGGATCTCTTGGGAAGGTTTTCCTATCCTCCACCTCCTCTCTCACAAGTTCCTATGTTAGTCACTATTTACCTCACCTTTTCCTGCTTCTTTTCTTCTACTTCCTATGCAGTTCTGCCTTTTTACCTCTTTATCTTCTCCCTTTCATTCCCAACAGCACTGCTTTGGTGGTGCTATTTAACAATCCCCCATGTATAAGTACAAGTGTGATACAACTCCTACCTAGATCCCTTTACTCCCAGAGTTGATTATGGCCTGATAGAGCTCGCCCAAACGATGGCTTCATGAAGACTCATATCCCACACTCTGCTCTTCTCTGAGCTGCAGCCACCTCACTGATAAACTATTACAATTCCATAATGGGTAGTCCTAAACAATTTAATGTGATAAGTGCTATAGCAACAGCAAAGTCCCTTGAGCATTATAGGTGCTTAATCAAATATACTTAGCTTGGCTCCAAGACTCTCCTATAGACTTTATTTAAACCAGATGTGAACAACCTGATATGTGCCAGCTCCAGAAGAATCAGCCAGGCTGGGCATTGTTGGGTTATGCCTGTAATTCTAGCTACTCAGGAGGTTAAGACCTCCTCCTGGAGGTTCATGATTCAAAGTTGGCATGTGCAGGAAAGTCTGAGAGATTCTGGCTCCAATTAACCAGCAAAAAGCCAGGCTGGTGGTGTGGTTCAAGTGATAGAGTGCTAACCATAAACGAGAAAGCTGAGACTCTTAGCCCATGCCCTGGTACAACACACACACACACACACACACACACACACACACACACACACACACACACACACACACCAGCCATTCAGTAATTAGGGTAAAAATTAAAGTGGGAGGCTGGCACACGGATAAGAAAAAAATGATTTAGTGATTTGTTGGAGGTCAAAGAATGATGGAGTTATTTCTACTTTGGATTTTTAGTCTTGTGGCTTAATGAGATTGTCTTTCTGTTGAAAAAAAAGTTTTCACTCACTCTTTAGAGATGTTTCAAAGAAGTATGGCCACATTTCTCCACAGTGATACTCAACACTTCTGCCATACCCCAGAGCATCTGTGCCCTGGCTTACATGTATGCCTGTCCTAGAAAAAAGGCTGTCCCTCCAGTCTGCTCTGGGATAGGTGATCTGTAGTAGCTGTTTGCCTTGGCAAATGTTAAGAGACTTTGAGATATATCCCTGATGGTAGAGATAGGTGACCCAAAGCCTGTGGCTTTCAGGTGAAGCCTCAGACCAAGCCAATCTTTTCTCCTCAGACCCAAGCCTTCTTTCCTCCAGTCCATCCTCCTGGATTTCTTCACTGCTCATGGGAGGTCTGAAGTTGCTTTCCATCCCTGGCCTGTCAGACAAACTTATGCACCTGCCTCCCCAGAAACATTGGGAATGTATCTGGATATGTATTGTAAAGCTCTTGTATGGTCTGTGGATATGCAGACATCTGCAGGGCTCCTATCAACCTCACATGTGAGCCAGTCTGAGATTCAGCTTAAGATCAGCCAAGACAATCCCTGTTCCCATAATTTCTTTTTAAAATATTTTCTTATTATCTTTAAGAAGTTGTGTGAAGGAGTTACCATTTAACAAAGCAGTTTTGAATGCAATGCCTCTTGATCAATGTTACCCCTTTCAACATTGTTTCTTAGAAAATTCAGAAATGAATTTCTTTTTAAGGCTTTGACTCTTCTTCACGGCACACTTTTCTACCTTCACTTTCTCTTGTTCATTCTATTATTTACAACATCTTTCCTAGTTCCAATTTGTAAGTGAAGCAGTCTAATGGCCCAGTTTATCATCTAGCACAGGTCCATGGCCAGGCAGAAATTGGCTGCCTTGGAAGGGTCAGAGGTCACTCCTAGTGCAATTAACTGCTACCAAGTAAGAGTTATACAAGAAAGAAGGGATACTGCTTCTGACTATCATAGCTCTCTTTAAGACCCCTTGTGTATGCGTTGGGTATTCTTTTTTATTGTGAAAATACTGTACAGACGGGTTACAATTACATGGGCAAGGTAATGAGTACATTTATCAAGCATTGTTGCCTCCTCCTTTGTTTCTCCTTTCCACCTCTTCCCATCTCCCCCCCTATACACCCCCCCCCTCATCAAAGTTGTAAAGTTCATTTTTCAACATAGCGTCTTGTACATCTCATTGTTGCAATAGGTCCACCTGTATCCCTATTTAAACCATTTTTTCCCCACCCCTCCACAAATTATGTGTTGGGTATTCTTTAGAGGTGCTATTGGTGGGTAAACACAATGACTGTTATGACATATAGTCATATATCTCAGATGAGCTGTTTTCTGAAATCTCAACTTGAAACTACTGACTAGCATTTCCAACCCTGGTGTATTCTTATTATTTTTTTCATTTAAGGTATGAAAAGTAATGTATTGTAGAAGAGTCTGTTGTCATCTAAGTCTGTACTTTTGTTGCTTAGATGTTTAGATTCACTTGTGGATTTAAGGACTGCCAGATTTCACACAGGTAAGTAATGGTTCACAGCTTCAGACATTGCTGTGTTCTTTGCTATTCTCATTAACATCATCTCCAACACATTAATAGGAAAAGCAGGTCTGTAGAACAGTGACATTTTATGACTAAAAATATACTTATTTCAATGGTTGAGTTGTCTCCATTTGAATATTGCCACTGCTTCCATAATAACAGCAGAAGTCTTGCACAAATGCTGTTTAATGGGTGAGCCCTGTTATAGCTCCAGTGTCGGGGTAAAACCTTGAATAATTTGCCTTGATTTGATATGTGCTAATTGCTTATCAGAAATGACTCTGTTGTAGCCTATCACTGCTGAAATTACTTCCAACGGGAAAACTGGGCATTTTTTGAAAGGGGCATTAATGCCACTAAGCCACAAGTGTCACATTTAGCATTCTAAAACAGTAAGTAATGGCCTGAGACAGTCTATACTTATCCACAGGCAGCCCAAAGAAGAAGGTGCAGAGAGAATCTAGCCCCCACTTGTAGAACAGAATGCAACAAAATTGCTTTAATCTATTAGTTTATTCCAACTGGGGGTAACTCCATCTCCCAATGAATAGATACATCCTATTATTCTACTGGAAAAGTATCAGCTCATCTAAAGCTTACTAAATCCAATTCTATTAGGTGTGTGTGTGTGTGTGTGTGCACGCGCGTGTGCGTGCACATGCGCACGGCACTGTATTCTAGTTTTTATTTTAAATAAATGAGATTATACTCTGTATCCAAATCTGTGATGCTCTAGTGCTATATTTTGTTTTGAGAAAGGCTCCAAGTGTTTTATTCATAATAAGTTCTACTTTTTTGTTTTGTATATATTTTTATTGTAAAGATACTGTATAGAGGGGTTACAGTTACATGAGTAAGGTAACTCATTTCCTATGGAGCATTGTTACCTCCTTCTTTGTTTTACCCCTACCATACCTTCCCTCCTTACCTCCCCAGCTCCTCCCTCTTCCACCCCCAGTTGTAACGTTCATTTTCAACATAGTGTCTTGTATATCTCATTGTTACAATGGGTCAACCTGTATCCTTATTTCAGCATTTTTTTATTTCCCTTCCCCTCCCCATATAATGAACTATGTGATTTTTTGGTTTCTTTTATATGTTCTTCCCCCATGGTATAACCTCTGAGTTCTAAAAGTTGGGGGGACTTGGTAGCAGCTTGATGGCTGAAGGTTTGAGGCAGCAATAGAGCCACATGCGCTAAGCCACAGGGAAGCAAGGATGGTGAGATTGGGTAGAGGGAAACTTGGACATTGTATCCTCCTTGGAAGTGGGAAATGTAAGCAGGTCCATCACAGCTTGGGTAGAGGCATAAAGCTGGGGTATATGACGTTGAACAAGGTGTTCCCTATGTGAATCTGTGATCAGAATCCATTTTACATTTCCCTTCATGCTACTATTCTCATTTCCATTTGCTTGTGTAACTGCAAAATCCAAGGTTTTGACTTTCCTCCCTCTCCCCCTCTTCTCAGCTCCTGCTTCGTCTTCACTAGTGTAATGCACAGGCAGATGTTTGCTGTGTACAGGGATAAGTGGTTCACTAGTCCCTAATGTTAAATATCTCTTATTCAACCCTCAACCCCAGGGTTTGGTTGGATTATGCTAGGTTTGGTTGGATTATGCACCTCTGCCATGGACCCATCATTTTGGAAAGGGAGAAGAAAACCATGTCTATCATATTCCAATTTTGAAAGAAAGAGAGATGCTGGGCAGACAAAAATCAGCCATTTTCCACTACAGATACCTTTGGGCTTATACCAAGGGGGCATGGGTCTGATTCTGACATGGCTGACTTTTTTTGTATGGCAATACTGGAGTTTGAACTCAGAGTCTCATGATTGCTCAGTAGGTACTCTACTACTTGGGTTATGTCTCTAATTCATTTTTTTAGTTATTTTATTTCAATTGGGTTTCTGCAGTTTTACTGGTCTTGTCTGGATTGTGATCCTCCTACTTATGTCTCCTGCATAACTGAGATGACAGATGCATGCCACTATATCCAGCTCATTGAGTGAGATGAGATCTCACTAACTTTTTTTTGTAACAGCTGGCCTAGAATCATTATCCTCATGATCTTTGTCTCCTGAGTAGTTAGGATTAAAGAAGGAGTGTCTTAGCCCTTAGAAAATAATTTATGTTGGAGAGCATATAGTAGGAGATAAAAGCATTACAAAATTCTAAGTCTTCCTGCTTTGGACTTGTGCAAGAAGAAGAAGGAGGAGGTATTGTATTCAATGTTCAGGAAGAGATTAGAAATATGAATCTGTACTCAGGAGGAAGAACAGAGGGTGAGAGAGTGAACTTTCAAAAGAGATATACCTAAAAGACATTCTGGACACTGAGATTTTTGTTCAAAAGACTACAGAGAAATAAAGGAAAAGCACACAGTACCCTGGTACTCTATAGAAACCCAGGAATTGTCCTTGATAATTCTCTTATCCTCCCTTCTCTGAACATCATCCTTCAGCCACACCTGCCTACTCTACCACCAAACTTTAGTTTGAGGCTTTTTTTTGACAGTCCTGGGGTTTGAACTCAGGGACTTGTCTCTAAGCTTCTTTGCTTAAGGCTAGCACTCTACCACTTGAGCCACAGCACGACTTCTGGCCTTTTCTGTTTACGTGGTACTGAGAAATCAAACCCAGGGCTTCATGCGTGCTACACAAGCACTCTGCCACTAAGCCACGTTCCAAGCCCAAACTTTAGTTTGAATCTGTCCACAACTAACTGTATCTACTGTCTTCATCTTAGGCCAGGCTGTGGGCTGTCTTCATGGATTACTACAAGTACAACAGCTTCTGAATAGTCTGCGCCTCTATTCTTGCTACCTCCAATTCTTCCTCACATTCCATGAGGAAGATTCTCTTTATTGTGAATAATATCATTACTCCTCTGTTCCAAATCCCCCTTAATGGGCTCACACTGAGATGAGAGCAGAAGTCCAGCATTATCTCACAGTCTGTAAGGCTTTGCTGACCTAGGCCTTTGCCTTTTTCTTGACTTTATAGTATAAACCCCTTCATTTGCCCTCGGTCAGTTACATTTGTCTTTTAGTGTCATAACTGTATCAAGCTCTATTCTCCCTAGTAAGTACTAACTCTACCTCCAGTCCTTCCCTCTTACCTTTCTACCTCAAGTTCCTATTCTTCACTCCCCTACAGTTCTAATAACATGAAGTGGTTTTAATGGCTGAAGAGTCATCTCAAAAGAGTGGACCCCTCCTTGACACCACAGCCTTCTAGCTTAGCACTGGTTATGGTAGGAATATAGCAAATATTCAGATACCTCCTCCTCTGTGCCTAACCTGGGTACCGTGCCTATTAAAAACCACCATACTTTCCTTTCAAAGTAGGTTCCAGTTTTAAAAAATATTATCCCAATATTAAATTTATTTTTAAAAACAGGCATAGATGATTATTTACATGACAAAAGGATTCATCTGGAAATGTTTTAAAATATGGATTTTTTTCTAATGTAGTCAAAGCTTGTGGTTTATTTTCCACTATTTAATTCACATGAGTGTTCAAGGGTGCATCAAGTGCAGAATGGAAACTGTACCTGTGCTATTACTGTGTCATGAGAGGAAGATCGAGGCATAAGCTTGCTGAGAATGACAAAGACCATCAATAATAGAGTCAAGGTTAGAAACCAGAAAATCATTAACATTGAATTTTTGCTCCAGTCAAAGTTTGATTCTATTTTTTCCAATAATTTCCTCTTGAGAACAGAGACAAATTTCCTGCTCTCCAAGATATTAAACCTTTGCATTTCTCTTTAGTACCTGGTAGGAGATTCCTCCTACAGAGATACTCCTTGTTTCCTTCCTGAGAGCTTCCTTCCATCAGCTCCAATGGAGGTGGCTGCCTGCCTGTGCCCAGGCTATTTTTGAGAACACATTTGCGTTTTATCCAGTGAGCAGTCAACCAAGCAAGGAACGGTGCTAGGACAGTTATCTTACATTTAGTGTCATTTAGAAAAGTGAGTAACAGGTTCTTTTTTTAAAAAATAAAAAAGGAAATGAAATTAAAAACAAGGCTTCAATTTCATCTGAGAACCTGCAGTGACAAGTTTGCCCTTTGTGAATTGGGTTCCAGTTCACCAAGTCTCAACTATCAAAGCAACAGGGACACCAAGGAGGGATTGCTCCACTTCTGAGCCTGCTTGTGTTTGTGGGTCTCTGGAGCAGGGCTCCAGGTTATTTCAGATGGTTCTTATGCTAACAGATTTCTGTTTATATTAGCAAAGCTTTTTGTAGATACAGATCTGTTTGATGCTAACCAAACAGCGTATGATTACTACACAGGTAATTTACCCTCTCAATACTTAGCATTTAAGTAACTGTACACAAACAAAATTGAGATCTAGATCCAATGTCTAAATACAACTTCATCATCATACTTTGACTTGGGTGGAAATATTAAAGCTGATGATTATTCAAAAACATTTACATGTTAAGAGTCTGGTGTGACTGTTCTTTTCATCTACTTTCCTGAGGACAAGGGTGATAAAACTACTCAGACAACTGTTGTAGAGAAATTGAAGGCCAAGCAAATCTAGGGTTTATATATTTTTTTATTGTGAAAAAACTGTACAGAAGGGTTACAATTACATGGGCAAGATAATGAGTACGTTTCTTATCAAGCATTGTAGCCTCCTCCTTTGTAGGGTTTATATTAACTACTAATGAATCCACAGTCAGTGCCCACTTAGAAGCCTTTCTGGCTACAAGGTTCATGTTTTACTTAAAAATTAGAAGGGATATAAATCATATCCCAGTATGTAGAAATCACCTAATGATCCTAAAAGGGATTTTAGTGCTACTGTAGAAAATTTTTTTTTAAATAACCAAAGATCAAATTTTAATCTTTAAATAAATTTAAGTAATTTCCAGTGGATATATATGCTTTCCACTTTTTGGCGCACTAATAATTAATTTCACTTGAACTAGACTTTGGGCTAAAACTTCAAATGGATTGTTTGTTCAGTTTTCTCCCTAAGCCCAAAGAATAGGTGCTAGAATCTTCCTTTTACATATGAATACATTCAGGGTCAGATAGGGTAATATACACAATATCTTATAGCTATTAATGACCAGTTCAGTATTTAATCTTGGTGTTTATGATTTCAGCAATGGTCCTGTGGGAGAAAAATGATATTCCTTTATAACACACATACCTTTGACTTCAAATAAGATAATTACTGATAGTAATTGACATCTCTGATATTACTCAAAAAATATTGACAGTAGCAGGGTGCTGGTAGCTCATAATCCTAGATACTCAGGAGACTGAGATTTGAGGATTGCAATTTGAAAGCAACTTGGACGGAAAAACTTGTCAGACTCATCTCCAAATAACTAGCAAAGAGTCAGAAATGGTGCTATGGCTCAAGTGGTAAGAGTGTCAGGCTTGAGTGAAAAAGCCAAGTGAGAGCTTAAGGCCCTGAGTTTGAGCACCAGTACTGGTTCACATACAAAGAAAATGAACTTTACATATATGCTTTTTAAAATAAGTATGTTGTATTTGAGTACGAAATTTGCCTTAAAAATCGTTAGCTTTAAGATCCAGTGGGCATGATACATTTCTTCATGAATGTTTTTGTAGATGACATGTTAGAAAACTAACCAAGGGATAAAAAGGGACAGGATAGAACCTGACTCTGGAATAGAATGAAGGAGACCACACGTGGCTTTTTCTTATTTGCTATTGTTTCTAACATATTTATTCTAACCCTGTTTTCACTGTATTTGATGTTGGTATAATTTGGGGAAGGGAAGGGAAAAAACAAAATGCTTAAATAGGGATACAGGTTGACCCATTGTAACAAAAATGAGATGTACAAGGCACTATGTTGACAAAGGAAATTTACAATTTAGGCAGGGAAGGGGGGAGTATAGTTGTGGAGATGGGAGGGAAGGGATGTCAGGGGAAAAACAAAGGAAGAGGCAACAATGCTTGATAAGAAACGTACTCATTACCTTGTTCATGCAACTGTAACCCCTCTGTACAGCATTTTTACAATAAAAAACTTATTAAAAAGAATTTAGAAGCACCAAGTCAGAGTAAATAATCCTTTATCAATAAGATGTTGTGACTATCTAGTGTCAATATTTTTCTTTGTGTATATGTAAGTGCCTGAGGTTTGAACTCAGGGCCTTGGCATTTGCACGGAAGCCTGATACTCTTACCACTTGAGCCACAGCTCCATTGACAGCCTTTTGCTGGAAGTCAAGGGAGTACATCACCCTTCTACCTAAAGCCCATGTCAAAATCCTATGGGCATTGGGCTGTTTTTCCATGGCTATTCAATTAAAAACTAGCTTTTTATAGTACATAGCTAGTGAAGACATTTTTTTAGAACTTTAAAGCTTATCTTCAAGAAGCAACATCTCTGGTAGGGTATGGTAGCTCAGGCCAGTGATCCTAGAGGCAAAGGAGGCATAAATAGGAAGATCACAGTCCAGGTTGGCCCAGCAAAAATCTGAGAACCTACTTGAAAAGTAACTAAAATACAAAGAGCTAGAGATATGGCTTGAATGGCAAAAGACCTGCCTGGAAAACATGATGCCCTGAGTTCAAACCTCAGTGCCACAAATAAATAAATGAATAAATAAATAAAGCAAGAAGAAAGAAGAAAAGTGGGTTGACATTCAAATTAATCAAAGAAACAAACCTGCTAGTTTTGTTCTTTGATTTGTGAATATAAGGAATATAGACTCGGTGTGTGTGTGCAGGCATGTATGCGCATGCGCACACACATGAAACACTAACAGAGAGAAACCTCTACATTGTTAGGGTTATAGATGTGTACCAGCACACACAGCTAGGTATGCTGACTTGCATATGTGGTATTAAGCACACACTAATATACATACTCTTCTTCTTTTGTCTCTCTGCTTTCACATGCCTAGTGGAGGATGTCACTGCTGTGTATACCACAGCCAACATTGCTTCTGCACAAGAATGAGAGGCAAGCCTTCAGTGTGATAGGAAAGAGCATGTTCTGAGACTCAAGCTGCACATGTAAAGGAGCCTGTTCTGTTTCAGAAATGAGTCACCCAGAATGGCACAGATGGTACAGGGGGATGTTTCAAAGATGTGAAAAAAATATGGATGCAGTGCAGATTGAAGATTAACACTACAAGGTGAATGGGAAAAGAGATGAATCTGAGGTCAATATTTTAGGACACGAGCTAGCCCAAGTTCTAATTGTACCACGTAGTGCTGAAAAGCTCAAGGAATACTCATCATACAGTGCCAAGTGATTGATCAGAAAATTCTCTCTTTTTTTCCATTTTGGTTATGCCAATACTGGGGCTTGAACTCAGGAGCTGGGCATTGTCCCTTAGCTTTATTATTTTATATGTTCAGAGTCACAGAGGTATTGTGCCTTTGGGTTCCTGTCCCTTAGCTTTTATTTTTGCCAGCGCTGGCACTTAACCACTTAAGCCACAGCTCCACTTCAAGCTTTTTAGTAGTTAAAGCAGGAGAGAAGAGTCTCACGAACTTTCCTGGCCTGGCTGGTTTCAAACTTTACACATCAGATTTCAGCCTTCTGACTAGTTAGAATTATAGGCATGAGCCACCAGTGCCCTCTAGATTTGAAAATTCTTCAGACATAGACATAGACTGTAAGCATACAGAGCTTTCAAGTGTGGGCACATTAGAATCTCTGGCAGATCTGGGTAGATCTACTGATGCCTGGCAAACCCTCTATATTCCTTTTTCTTTTTTTCTTTTTGGTCCTGGGGCTTGAACTCAGGAACTGAGTGCTATCTCTGAGCTTCTTTTGCTCAAGGCTACTGCTCTGTCACTTGAGCTACAGTACTACTTCCAGCTTTTTCTGAGTGGTTTATTGGTGAGAAGTCTTATAGACTTTCCTGCCCAGGCTGGCCTCAAACCCCAATCCTCAGATTTGAGCTTCCTGATTATAGGATTACAGGCAATCACGGGTGTGTGCCAAAGCCCAGCACCATCTATATTCTTATGAAATGTCTTAGCTATTGTAACCCCAGCATCTGCTTTTGAAAAGCTCTCCTAGTAAAATTTCTACCTAAGGCCCATGTATTGTTTAATATTGGGTCAACATCCTAAATGTCATTATTTGGAGAAAATAAAATTGTAGAGTTATTTTGAAGATAAAATAATTTTTCAGTGAAGAGTCTAAGATCCATGGGTTAAGGATTTGTGCCCTACTTACCAGTAACAGTCTGGAAGCCAGAGTTAGAAAAAGTTCTGGTAGCCAGCTTGCCTTTTATTGCAACTACAATATTCCCATTCTTTACTTGTCATTTAAAATGCAATTACATAGAGTCAAATTATCTTTCTTTTGCACTATCATTATTTTATGAACCAGACAAAATTTAGAGAATAAAGACATAAAGTAAGTTCCTTTTAATGTGTTTCTTTGAAGCATTCTTGTGTTTTATACATGGGTTATTATATATATATATATATATATATGTAGTTATCAAAGTTTGTATATTATTTTAAGTCCTTTTGTTTCATTTTGAGACTGAGGTTTCTATATGTAGCCCAAGATGACCTCAAAGTCTGGATCCTCCTTTTTTAGCCTTCCAAATGTTGGGTTTACAGGCGTAAACCACCAAAACTGGCAGAATTCTGTTTTTGAATTTGTATACTATGATTGCTTGGTCTTGCAGAAACAATAAGCTCTTGGTGAAAGTAGTTTTGTGTCGAAACCAAGTTTACCAGTGTTGAAAGCTGCAATGGTTGCTAAGAGTAACACATACTTTGTTCCCATAGTAACTATTGTTTTAAAATGAGAAATATAGATTCTTTAGGTTCAAAACATAACAACTTAAGTTTGAGATGGGAAGTGTTCCACCTATTCTGGAAAAAAAGTGAAAATTAGAATCCTCAGATTGGAACAATATGATCATGTGGCTTCAATCAGTGCCTTGTTTGTTTGGCAGTGCTAGGGCTGGAACCCAGCATGCCCAGAAAGTACTCTACCACTAAGCTACATGCCCCACCCTCAATGTGACAATTCTTTCCTCTACCCCCCTCCCTCCCTCTCACTCTACTTCTCTCCCTCTCCCCTTTTCTCCTTCCTCCTCCCATTCCTCTTTCCCTCACCCCCTCCCTCTTTCTCCTTCCCTCCCTTTCTCTCTCCTCCTTCTTCCCTCCCTCTCCTTTGTCTCCCTCTCTCTCCCTTCCCATCCCTTTCTCCTTCTTTTAAGTTTATGATAATGCAGGAGGATGCTGGGTAGAAGAGCAAGAGCAGACAAAATTAACCCATTCTTAGAGCAGAGATGTTAGGAAAGGCAAGCCTATGCCTTCAGCTTGATAATATCTGAGCTGGTTTTAGACATTTAGAGATGGGAACAGAGTTACAGTAAGCTACTCTGGAATGTGTAACTTTTCCATCTCAGGAGTTTGTTCTTACCTTGAAGTTGAGAGTCATAAGGATTGGACATGGGTGGGGGGATCTGATTACTTTTAATCAAGGATCAGAACTGATTGTTGGAATTGATCACATGGCAGTTACAAATGTAGTAGTTTCTGGGAGCACAGTTCTCAGTGGGTTCTGCTCTGAACCCCACTTTGAGTAACATGGTTTTGTGGGACTGTACCTTTTTCAATCCAACTTTTCCATTAATGCATGCCTTACAAAGGCTACTTGAGCTCCAATCATCAGCTTAGAATGCAGTAAAAAAAATCAACGTATATACTACAAAATTAATTTTAACAGTGAGGGAAGTGATGGGTTGGGAGGAATGGGTGAGAATGTTGAAAGGGGTAACATTGATCAAGTATATTGTATTCATGAACTTCTTTGTTGCATGCCAATCGCTTCATACAGCTAAAGATCATAAAAATTATTTTTAAAAAGGGCACAAACTTTCTTTTCAAAAGTCTGAAGAAAGATTAAGAAAATAAAATCTGCCTAGTTCCAGTATCTTGCCTGTAATCCTAGATACTCAAGAGGCTGAGATGTGAGGATCATGATTCAAAGCCAGGGCAGTAAAGTCCATGAGACTCTTATCTCCAATTAACCACCAAAAAGCTGGAAGGAGCTGTAGTTCAAGTTATAGAGAGCCAGCTTTGAACAAAAAAGGGCTAAGGGAGAGCACCCAGGACCTGAGTTCAAGCCCTAGTACCAGCACACACACACACACACACACACACACACACACGAAAGAAAAGAGAAACTGTTGAGTGGTAAACCCAAAGAGTCAGAATCATCATAGGTCACAAGAGTAGGTGTGTACAAACACACTTGCACAGTGGTTGCTCAGTATGTACTTAGCAAGGATCCTATGCTTGGCTCCCACACCCAGGAGTTCTCAGCTGTTGGGCCAGGACAACATTTACTGAGTACTTCTGGGCACTAGGCAGTATGCTAGGTGACCAGAGATAGAATGTCCTTACATTTATTAGGAAGCAATTCACGTTCTATAGTAAAGTCAACAATATTTGAGATTTTTGAGGGTCTTCAGTTCTCATTCACACTACTCACCTCTACTCTGGTCATACCAAAACAGCCTTGGAAATATGAAAATGAATGTGTGTGGTTCAATAAAACTATATTCACAGAAGCTGCTGGTGGTTCATGCCTGAGATCTGAGGATCTTGGTTCAAAGTCAGCCCTATAGGAAAGTCTATGAGACCCTCAGTGTCAATGAACCACCAAAAAGCCAGAAGTGGATTGGTGGCTCAAGTGGTAGAGTGTTAGCTTTGAGTGAAAAAGCTCAGGGGACTGTGAGACTTGAGTTTAAGGCCCAGTACTGGCAGAAACCAGTTTCAGATATTTCAATTGAAAGTTGGCTGGCTTCATTGTTGGGAGCCTGTAGGAAGGCAGAACTTCATTTTGGAAGGGGAGCAAAGCTGCTCACTTAATGTAGGCAAGAGTGCAAAGTGAGATAACCCGAGACCAGGAGCAAGATAGGTTCCCAACCATACCCCCAGCAACCTACTTCCTCCAACTAGACATCATCTCTTAAAGTTTCTATCATCTTGTAAAATATTGTCACCAGGTGAGAATAAGCTTTCATCCCATGAGTTGGGTAGGGGAGTGTCTCATTTCCAACCATTACTTGGCATAGACATGATTTCATAAGTGTATATGTATATCCATCTGTATGAAGGGTGATGTTTGAACTTGGGGCCTGAGCATGGTCCCTGAGCTTTTGTGCTCAGAGCTAGCGCTCTACCACTTATGCCAGCTCCACTTCAGGTTTTTGGTAGTTACTTGGAGATAAGAGTCTCATGGACTTTCCTTCTGGGGCTGGCTTCAAACTACAGTCCTCAGATCTCAGCCTCCTGAGTAGCTAAGGTTACAGACATGAACCATTGGTAGCGCCTGACCTGTCAGTATTATTCTAAGTTACAATCTCATCAGTATATGTGAGTGGCTATTTCCTATAGCTTTGCCAGTTGTATTATCATTTAGATTTTTATTTTTTGCATTAACATTTCAATTTTTTATTTTTTCCCCAGTTCAATAGGTGAGATATTGTATTATTAAGTAACTTTGATTTGAGTTGTTCTTTATATGAGTGCATCTCATCTTGTCTCAGGTCCATTTATATTTCTTTCTCTGTATTTTTTATACACATTCTTTGTTAAGTCTCCATTAGTTGTTGATCCTGTCTCAATTTCTAAGACTCTTTGAACATGGAAGCATATGGCCCTTTTCAATATATGTTCAAAATATGTTCTTGGTTTGTCATTTGTATTTGGTGCGTATGTTGGTTTTATATTGATTTGCAACAACATTTCCCTTTATGTCTCTAGCTATTGAGCCATAACTACAAAGGTCTTTGAGGGGTACTGTTGGTGGGACACCTAAATAGGCTCAGGCTGAGCTCCCTGTTTTTGCTTTGGGGAAACCTTGGAAGAGATGTAAAGCACAAGGAAGTCAATACTGTAAAAAATCCAGAATATACATAGCAGAACCCAAACAAGAAAGGAAACTGAAACTTGATTGTTGAGTTAATGCAACCACTCAAAGTGAGGTAAACAAATAATACCAGAGAATTGTACTCAGTGAAAGAACTTGCATTAATTTCTGGATTTGAGAAATACAATCTCTTTGAGGATAAAAGCTATGACTTATCATAATTTCTCCATCTGAGCTAGGGACATAAAGGTTTAATATGTTTTGATAAATGCAACTTTACTAATTTAAAATTGATTTAAAAAATCTTGCTGTTTCATCTTTATAAATTAAAAGGCAGATTTGCCTATAGTGGTAGCCTTTTATGGTACTTGAATAGTGGTCTGACTACTTTTAGAGATGAATAATGGATTTAAAGTACACTTTGCAGCTTACATTAGTTACTTTTGTAATGCAAAATAGAAGCATGATAATGTACTTTTCAGCATGCTTTAATATGATTTATACATACACCACACAGCATAAGTAATTCATTATGCCCTTCATAGTACATTTCCTGGGCCCAGAAGCTGGTGTTTACCAGTATTTCATCTCATAATCAGGCTGTCTAATGGTACCCTGAGTCACGATTCCACAGTTCCTTTTGCCTCTGACTGACTCGACAACCTTAAGCAAATACTCTTCTGGATCTAGGGTATATCCTGTGCTTGTCAAGTGGGGAGATAATACTTTATGGATCCAACCTTGAAAAAGGGGTTACAGACTGATTATTTCAGGGCTATAAATGGCTTTGCCCTGGAACTGAACAGACTCCACAGTGTAGTAATGAGAATTTCAAGGAATTATCCTGTTTTGGAACTAACACTTGCAGATGGTCATTTATACTAGGCAATGTGGTATTTCAATGTTATTTGGGAAGAAACCTGGTTTCCTAATACTTTATCACATACTGTATTTGTCTATATGAAATCTGTGGATTTGCTAAAAAAAAAATAGAGGTGACGACCTTTGAAGTCAGCTGTCTTTAAATTTCCTTCCCTTTTTAGAATAAACATGTGCACATTTTATTTAACACCTCCAGTCAGCAGTGATGTAGGAGAGTGGGTCTAAGAAGTAGATCTGCCCCTAATATCACTGAGACCTAGGGCGGACATACAAATGGAGACCCACATACCATATGTATAAATATTTAAATGGTATAGATCAAGCTAACAGACTGTTCAATAAAATATATTCTATCCTCTTACCTTAACAAATGCATCTTCATAATAATTGAGAAGACTGCATTTGAATTTTAGGTTTCACACTGAAGCTCCCTGGAAATTTTTTTAAAAAACATCACAATGATTTCTTGTTTTCTGTTTGTGAAAAGTTTTTTTTTTTCTGATAATGTCTAGGGATGGTCTGCGGATCAGGATCCAAACATCCTATTTACCCATAATGTGCACATTGTGTTTTCCCTCTTTATTTGTTTACCATGCTGACATCTATCTCTGTATAAATAGGAGTTCATCAGAGAAACCAAAACCTCTGGAATTAAACCAAAACCATATCCTTAGAAGTACAAGTGAGACTTTGACACAATTTGATTCCTTAACAATCTACATTTTGACCTGGTCTATTTCAGTGCTGCTGGGACATAATTTTCCATCAAATGTCCACAGTAAATTACAGAATGAGTGAAGTCTGCAGGTTTTGCCCACATTTATTATTTTTTTGCTTGATACATAAAGCATTATGCTTTACATTCAAAAGAATGTTACTGGTCAAATAGACAAATAATGAGAATGATACAATGGAAAAGTCATATCCTTAGAGAATGCACCTTAAGCAGTTTATTTTATAGCTGATATTTTTATTTTTGCTTGGGTACACGATTCTTGTTTGTCAAGACTCCACTTTTCTTTGTTAAAACATAAAATGCATATTGGGCAAATGCTCCAGGGCAATTTGCATAAAAAGTGATGACAAAGAGCAATTAGTACTTCATTATTATGCAGTGAAATGCTACTTTGCTCAAAAGTGACTGTAGTTTCTCCCCCTACCCCATCCCACCCCACTCCTTAAATCTGGTATAGCATTGTTCTAAATATAGCACCTAAGAAAGCTCTGTTTGTAAATCAGCCTCTGTGACTTTCCATTAGAAATTCACAGGGGAGGGAAGGGAAGGAGTCCAGGCACTAAATAAAGTTTTTACTCAGATCTTCATAATGAAAAAACAAGCACCAGAATTCTGTTAGATAAGACAGGTCAGAGGATTCTGGTGTCTCATCAAATTAGATCCATATCTTATTTTGCCTCTTGAGAGCTGCTGCTTTGAAAGTAAACTTGAATCACAAGCTGATAGCAATATCCCCTCCTATGACACACAAGCTCTCATACACTCTGAGAAACAGGGTCATGCCATACACAGCTCTACTATGGAGACACTCCCAAGGTATCGGTACTTAGCAAGCCTTGATACTTGAAACAAATTTCATTACCATGAAAGTCCTTTAGGGTTAAAAAGAATTGCATCAAAGAAACTGTAGGGAGTCACACTGAAATTGTTCACCTATCACCAGGATGATACCACGTTCTGGCTATCTTTAATTTGCCAGGAAATGCTCTTTTTGTTGTTACTTCTCTTTTGAGCCAACATATTATCTAAGGCAATGCAAGCTAAAATGTGTGTGGGGTGTGTGTGTGTAGGATGTATAGGAGAGACAGAGAGACAGACAGACAGAGAGAGAGTCAGAGACAGAGACAGAGACAGAGAAGCTAAGTAAATAGATACTGGCCGGATGAAGAAGGAAACTACCAAGCCTTTGGGAATAACTTCAGGAGCCTACGGAGGAATAGATCACAGTATTTTTCTTTTCTTTAGTCATCACAAAGCAGGCTTGCTTGGGAGGATGGGGACGTGGGGTTTGGTTAATACTAGCTTATTCTTAGTTTTCTCCTTGCTTGATCCTTTGCAGACCAGATAGGTCACTATGGAGTAAAAGGTGACATTTATTAGGAAAGTGGAATTATAACTCAATAAATGAAGCTAGAAGTTCAGGTAAATATTGCTCACCTAAACAAGGACAGTACTCCTAAAAGGGGAGAGGTTGAGTGGTTGGATAAGGGCCAAATGCATGGAACCTGAGAGTTTGTTTGGGGGTTCTAGCAGGGGAGCTCAGCTACTCATACACCCTTGACCGAAGAACTGTCTTCCTCTTTTGGGGATGGTCGTCCTCTTCAACCGAGCACCCAGGGAAGCACATGGAGTGGTGAGGGAGGAAGGGGACACCTGCCTAGCCAGCCAGATCAGTTGAATCAACCCTGGCGATCAATGGGGTGACAGATGTTGCAGCCAGATTGCCCTCATACCCCCCAAATGCATGGAAGATGATGTGCTTGGCATAAAGATGAGGGCTCTCCTCTTGTGGTCCTCTTCCAGTGGTTTGACCACTGAGCAGAGTCTGGATGGATATGGAAGGTGTACTCTTGAATGTTTAATCCTCTTTGCCCTTCCTTGTTTAACCTTGATATAGGATGAAGGCTTTATAAAGATTTAGATCCAGAGTGTGAGACATTTTGTCAATTGTGGCTCCAGGGTGTGAACCTTTGGGGGTTTTATGAATAGAGTCTCACAACCTGGGACACTGTGCCATTCCTGCTCCTGCCTTCCTGTCTACCATAACAAAAGTAACTTTGCTGCTGGTATCCAAGGACTTAACAAGTATAACCTAGAAGGCTGGATTGATGTAAAAGTCTCATCAGCTACAGTTTAGGTGATGGGATTCAGGACTCTGCAGCACATCTCTGAGAATGAAGGATGGAGACAGACACTCTAGTGTATTGCTTTATAACCAAAAGCACTTTGTACAGCTAAATATGTTCCACCCTGCCCAAATTTTGTTTTCTCTCTTGTTCCTGTTCTCCTCAGGCCATCAGTGAATAGACTATAAAGTCACATAACCCCTTCATCCATTTCAGGATACATTGTCTAACCTGAGGGGTAGTGTATGATCATTTTGAACACTACCACAGATTCATTATTCATATAATTTTCTATTAATTTTTAATGCCCCCTGTTCCTAATTATTTAACAAAGGAAGCAATTGGCCAGGCATCTTCATGAAAAATGTCATCATGAAAAGTGGCATCCCAATTGGCTAATCAGCTGCAAGAACCCTGACCTGGGCCCTCACACCTCATGGGTTCAACAAATTGGGTATCTTTTCTTTAATGAAAGCCTGTGGTATGCAAGACTATTTGAGTGGGGTGTCCAGGCCAGATCCCATTTTTTCCTTCTGGGAAATATCCTACTTTTTCTCCCTCTCTATGTTGTAAGTTTAGGCAGCTATGCAGAAGAGGTCTAAAACTCATCCTTATGGGATCATTCAAGGCCAGCATCGAGCCTGGTTAAAGAGACAGAAGTCTGTGGAGCCTGGTGATGCTGGTGGAGTCCATATGCATAAAGGCAATGCTAATGTATATGTAACTATGAGCTGGATATCATCACATTCCTGGTTCAATCCTCCCATCAACCCTTTGTGAGTCATCTTCTCAGATGGGAACACTGAGTCGCTAAGGGTTGAATACCTAGCCGAGGTAAAAGGTTAACATCATTGGCCATTTGGCTAGAGGAGTTGGAGGCTGGAAGATCAGGAACACAATTTGGAGGATTTCACATTTTGCCTGTGTTGTTTTCTTTTTAAATTGGCCAGACTGGTGAGGGCAATTGGGACACTAAGTGTCTAATTACCCATAATTATTTGAGTAAAAATGTCCTGGAGAGACTTGGAGATATGCCTCTGGAGATGAGATGAGAAATTGGGTTGAGTGTTTTTGATTTAGGAACGATTAGGGAGATAAAAAAGTAAAATTGTATGAGATGTGTGAGTATTGTGAGCTTCCTAACCTCTAGGAGAGTGTGTGGAATTTCTTAAAAGAATCAGCTTGGGGGGACGTGGGGGAAGGCGAGGGCTCTGTGGGCAAAACTCCAGCACCCACTCAGCCACTTTGAAGAGCTGTTCTATTATATAGTTGGGTCAGCAGCTCAGCTCTGTATTTTCATCTACTAGAATGTTCAGATCAATACTTCCAGTCCTCATGATTTACCGAGCCTGAATTTCTCTAACTGCTCCATTAACTCCTTGGAAAGGTTTCTCCTTCTGTTAGCACTGGATCATGATTTTCCATAAAATTTGCCCTTGAGCAAGCAAGTCTCTCATCATTCTCACTATGGAAATTGTCTGACTCTTCCCCCACCCCTCCCGCTAACCTCTCCAGCCTTCCTCAATTTCTTAGGAGCTCTGTTTCATGAGCCTGCACCTTGTATGTTAATTAGTATTTTTGAATAAACACTATTGAATTTGGAATCTATAGGAGTTTTGCTCATGCTGCTTTGTGAGTTCCAAATTCATTATGGTGGTTAATGGTTTCCCAATTTGGTTATTAAATATTTAGGATTGTATTGTTCTTCTGCTTGTACAGTGAAGATATTCTGTCACCGAACAACCTGGTGCCATGGCCCTAGTCCTTGCGTGTGCTAGGTCCTGTGTTCGTGGTCATGATGTTGCTTTCCTACATGCTGGGCACAGAGGGTGCTAACAGCTCATTCTCAAAAGTGAATGTACATAATGTGTCTCTTTCTTTCAAGGAACATTTGTTCCTCTGATCTTTAGCTTCAACTCTGTGAAAAAGTGTTGTCCACCTCCTAGTTGCCCATAGTACTGCACTAAGTACCTTGTAGAGTTCAATAGCTATGGCAGTGCTTAGTGAGACAGAATAAGGTCTAGGTATAGAAAATTGCTCTAGCCAAGACCCTTGTCCTGAATCTTAGAATTTCACAGAAAAATCATGTTTTTACAGATATCCCAGCAATGCTCAGATATCTGAGAGGAAAGTTTCCGCATGGAAACAATGCATATAAAGGTGGTGATGCATAGACACTTCCAAATCTCAGAGAAGACATGATGATTAATTTTATAAATCAAGGTGAATGGGCTATAAAATTCCCAGAGAGCTGATAAAATTATATTTCTGTATGTGTCTATGAGAGGGAGTTTCCAGAAGAGATTAGGATTTGAATTTTCAAACTGAGAAAAACAGATAGATAGCGATATGCAATGTAGGTGAGTACCATCCAATCCAAAGCATGGCGGACTCACTCCCTTTGAGAGCTGGGACAGACATCTTTTCTCAACTACATATGCCAGTGC
Organism: Dipodomys ordii; assembly: GCF_000151885.1. Classification (NCBI taxonomy): domain Eukaryota; kingdom Metazoa; phylum Chordata; class Mammalia; order Rodentia; family Heteromyidae; genus Dipodomys; species Dipodomys ordii. Next base: position 15,865,925 of record NW_012267248.1, on the reverse strand, counting down.
TCCTGGTTCTCAGAGTTTCAGATTTGAACCAGGACTTTCCCCAGAAGATTGTGGAATTTCTTGGCCTCTATAATTGTGGGAACCCATGCCAAATCTCCTCATGTGTGCATATAGCTCCCATTGGTTCTATTTCTTTAGAGAACATCACAAGTACAACTTTGGGAACTGAGCATGGTTTCAAAGGAACAGAATTTCAGGTTGTTTTCTGAATTGTTTCTGAGGTTTCTGGCGTTGAATCTCTATAGTGTTGAGAGTCAAGGATGCTAATGAGCTTATATTTCCAGAAGTAAAACTAACATGAACAGTCATGGCAGCTGGACTGTATTTGTGACCATGGATATTCTTGATCCTCCAATTGTAAGAAGTTGTTGGCCACTAAAGAAGACAGACATCACTGGGGCAAACTCCTATATTAATATATGTTCAAAAGTCTCCTTTGTATTTCAGGTAAAACTCTTTTGACACACTATAGGGAACCAACTAGGGCCAATGAGCCATTTTGCATTATTCTTTTAGGTAATAATTCATTATACAGCAATTTTAGCTCTTTATAACATTGAACCGAGCCTGTCATGTCTGTCATCTTTCTTCTTTTCCTTTTACAGTTTTTCTGAGACCATGCCTCACTATATAGAACCCAGGGTAGCCTTAAACTCAATATGTAGCCTTGATTGGTCTCACATATGCTATTCTCCTTCCTGAGCTTCCCAAGAGCTAGTATTATAGGAGTGAACTATCAATATCACTCATGGTTTGACACTTTTTCTTTATTATTTTATTTTATTTTACTTAAATCTTTAAGTAGTTGTACAAAGGAGTTGCCATTCAATAAAGTACAATGAATCTTTATGTGATCTATAACCTTAAGCTGAGTATTCTCAGAAATGTGCTTTTGTATATGAATAGGTATAGGCTACCCAAGCTTCCTTTATTCTGGAAAAGCCCTGCCTTGAAAATATCTCTAGTGTTCTCTGCTCACTGTGGGAAATGCATCTTTCTCCACTCTTGCCTCTTGGTTGTGCTTTTTTAGCTTTGCAGTCACCAAGATTCAAACCTTAGAGACTATAATGGTGTTGGCTGGCAGTTTTCTACTGTCACTGGAAAAGTGATGAACAAATTCAGATTCAGATGTTCAGCTGAGGTGCCGCACAAATGACCAACGGCTTTTTATGAGTCCTGAAAGAGCTACAAGGATGAAATTGATGGAAGTCAAGTACAGAAACTCCTCAGGTTACTGGCTGAAATACAATGGTCATTAACCTTCTCACAAGGTATCTATCATCTTCTAAAGTGAACACATCCATTGGGAAAGAATGGGATCCTGTAAATTGTAGAAGAAATCTTCCTACCCACAATGGGATTGTTCTCTCACTCATAGCTCAAATGACCATCTCTAGATGTACAGAATTTTACTGTTGTAGTATTCCACAGGATATTGCTTCTTATCAAGGTATTCCTTGATGTAGCCCAAACTACCATCTAAGGATGTATGAAATTGTACTGTCATGGTATTCCACAGGATAGTGCTTCTTATCAGTTTGTGGCCAAAAAATGTTTGGTAATGGCCCTATGCTTGTAGAATTTACTAGTGTTACCATGTCCCTTAGCATTCTGAATCATCTGACTAGCTAAAATGGTAGACTAGTGTTTTTAAAGATCTAGCATAGAACCTGCTAGGTGGTAGTCCCTTGGAATCCCTTGTAGGCTATGTATGCTCTGAATTCCTGTCTAACATTTTGTCTTGTATTTTTTCCCAATAGGTAGGATTCATAGGTCTAGTTTTGGGCAAGACAACGAAAGTGATACCACTCACTGTTACCCCAGTAAACCACTAGCAAAATCTTACTTCCTGTTCCTGAGTCAATGCTCTGTGGTCTTAGTTTGGGAGTGAGGAATGCTTCCCACTGTGACACTTAGTAATGATTGCACTGAACTGGAGCCCATAGGCTCCTTGTATCTGCATTAACAAAACTGTTACAATTGTTGTTGAGATAAATTATCAGAACTACTAAGGAAAAAACGAAACTGATGTTCTGAGGTAGAAGGGAGGGGGGTATGTCTGGAAAACAAGTATTTTGTAGTTTTTTTTTTTTTTTTACATGATCAAGATCAATGGGAAACTGAAACAGCCCAACCCAGACAAGGCTACTAAAGAGCCCCAGTCCTTCAAGAATGAAGATTTGGTTCATACCATCATGTGAAGGACCATGATTAGCTGAGGTACTTGCTAAAAGCTAACAGGAATACAACATGGATAGTAGAATTGAAAACTATAATGGTCCTTATTTTGTTACAAGTATATTTGTGTGTATATATTCATATAACAAGCAAATATTTTTGCTTTTTTCCCTCTATTTCCTTATGTAACATAATTTGTAATGCATTTATACCAATAAGTATTTGAGTAGTATTTATTTTGTGTCTTAGTATTTAAGTTATGAGGTATCACAAGAAAAGTTAATATTGGTAAATACTTAATCTCTTCTCTTTGGGTAGAAATTATTTCATTTTCCAGCTTTGTTCTTGTATGAAGAATTGTTATCATGTTAAGTGAAATTCTTATTTTATTTAGAGATTAAATATAGTTTAAGGAGAAATGTACCAGTGTTAAGGTAACAAACGTGTGTGTGTGCGTGTGTGTGCGTGTGTGTGTGTGTGTGTGTGTGTGTGTGTGTGTATGTGCTGGTCTTGGGGTTGAACTCAGGTCCTGGGCACTGTTCCTGAACATTTTTTCCTCAAGTCTAGTACTCTGCATGAGCCACAAGCAACCAGCTTCAAACTAACTTTTGATAGTTAATTTTGTATGTCAACCTGCTTGGGCTAAGAGATAACCAAATAGCTGGTAATTAATTATGTGACAGTACTACCAGAAGAAATTAGCATTTGATTTTGTTAACTGTGTAGGACAGATGACCCTCCCCAAGGTAGTGGGCTTCAGCTGTTAGGCAGAGGAAAAGGCAGAAGAATGGCAAAGTCACTCTTTTTGACTTCAGGCATCTATTTCTTCCTGACCTTGGACACTGGCATGTTTAGTTCTCAGGTCTCTGAACTTAGACTAAATTATATCATTTGGCTTTCATTATTCTTCAGCTTGCAGATGCCAGCTTGGGAGAATTTTTTTGTTTCCATAAATGTATGAGCCAATTTCCATAATCAATCAAACTCTTTCTCCATATATATATATGCTCAGAATGTCCCCTAATATATGTGCTCAGAATGTCCCCTAAAAGATGGTATGGACAGCCTGTTATAGGCATATGTTTACTCTGTCACATATTCCCTTATGTACTATCCTATTAGAACAATTCCTTAAGGTTGAGGCAGAGGCAAGATGCTATTTTGTTTGTTTGTTCTAGGCCCTGGGAACATTACTAAAGATATTATACATTGAGTCCAGCTATGGCCATCACCTAAAATGATCCTTTAACCTAGGAATATTTTTATGAAGAATTCTGCACTTACTTTCTGTCCTAATAATGCATTTTTGTCAGGCCATAACCGCCTTTCTTTCTTTTTTTTAATTTTTTGGGTCTGGTCGTGGGGCTTGAACTCTGGGCCTGGGCACTGTCCCTCAGCTCTTCAGCTCAAGGCTAGCGCTCTACCACTTCAGCCACAGCGCCACTTCCAGCTTTTGCCTTTTTGCTTATGTGGTGCTGAGGAATCGAACCCTGGGCCTCAGGCATGCAAGGCAAGCACTCTACCACTGAGCTACCTTCCAGCCCCATAACCTCCTTTCTTGTAGGAACTTCTTTCTTTTTTTCTTTTGTTTTATTATCTTTCTTATTCATTTATTTAGTGCAATTCCTGGGGCTTGAACAGGGCCTGGGTGCTGTCCCTGAGACTTTTTGCCCAAGGATAGTGTGCTACCACTTAAGCCAACACTCCACTTTTCTTATCTTTAAATAGTTGTACAAAGAGGCTTCAATTCAACATGCCAAGAAACTTCTAGAAATCTCAGCCCCATTTGGGCCCCAAGGGGATAGCTGGTCTTCTCTGATGCTTGGGTGTGCCTGTATTGTTCTTTCCCATGACCCTTCTATCTATGTGGATAAAATTTGTGTCTTCATTCTTCCCCATTGCTGCCACAAATTGCTGATCTTTGCTTGCTAATGGCCAGATTGGAGTGGGATGCTTTCGGTTTTTGGATTCCTAGATTTTCTCTGTTGTTCATATTTTTCTCCATACTATGGCCACAGAAAGGCAGTTTAAAATCCCCCTAAGGAGCTCCTTGGAGTCAGATATTTGGATTGAGCAGTCCTGAAGTAAATTCTTGTAGTGTGATATGAAACATTTTCCAAGCAACCATTTAGGAAATTATCAGTTTTCTATTCAGTCTCCAGTGACTGGTTCCAGGACCTGAAACTCTCCTTTGAGGATTGAATGCTCCACTGGGTTCCAAAGGTTTCCTAATGTCCAACTCTATTCATTTGGGGACACTCACAAAGGTCTTGCCTCACCTATCACCACAGAATCTGCTCAGCCATGCAGTTGACACTCTACAGCATCTATCAGTTCATTGATTTGCTGTTTCTTAGGTTCTTATAAGCATCATGTTTAGAAGGCAGGTGTGTGTAATTGTGTGTGTGTGTGTATGAGAGAGAGAAAGAGAGATCAATCTATCTATGCAATTTTTCTAGTTTAAAATTTACCTTCCTAAAGTTTTCCGTGGCTAACTTTATTATTCCCCCAATGACTTTTGTGTTCATTTTTCACTTTAAGAATTTGGTCAATTCTTTATTTTTGGTATTTTTTCGATATAATAGATAATATTATGTATTTCACACAAACATTCACTCAGCACATGACTTACCCAGTAATAGCTATGCAAAAAGACAATTGATGACATTATTGAGTTATCAAATGATGAAAAAGGAGCTGGGCACCAATGGTTCATGCCTATTTATAATCCTAGCTACTCTGAAGGCTAAGATCTGAAGTGAGCCTGGGCAGGAAAGCAGGTGAGACTTTATTTCCAATTAAACACCAAAAAGCTGAAAGTAGAGGGGTGATTTAGGTGGTAGAGCACTAGCTGTGAACAAAAAAGCTCAAGCCCCAGGACTGGCAGGTCTGTACAAAATAGTTTGCTAAAATAGTACTTTCTAGATATAGATACAGGTAGAAATATCTCAATGATTTTGTAAAAACAAAACAACCCTTCCCCCCCCTCAATAATCTGTTAAACCTTTTTCTTGGAGAGCTATCTTTTTTTGGTGCTTTCAAGTACCTGAAAGGAAGCTCCACACCCACTAGAGCTTATAATGATTGCTTGCAAGTAAATGTCAGATTAAAAAAATGTGCTGGGAACTCATTGATTGATGTTGACAAAGGGTTGCTTTCAGTGGCTATCTGGGAGGATTGGAGCCCCACATCCAGTCCAGTGCTTTGCTCAGAAAGAGCACCTTGATGCTTATAGAGTAAATGAATGCATGTTGACTTTTTTTTGGTGCCTGTGACTGTGATATGAAATGGGATCTCATTTATAACAGAAGAGAATGATTGAGCTTCATCGTAAGATTTTGTGCTGTCAGGAAAAAGAAATATCACCATTTAACTTTGTAAGTGGTAACGATTTTAAATGCATGCTTGTGTTTTAAAATAGCACAGCAATGATAGTACTAGCCTGTGTATTGCATTTATATGTCAGGCACTTCTTTTAACAGAATTGATTTTTTAAAGATAACATCGGAATAATTGTACTTGCTTTTTTAAAAATAATTTTTATTGAGATAAAGTGATTACGTAAATTTCACAGTATTGTGGGATAGTGATACTTAGTTAAAATCACAAACACATTTTAACCTTCACGAGGCACATTGTCATTATCATGGTCTATAAAGCTTATGGGAGTCTACAAACTTTGACACTACAGCTATTTCTTCCAAATCAGGTGATATGTACATTTCTTTCCTTTTGCTGAGTGTAAGCTGTTCCCTCTTTCTCTCTCATTCCCGTACGTGCTTTTTAAAAGATGTCACGCACTGCTCTAAAATTGATTACTGCTAACAAACTCTCTATTGACAGATATTCCCGTTTTTCAGACGAGGAAACTGAGGCAGAGAGAGTAGTGATTTCCAAAGCTGAGTGACTGCTGGGATGTGAAGCTGTGTGTTATCTGTACAAGCCTCACACATTAGTGAATATCTATCTATACCAATGAGTACAGGAAGGAATTAGCTTCAGACTTAGTTATAAAATGAATGGTCATTGTTCTATCAATGATATGACAGTGATAAGTTCGAAAGGACCATTTAAAAAATCTGAAAAGAAGGACATTGCCCCATTTGTTAGGAAATGGAAAGACTTGGAAACAATTGTATTACATGAAATAAGCCAGGCTCAAAGAAACATAGGTCCTATGGTTTCCCTTATTTGCAATAACTAGTACATGCATAGGACAAGCAGAAAAGGCCCAAAGCTATGTACATATGACCATATAAGATGATGTTAAGCAAAATGAGCTGCAAGATAGGAATACAAATATCTGTTTTCTTTCTTGCTATAGTTTCTAACATATTTATAATGTACCATGTGATTTTTTTTGTTTCACTGTATGTTCCTCCCCCATGGTATTTCACTGTAGTTGATGTCGGTGTCCTGCATCTTATATATACACTTGTCTAATTTGGGGAGGGGAAGGGAAAAAACAAAATGCTTAAATAAGGATACAGATTGACCCACTGTAACAATGAGGTGTACAAAACACTATGTTGAAAACAAACTTTACAACTTTGGCAGAAGTGGGGTGGTGGGGGTAGGTAGTTGGGGAGGTGGGAGGGAAGGGATGGTGGGGGGAAACAAAGGAGGAGGCAATAATACTCAATAGGAAATGTACTCATTACCTTGCTCATATAACTGTAACCCCTCTGTACACTATTTTTATTAAAAAAAATCTGAAGACAAGAATTGAGTACCCAGGAAAAGCAAGTGGATATTCTCCTAGGAGATAATAATTTGGATACACTGTCCATTAAAGATAAGTACAATTGTAGAATATGATCTTTGAATTAACCAGAAAATTAATAAACTTTCTTAAACTGATAGGTTTTTGAGCCAAAGTAATTGACAAGAAATTAAGAATGTCACTAGAACCAGGTGCCAGTGGCTTATGCTTGTAATTCTAGCTATTCAGGAGGCTGGGATCTGAGGATCTCAGTTTGAAGCCAACCCAGACAGACATACCCAGGAGATTCCTATCTCTAATTAACCAACCAAAAACTGGAGATTTTGTTGTGGTAGAGCTCCATCCATGAGCAAAAAGCTGAGTGAGAGCTTGAGAACCTTAGTGACTTTAAGCCCCCATACCAGTGCAAAAAAAAAAAAAAAGAAAAGAAAAGGAAAGAAAAAATGAGGGAAGGAGTGACACTGTTCAAACAGAAATATACTCATTACCTGACTTATGTAACTGTAACCCCATCAGTATGTCGCCTTAATAATAACAATAAAAGATAAAATTTATTTTACTAAAAGAAAGAAAAGGAAAAAATTACCAGAGAGGATGCCTTTCCTTAGAAATACAAGGAATGAATGTTTATAAAAGCTCAAAGAAAACCTAGAAGGACTTTAATCCTTGGAAATTATGTATAGATGAGTTTTAGCTTGTCCTTTGTTTAGTGAGGGAGTCATAAGTATTCATAGATGTTATTTTTGATCTTTTAATTCTCCAAGTTGTTTCTGGTAATACCTCTTTTATTTTCAGTTCAATTGCCAGAAGCCTTTTCGAAACAATACTGTCAATTCTCAGGTGTATGTGCTAAGGGAGATGACAAGCTTGAAAACAAGATTAATTCTTTCAGCTGGGATAGAACTGAGCCCTCTTGGAATTAAATAACAGTGACAAAAATGCTCGTCAGAGGTTTAAGAAGTCTGTTAGTTTCCGTCACTGACAAAATAACTGACAAAACAATTTGAGGGAGGAAAGATTTATTTTGGCTCATACTTTCAGAGGTTTCAGTCCATGGCTGCTTGGTTTTATTGTTTCTAGGCCAGATCATCATGATGAAGGGGCATGCTGGAGCAGCGTGACTCACCTCATGGTGGTCAGGAAGCAAAGTAAGAGTTTCTGGACAAGATAGATGCTTCAAAGGCATAACTCACTCCAAAAAGGCCCCACCCTATACTGTCTCCCAATAGTCCATTGAGTTGTGAATCAATCACTGGAACAACTTATTGCCCTCATGATCTGGTTGCCTCTCCCAGAGCCCCACCTGTCAATATTGTAGTGTGTACCCCGTTGTCAACCCATGAACCTTTTGCAAGGGATGTTCTTATCCAAACCATAACAAGGAGCCAGTTGCCTGTTGTGTTGATAGGCTTGGAGGATAGGTGTTGTCTGGAACTTCTCTGCTTCTGATCACAGATTCTACTGAAAGTCATATAGGTGTCCCTTGACAATATGCCATGAGAACACTAACGTGGAGAGCACCTATTCTTTGTGGAGTTCCTTCACTTGTTTCATTGACATCTAAAAAGCTATAATGGCAGCTCTGGTCTGATGTGGTAGGAGCTGCTTCAAGAGCTATAAGGATTTCTATATGACTAAGCTTCAAATTCTACCAGCTTTGGGGAGTTATAGCTGACAGGGGCATCTGAGTAACCCTGCAGGCTATTGCTGTAAGCTGAGGAAAGCCATCATGCCCCATCTCGGGGCAGCCTGCACTCAGTGACAGACATGATGTATGTACAGGAGGGAGGTTACTAAAGCCCTGCCTCTTATCTTGGTGGAGATGACTCTTCAGAGGATCCCTTTGTTATGGCTGAATATAGTCCAGCTTCTTCCCCTACTGCTTCCTCTACCTACCCCCAGTTATGGTTGTCAAGAACTTGCCCAGATAAACTTACTGCTCCCCAGTTTTTCTGTTGGACTTAACTGTGACTCCTGGCAACATGCTCTGAAATCTGAAAGATACCAAAGGATGGAGAGCCATTTTGGAGCATGATTTATAGGAACTTACATAAGTTTGGGGGGTAAGGGTTACTTTTACCTTGCTTCTTTATCCTTTCCCCCTTCAACTTTCTCTTAAAATGGGTTTTAATTCACATATATCATTTAATTCACCTATATAATTTGTGTTTAATGTAAAAAGTTAAACATGAGAGAAACAGTCCCCACCTTCCCCACATATACTTGAGTGTCCTCCAGATGGCTGGCCATTGTTTTCTAGAAACCCTAAAGTACCCTCACAGAGCTCTAGTGTGGGATAGTTCTTTGTCTTTAGCATTTACACATGGAATAATATCTCTGAAGACAAGAGAATACTCCTACTTGGAGTATGTTTACAAGGTACTTTCCATGCATTATAAAATGATTTCCCAGCATCTGTTAGAAAGCCTAGCCAGGCTGCCCTATTTTTAAGAGCTAGAGAGTAACTTAGTAAAGATGTTGGGCTAAGGGAATTCTCTTTTGAAAAGCTCTAACTTTTTATTATTAACTAAGGGCTCAAGCTCTTCTTTCAAAGGATTTTCTTCTTTGGGTGTTTAGGAAAATGGCACATCCCAAAGCCCCTACCCCTGAGAGAAGGATATAAACTTGGGATCAAAGCATCATCTTCAAAGAAAGGTGGAGTACTCATTAAATACATCCTGGCAATTGCATAGTAATTTCAAAGAGCAGGAGCAGATCTAAAAACAGAGACGTGGATAGGGACAGGACCAGAGACATTATTGTCACTTGGATGTTACTTTTTGGCAGCATTTGAGCAATTGATGCTTGGGTTTCCACAGTAGGAATTTAGTAGTTATGCTTGCTGTGACAGCCATGGGAGAAGGAAAGGGGCAGTTCCCTCCAGGAGCCCTACCTGGGAAGACACAAAGAATGGTGGGAGGAAATCATCACCAGCTTGTTCTGCCTCTGTTCTACTCAGGTGTCTTTTGATGAAAATTAAACAAAATAAGGCACTAGAAAGTCACTCAATCTAGATCCAATATGCTATATTTTATAGGGCCATCTTATAGATAGGAAATATCATCAGCCCCTGATTAATTAAAGATCTGATCTGAAAAACAAAGCCACAAGGATTCATTCATTCTTTCCATCTTCAGCCACGGCAGAAGTCTATGCCTCTGAGAATAATCTCCATTGTGCTTTTTCATAAACCCACTTCCTTTACATATTAATTTTGCTTATTTCATTCAACATATCTGCCAACATACTCCCAATCATCATTTCCAGCCTACAGAAGTCATCCTCAACTGACAAAGACTTTATGTCTCATAAGACAAATTCTCATATGTACAAGACTATCAGTGCAGATCAATGCTGCTTTGGACTCAGGCACCCTGTAAGCAGCCATGGTTGTGCCAGAAGGAAAGGAGATTATGAGGCAGATAGAGATGTTCCTTCCAGGTAACTTAAGCCAACTAGATTTTCTATCAGGGGCCACGGATGAGGCACACAATGAGAGAGACCTGCTCAATAGACTCTGTTTATATATGTTTCCATCCTGTACTGTATCATGCTCCATGACTTAGCCTGATTGTGCATAAAGAAGAGGTCAGATATTCACACCATTGAATCACTTTTGTAACATTTCTAACTTGATGCCATAAGGCATAAGCCCAAGGAAGGATATGTGTCATACCAGGCTGTGCAGCATTAGCACCAGATGACTGGCAGACATCAAGGGTTTTAAACATTTAGAAGAGGGAGAGATCCTTGTGGATAAGGAAGCTATGGAAAAAATTCCTGAGAGAGGTGAAGACATAAGTGGATCTTAAGGCTTTGGAGAAAAAGGGAGAAGGAAAAGAGGACCCATGTCCAAGTCACAATTGAATACATCAACCTAGTCTGAGTATAAGGTATAGGTTGGAAAGAATAAGAAGACAAAATATGAAAAAGGGTAGAAAGGAAATTGTATATGACATTAATCATCAATCTGAGTAATTGATTTGTAATATTTTATTATTAATGTTTGCTCAAGGCATGGCATAACTAAGGCAGTGTACTAAAATGGTTCCCTGCCCTGGAAGAAGCCAGAGATCATTGTAAGACCTTGTGGAGTCACCAGTAGTAGGCTGAAAGATGAGGAGATAGAATGAAAGTATGCTAGGAATAAAATGAACTCTCAGTTATTCAAAGCCAAAGCTGCCTGCTGACTGTGTAATTTATGCAAAGGGACCCAAGTCCAGGGAAATTACTGCCTGAAGACATCACCTTTAGCCACCTGCAGCCTCTGAGAATAAATGTTCCTTCTGCTGCCTCTGAGAATAAATGCTACCAACATTAAATTTAGCAGACAGACATTAATTGCTCTGAGTTCCCATGTTTACTAAGTCTTGCATGAAAAACTCTAGTTAACTTGAGCAGCAAATTAGTTTAACATTGGGCTATCTTTTTGCTCTTAAATAGATGGGAAAGAAGGAGGGAAAAATGAAGATAGCCATGTTCTTATGATCTGTTCTTCCCAATGACATCTTTACTATCAAAATGGATGTGTTGAGGACTGATCTCAAATGTAGTGTTCATAGAGATTTTGGGGAGTGATTGGCTCATGAGGTGTCTGACCTAATAAGTTGATTCACCATTTGATGTCATTCTTGGGAGTGATGGAAACAAGGATGTGGAGCCTAGCTGGGGAAGTAGGTCACTTCAATCATGGTATTATCCCTGGTCTCTCCTCTCTCTCTGTGTTCTGGCTGCTGGGAAGTGAACAGCTTTGCTGTATCCCATGTTCTCTCCTTGATGTTCTGCCTCTCTTTGGGCCCCAAAGCAATTGACCTGACTGGCCATGGAATGAAACCTCTGCAACTGTGAGCCAAAGTAAACCTTTCCTCCTTTTAATGGTTTCTCTTAGATATTTTGTCACAGAAACTCTGACAAACACAGTTCCACTCTTCTTTTATCCATTGTGGCTATCTCAATCATTCATTTATTCTGCTTTCTCATTGCTTCTATTGACTACTGTCTTTTCCACTAAGATCGTAAGCTTTTTAAGGGGCAAGCCCTTGAATTTCAACTTCACAGCTTCCTCACTGTAGTGTCTGGCACAGCACAAAACATTCAGTAAATCTTTGTGAGATAAATGCTCATATCTGTATTTGCCTGAAGTAGACAAAGCTCAAGTCCTTTTTTTTTTCTCTAAAGTTCCATGTAGGTTGATAGTGCAAATAGAACTCTTCAGGAAAAATAGCACCGACCTCTGGTGGCTAGGTCAATCTAATCTGATTCAGCCTAGACAGGATTTTCCTTGTGTTACTAACTCACCATTGCTTTTCAGTAAACCTCTCCCTCCTATCAGTGCCAACTGCCTCTGTCTTCTGCTTCTGGGGGGGGCTGATCTGAGCCACATTAAGTCAGTTTAAGTAGAGAACAGTGACCCAGTCTGGTGTCAGACCTGTCTCTTAGGTTAAAACATGTCTCCTCCCTTTCCTAGTCCACGAGGATTGCTCTGCTACTACATGGTAATGGGTGGTAAGCTGCTGTAACCTCATCTGTGGTTAAGAGGTATCAGGACATCTTTGATAGTAACACACAGAGCAGAATAGGTCAACATCTACATTCATATGATTATATAAGATGATGCTAATTGAAATAAACTCCAGGAGGAAGTGGTGCTATGGTCAAGATATAGAAACAAGTTTTTCTTGGTTGTCATTGTTTTTAATGTACTATCTGATTTCGTTTTTCTTTTGTGTTTTTTTTTCCTATGGTTTATCCCCTCTTGTCACTGTATTCTATTTTGGTAGGTTGGATATTGTACTTATGTTAATCTGAATTAGGGAAAGGGAGGGGAACAATAAAATGGTGATACAAAGGACAAAGGGTGAACCAATACAACAATGATACTCACAAGACACTATGTTAGAAATGAACTGTATAACTTGGGGGTGAGGGGGAGATGGAAAGTGGGAGAAAAATGAGGGATATGGTAACAAGTTCAACAAGTATGTACTCACTACCCTATATATGTAACTGTAATCCCTCTGTACATCACCTTCACAATAAAATTAAATTAAAAAACTGAATGTAAGAGTTATTGAAAGCAGAAACAACTAGATTTGAACCTGTAAAAATTGAGAAGTTGGGGCTGGGAAGGTGACTCAGTGGTAGAGCACTTGCCTTGCATGCATGAGGCCCTGGCTTCGATTCCTCAGCAACACATAAGGAGAAAAAGCCAGAACAGGCACTGTGGCTCAAGTGGTAGGGCACTAGCCTTGAGCTGAAGGGCTGAGAGACAGTGCCCAGGCCCAGAGTTCAGCCCCCACAACTGTCAAAAAAATAAAAATAAAAAAGTTGTTATAATTATGCACTTCCTTTCAGATCTTGTCTAAATGTTTAAATAAAGGGAAACAAATAAATACTATGGAATAGCAGGATTATGAAAGCATAAAAAGTGAGACTAAGAAGATAATGAAAAAAGCAGGTTGTAAGTAGGCTTTAGTATTGATCAGCTGAGAGTCTGACATTTGCCTTTCTGACAAAGCATATGCTGATGCAATTGGAAACATTGCAGTGCCAAAAGAAAAAAAAATTATTTGCTGACCTCAGACTTGCATTCAGTGACATTCTTGGGCAAGATCAAAACATAGATTTTCTTTTTCTATTCAGAAAAGCAGAGTCACTTTGCCGGAGTCATGACTGCCTTCTTTCCATATGGTGGACTGTTTATTGGCTGAGGTTGACAATTTAAAGATCTTGTGGCTAATTAGTTCTGTTTATGACAGCAATTGAGCAAGGTAATATTAGGTAATATTAAGAAGGATCTACCAGGTTTGTTAGAAAAAAAACAACAAAACCAGAAAACAAAGCTGTAACAAGTGTTTTGTAAGAGGAAAAGTTGAAGTAATGACAACTGTGTGGCTTCCCAGTATTTCTTCCTTCATCCAGCAAACAGTCTGGCTCTTCAAGTTAACTCAGATCCTTTCTTTTGGAAGTTCACACACTTGTCTGGTGCTTAACATTTGTCTGAACTTGTCTGCCTCACGGCTATTGATCAGTCTTCTAGAACATTTTGATATCCCTCTCTTCTGATCAAGACTTGTCTGTGGAGGCAACTAGCAAAACCCTGCTCCTTACTTTATATCATCAACCCTACACTGTGTGTACTTTTAAAACACACATCTCACACAAGTTATTATTTTAACTGTGTTCAATCCAGTGGGATTAAGTACATTTACAATATTGTGCAACCAATTCCACTATCCACTTCCAGAAGTTTTTCATCATGCCAAACAGAAACTCTGTACTCATTAAACAATACCCCTCCACTCCTCATCCCCCGCCCCCAGCACCTGGTAACCTCTACCATATTTCCTGCATTTATGAATTTTCCTGTTCTAGGCACCTCAAATAAGGGCAGTCATACAAAGTTTGTCTTTTCATGCCTAGCTTCTTTTGACTTAGTGTAATGATCTTGAAGTTCCTTCATGGCAATACATACCTATTAAAATTTCATTTCTTAAGGTGGAAAAATATTTCATTCTATGCACATTTTGCTTATTTGTTGATAGACATTTAGGCTGTTTCTAATCTTTTTTATTTTTTTTTGGTCGGTCATGGGGCCTGAACACTGGGCCTGTCCACTGTCCCCCAGCTCTTCAGCTCACTCTACCACTTGAGCCACAGCACCACTTCTGGCTTTTCTGCTTGGGTGGTACTGAGGAATCGAACCCAGGGCCTCATGCATGCAAGGCAAGCACTCTACCACTGAGCACCTTCCCAGCCCCTATTTCTATTTTTTTTATATTGTCATTAATGCTGCTAAAAACTCTGGTGCCCACTCTCTTCTTTCTAAAAGTGGAGTTTCAGGGTCATCCTATGGTCATTACATGTTTTACCTTTTGGAAGATCCCAACCAAAGGTTCTGTCATCATGATAGCTTTGGTTTTCTCCTTCTGCTTTTTGTGCCTCATTTCCAAGGTAAATGGTCTCCTAGCACCTGTCCTGTGCTGGGCTCATTCCATGTCTTTCGCCAGCTGAACAGAAAAACTCTCCATCTTGCCACAAGGAGCCAGCAGGGCTTTTCCATAAATGCCAACTCAAGTTCCTCCTCCTTGACAGTAAGTTCTAAAGTTGCAATCGGGACATGAAAAAGGAAACTACATGGATGTGCCCACGTCTTTGAGTTTTCTCCCTAGAAAACACTCACCACTACATTCTAGGTGCACTTTTTCTCTGTCAGTCCTGGCTTTCTCCAGGTAGGTGGAAAGAACTCTCTAAGACTCTCCCCTTTTCTCTTCACATTTTAATCCCTCAAGCTCTAGAACTCAGACCCCCCAGTCTCTCTTCTGGTTCACCATTTAAACCTGTTTTATAGATATTTTTTACCCTCTCTTGTTTTTAAAGTTTTTGCTTTGTTTCCGCATTATCTTGACTTTGTATAATCCAGAGCATCTGGCTCATGACCCCTGCCTCCCAAAAAGAATTAGTCTTAAAGTTAAACATTGAAAATTTTAATGCATATAAACTAATGATTTCTCCCTCTTGTATAGAATTTTTGAATGCTTATGCCCTAATAATTCCTCCCTCTTGGAAAACTTCTTCACCCTTTTGCATTATATTTCCCAAAATAAATTTAAGCTGAATGAGAATAGATTTTGAGTTCTGTCCTTCTTTCCTTCCTTAATCCTTTCCTTCTTCCCTCCCACTTTCTTGTTTTTGGACATTCAGAGGACTGAACTTAGGGTCTTACATTTAAGCTACTTGAGCCACTTCATGGACTTTCTTGCCTGGGCTGACATTGAACTACAATCTTCATATCTCAGCCTCCTGAATAGCTAGGATGACAAGCATGAGCCACAGGTGCATGGCTTTAGTACTGTTATTATTCATGTAAAATATTTTTAAATGTTTTTTCATTTATATTTGTTTGTCTTATATGGCCTATATCAATTTGAAGGCCTAAATAAATTTGGATTCCTTTGGAAATAGAAAACCCAATGGAAACTGGCTTCAGCAAAAAGTAGGACTTCCTAGGTCAGATAACTGAAAAGTTTGGGATTCAGCAGGCTTACCCTGTTTCTAAACTCATCTCTCTCACCTTTGTATTTTCATTCTCAGGCTGCACTCACTCTAGCTTTCGAGACTCAGGTCCAGTAGAAGGGATGCCTTGCTCTGCATGGCAATCCAGTGAAGGTCTTGGCTCTCTTGGGTCCTGTTTCCATTCCTTAACTCATGCGAAGTGCTCAGATTCTTTAATTGGCAATGGCTGGACCATATTTGATCCAGTAAGCCCTACCAAGAGAGACAGAAGAAATGATCATGGGATGAGATCATATACAATAATTGGAGATGTACCAATAGTAGAGTGAATGCATGTTGAGGAATCAAGAAACACCTGTGTCCAGGCTGGTACCTTCTGTAGGGCTGCAGAGTAGATGCTCAGTAGATCTTCTGTGAATAGAAATGGAATTTTGTTTTTTCTTTAGTAGTCAGTGAGCAAGATTTATTGCTTATCAAGCAAAAGCCAAAAAAATGGGAGAAAACTAACATTTGTGGAGCACCTATTATGTATTAGGTACTATACTAGGAATTTACATAGGTTATCCTTTTATATAGGTTGTCTCACCAAATCCCCCATGTGATACACCTGCTATTATGCCCATTTTACAGATGAGGAAATTAAGGCAAAGAAGTCAAGTAGTCTTTGAGGTAGTACAGAACTGCAGCTCAGGTCAGCCTGGACTACACACCCACGCTTGTCATGTCCAGTTACAAGTAGGCCTTGCACTCTGCATGGCTGGTTATTTAACTTCAAAAGTCACCGGGCATGGAAGTTCTACCTAGAGATGGTTTCCATTTGTATAAATCTGAGGGCTAAGAAGTGATTTTTGACTTTTTCATTGTTCTAAGAGATGACAGTTGTTTTTGTTTTTTTACTCTTTCTTATAGAGAAAGCAGAAAACACTGAGCAACGCTCTCTGAGTCAATCATGGATTTGAGAGTGGTAATTAAGTAGCCTGCTTTCATGATAAAGACATTCTTAACCTTTCCGAAGAGCTCATTTTCAGATCCATTAACACAGGACACATTTTTGCTTAAACTTTGGACCTTACTTTTCAGCCAGACCATGACTTAAAGCAGCTCTCAGAACCAGCCTTTCTCAGACCTCCAAGGATGTCTGGGAGGAAACAGACTCAGCTGTGTTGACTATCTGCTTATCCTCAGAGGGGCCTTGGGCTGCTGCCAAACCCTCTCTGCTGCTGTGGCCTGTTGGCTTACCCCTGCGCACGCGCACACATGCACACACACATGCATGCACGCACGCATGCACACGCATGCACATGCACATGCTCACATGTACACACACTCCAGGGACCTTCCTGCAGTTGAGGTTTTGTTTCAATGACAGCTGCTGAAATCACACTCTCTAAATTCCTGACACAGGAAGCTGCATTTCTCCTCATAAGGACAGTGGATTCAAGTTACTCCTGCTTTGAATCCTGGGCAGTGTGTTCGCTTTATTTCTGAGCTCCCACAGTAGATGAGAGAAGAATGTGATTTGCTTTTTGGGATTTCAAGAAATAAAGCAAAATCAAGAGCTGTTTCTTAACTACTTTGTCTCCCTATCCTCTGCTGGTGCTTGGAATGAAACTGTTCTGGTTTAATTGTAACCTACAAACCCTCATGTCGGCTCCTCTAGCTTTCTTTGAATATGACAAAGAAATTTAATAAGCAAAAGAAAGAATAAACTTTTTTTAAAAGGGAAAAAGTCTAGGTATAGAGTAATGGATGATTTTGTATGCATATATATTTCTGTTTTATTTTTACTTTTTAAAAATTTAAGTAGTTGTACAAAGGAGCTTCCCTTTAACTAAACAGTTTATGAATATATCTTGATCAAAGCCATCCCTTTCAACATTCTAATCCATCCCTTCCCTGTTCATCCCTTCCCTCACTCTTCTTTTTTAGCATGATTTTATTGTAAATATACTGTACAAATAGCTTACAGTTATATGAGTAAGGTAATGAGTATATTTCCTATCGAGCATTGTTACCTCCTCCTTTGTTTTTCCTCTACCATCCCTTCCCTCCTTGCCTCCCCAAATCCTTCCCCCTCAAATTCCTCCCCACCCAAGTTGTAAAGTTCATTGTCAACATAGTGTCTTGTACATCTCATTGTTACAATGCATCAACCTGTATCCTTAATTCAGCATTTTGTTATTTCCCTTCTGCTCCCCAAATTAGAAAAATGTATATATAAGATGCAGGGCACGGACCTCAAATACAATGAAAACAGGGGTTATACAGATCCTTCACTCTTCTTACTTTTGTAGAACATACATTGGATTCTTGACTGCATTCTCTCTCTCTTCTTCTCTTCATTTGTCTACCCATTTCCCTTGACCCCATCCACTTCTTCCTAGTGTTTTATTTGGTTCAGCTTTGACTTTGTACTTTTCAACAGTTGTAATTATGTTATAGTGAATGTGAATTCAATTTAAAATCAAGAAAGACAAAAACATGTTGAAATGTCAATTCTAAGTAGTTAAAAGATTACAATGATGGTCAAATGCTTTTCAAGCAAATGTAAATAAAAGGAAAAGAAGAATGGCACTAAGAATTAGTCAAAGGAGAATCCATCTTAAATACTTGGAATAAAGGAGCCATTTTTGGTGTTTTATGTTGACCAAAGGGACAATGCAGTCACATAATAGAAGTACAGAAAACACAAACCCACATGAAAGCAGAAATCAAAAGAAAAGTATTGTTATACGAGATGAGATCTAAGCACCAGACTATGGCAATCAATAGAGAAAATAAGGATGCCAAAGTTGTAATATTGTATTATTAAAGTTGAGTAGTAGGCAGATATTGATTTTTTTCCTAGCAACAAATTACTTGAAGTGTTGTTTAAAACTCTTAGCCAAACAAATAATACAAAAGTTCATGAATAACACTTTTGCTCAAACTGCAACAGAAATAGAATAAAATTACAAATGTTTAAACAAGTTTTAAAAATGTAAACTTTCAACTCCTGGGCCCTTAAGATGTTTATAAAAAAAAATCTATCCAGTGCATGGCTACCATGAGAAGTGGATAATATTCATTCAATCCATGGCTATCAAGATATAAACTGATACAATGCTTTCAGAAAAGAAATTAGAAAACAGATATTCAGCATTTTCAAAATGTTAATAGGTTTACCTCATTAGTTTCATTTGAAAAATATATCCCTCCAAAGATGTGGGCAAAGTATAGTAGAATTCTTTGTGCTTAACTACAAAGTAGAACAATGTAAATGTCTAACAAGAGGGAGAAGAATACACAAATCCTTGTACCTCATATACTGGAACTTATACAGTTGATAAAATCGCATTTTTTTTTTTTTTGTTACTGGGGTTTGAACTCAAGGCCTCATGCCCTTAGTTAGCTTTAGTTCCAGGTTGGCACTCTACTACTTTAGCCACACTACCACTTCTGAGCTTTTTCATGGTTAATTCTGCAATCCTCAGATCTCAGCCTCCTGAGTAGTCAGGACTATTAGGCCTGAGCCACTAATGCCTGTCTAAGAATCATATTTTGGAATACTACTTAATGACTTGGGAGGATGCTCAAGAAATATTACTAAAAGAAAAAGAAAAGCAGGATGTAAACTGCATGTGCATACTAGTCCTAACTGGGGGAAAAAAAGAGTTTTTTCATGCTTGGAAGGGCCTAAATCAAATGTTAGCATTTGCTAGCTGGATTGTTTAGTTATGGGTAATGTCATTTTTTCTTAATATTTTTTGTTTTTTTGTTATACTTTCTCCTAAATTCTCCTCAATGAGATGATATTTGTCACTTGCAAATCGGACGTTTTCTTGGAAAACTGTGTATTTTTAAATGATAGCAAAAGTAGAATGGGATTAGTTACATCTCTCCCTTCCTTCCAAGTGCAGTTTTCATGCAGAAAGTGTGCCTACCAATCCTGACAAGCTAAGCTTCCATGAGGAAAGGCAGTCAGTGGTGAAGCCTGTCCTGTTTCGCTTCCTTCCCATTTCAGTGCAGGTGTTGGAGCAACTGAGCCCACCTGTAGGGTATAAGTGTATGTGTATGTGGGGGGGTATATGTGTATGTGTGTGAGTGTGTGTGAGAATGAAATAGAGGGTCTTTGGGACTGAGATACACTTTCTTGCCTTTGAGTGATGGAGCTTTGACAACTCATTTTCATGGCGGCTACAACTTGTCCTGTGAATTGAGTAGTCCTGTTCTGTTGTAAGTAAACTAAGCACTGTGTTACACATGGAACTTCAGTATCTATGGCAGCACCCATACCTACCAGTATCTAGAAGCCCTGGGTTCTAAAACACAGGAATTCTCCTCTTGCATTCCACGTTTCTTTCAAATTTCCATATTGGGTATAATTTAAATGTGCTAAATGAAGCAGGAAGAAGCCAGTGGACAAAGCAGCACAACCACAAGAAAGGGAGATTAGGAGACAGCAACTACACAACGAAAGTCAAGTCCAAGTGGTCTCTGGAGTTAATGAGTAGGATGTGTCCCATTTTCCAACCTAACTTTTAAAATAATTAAACAAGTGAGAAAGAAACCAAATCCTAGTTCAGAAGCTCCTAGAGCTTTGGTCTTTATTGCTAATAAATTTCCACCAGCCTCACCACCCGCCTTGACAAAGTGTGGGAGAAGCCGGCTGATGATGAGAATGTGTGCTCGTTAGGGAAGGCACTTGCTTCACAAGACCCGCCCCAGACAATCTGATTGTGGATTTTATTGAAATAATTTTATAAACAAGTCTTTAGACAGGATTTAGATCTGATGAATTCTCCAAGCTCATTACTACCGTCAGGAAGAAATTTAAAGAGATAAAAATAAAAGTCTAGGATGAAAACAACATTTTCACCTTTAGGCAAAACAGCCTCTCCGGGCTTTAGATTTCTCCCTGTGTAAAACAAGGATAATGATATTTCTCTCTCAGCTCATCAGAAGAGCTAGTGCTAAATTCTAAGGAGTGTTCTTGGCAGTTGGGAAAGAAGATAACTCATAAACCTGATTATTTTTAATAGCCTGAAGAACATAACGGTGATAAATAGGTGCCTGATAAGTAGATGTCTGATCTCTCTTAAGACAGGGTAAAAACAATGTAAAAGAGAGACATACATATGGTGTAATAAATCAGCCGAGTATCTTGGTAATTCACCTGGCTTGAATTAGAAAGCTGTTCTCTTTCCAATATATTTTTTGCTATTGAGGGGCTTTCAGCCCAATGACATAGTCACCATAAAATAATTCAATATATTTGCTGCGGCTGCTACTACAGGATCAGAGTGACCTTAGAAGGAGACTTGCAGAGGAACACTTTATTGCTGTCACATAGTCCCAGGCAGCCTAGCTTCCCTACCTCTCAGCTAGTGGTCATGGGTCAGAAAGCAAAGGACTTTCAAATCCCTGTGGATCACGAGCAGCTCAAGCTTGAGAGGGATGTGCTTGCATTTTCAGATAATTTCACAGAGCCAAACCCAAAAGTCTACACAGAAGAATCACGTTTAAAATGTGTGAAAGAGCTGGATGTAGCTCGAGAATGATTGACATATCCCTTTATGAAGTTAGCGATTGCATCTTCTGATTCTACCCAGTTTCTTGTTTTCACATCCCACATAAATAGTAAGGAAAGACATGTGACTGGATAGCAGAGCTTCAGGTTCCTGTGATTAAATGGAACGGGTTCTTAGCACTGAGGCACAAAGACTTGGAGGTGAAAGGCAGAGATGAAAGGAGCCATAAAAACCAGTCTACCAATCTCATGCTGATTTGTGCTTCCCCTGAGCATACGGGGGTTCAGCTACTCCATGGACCCATCAAATGTCTCATAGAAAGAATTTAAAAGTTATGGGTTCCCTGGCTTGTTGGGGCACCAGGTCACCTGTTGTCAGACAGAGATGAGATGATTGGATAGCAATGAGTGAGAGAGGAAACATTCTGTGATGGACCTGAGGACAGCACCGATCTCTAAAGCTTTCCTGCCCATCTTCCTCCAGACCTACCCTCTGGGTGCTCACTCTTTCATGTGCTTTGGATTCTGCTTTTGTGATTATGTCATGGGTATAGGTAAGGACTCAAACCTGCATGTAGAGAGTGGGGCACCTTGTCCTGCCCTTACCCCATGGTCTCTCCTCGGACACCAGTAGGCTGGGACTGTTTAAGATAACAGCATCATTGAGTGTAAACGGCCCCCAAAGTGGAGCCAGAGGAACCTATGAGATCATTTGGAAAAGCTTGTGAATTCACTGCCATTTGCCTACTTGGCTTTGGATGAAAAGCAAATCTTAAAGCTGCTCAAAATGTGTCTGATTCATCTGTAACTGAGAATGAGACCAATCAGGGATAAGAAGTGAGTAAAATCCTTGTGATCGCAGAGCCAAGAGAGCCTATTTTAAAGCACTTAATGTATTTTTTTTCTTAAAGATATATACACCAACTGTAATTAAGCTCTCCTTTTTCCTTATGATCTTGGCAAGATGTGAAAAAAGAGATAGAGGGAGGGAGTCAACTTGCCAAGTGGATTTTTCTAAGCGTTCTCAGCCCTAATTAAAAGTCCTTTGTACAAGGCCAACCAGCAGTCAGCTTCCTAATTAGAGTTGAGCAAACTGCCTTGGTGAACTGTGGGTTTCGCTGAACCCAGGAATCGGGGGAGAAAGTCTGTCTCTCTCAAAGAAACACTTTTTTGAACTTTAAACACACCCATGTCCTGAAAGGCACATAATCACAAGCATAACTTCACATTCATTTTCTTTTCTTTTCTTCTTTGCCTTGAAATGGTTCAGCAGTGTCTTCATGGCATGGTTATCTCTGTTGTGTTTGTTGATGACAGCCTCATGATTAAATGATATCTTTTCATAAAACTTGTCTTCAGAGGTCTGGGGTTATGTGTATACTAAATGGTAGTAGTATGTGGTTTAAATCTAGATAAAGAAGAACATTCTGCCATTGACTGGATTTCCTCTGGAGTCTTGGTAATCACCATACCAAATAAGCACATAAGTGCTTACTATCTGCCAAATGTAGCTCTGAGATTCCATAAATACTCAACCACCATGAGGACCCCATGGAACAGTATCTGTTGTTTACTCCATTTCACCAGCTGGAAACTGAGCCATGGAGAAGCTAAGTAGCTGGCCCAAGGTACTTAGAAGGGATAAAGTCAAGGTTTGTTCTTGAGTCAAAGGACAGACCATCGACCTAGCACTAGTTTTCTAGGTGCTCTAGCTTTATCCTGATTATTAGGCAGGGTTTTCCAGATCTGCATTTCAAAAGAGACCGTCTGCATAGCAGGCCTTCAATAAAGAGATTATACCAGGATGTAAAACTAAAGAACACAGCTATTCTTCATCCCCAGAATTGTGGTAAAAGCAACAACAATGGCATTCTTGTCTCATCCCGTAAGAAACAAAGAGCCCCAAAGCCACAGCACCCAAGGGAGATGCCACAGAACATGATGCCCGCCCTAGGCTTACCTCATCTCATGCATAGCTCTCCATTTCTTGATTTTTTCCAGAAATCTAGACATTTGGAGACAAGGAGTACTCACAATTATATGATTTTCCACAATGCTTTTATATGGGTCAGATTCATGAGTGTAAAGAAATAAAGGCTTGGCTGGGTGTGGTGATTCAAGCCTGTAATATTAGCTTCTTGGGAGGTGGAGATTGGGTGAATCAAGGTTCAAAGCCAGCCCAGGAAAAAAAATGGAGATGCTATCTCAAACAATAATCTGGACATGGTAGTTTGTGGCTGTTATCTCAGATCCGTGGGAGGTGTGAATAGAAGGATCATTTGAACCCAGGAGTTTGTGAACAACATAGATTCCATCTTTTAAAAAAAATACACCCACAAATATAAATAACAACAAAGAAGCAAAAGGTACTTTATGGGGTTTTATTACTGCTTTGGTTTTAAACTAAAAATTATATATGTATCAGGAGTTTGATATTTGAGGACTGAGGTTTGAAGCCAGCCCAAGCATGAAAATTTGTGAGACTCTTGTCTTCAATTAACTTCCAAAAAGCCCTAAGTAGAGGCACAGCTCAAGTGTAGAGGGCTACCAACTTTGAGTGAAAAAGTTAAGGGACAGCATTCTGGCCTTGATTCAAGTGTCCCCCTCAAAAGGCACACACACACACACACACACACACACACACACAATTATTTTTTTTAACCAATCTTGTGGCTTGAACTCAGGGCCTGAGCACTGTCCTTGAGGTTCTTTTGCTCAAGGCTAGCACTCTACCACTTGAGCCACAGCACCACTTCTGGCTTTTTCTGTTTATGTGGTACTGAGCAATCACACTCAGGGCTTCATGTATGCTAGGCAAGCACTCTACCACTAAGCCATATTCCCAGAAACCCTCCCCTCTCCACATTCTATATGGGAATGCAGTAGTGTTCAGATCTTCAAGAGCTATGTGGCAGAGTTACCCACACTGCAAAGGAAATAATTTAGCCAGACACAGATGGGTCACACTTGTTATCCTAGGAACACAGGCTAATCCTACTCAGGAGGCTGAGATTCAGAGAAGAGGATGGAAGGTTGAGATCAGGCCTGGCAGAAAAATCCTTGAGACTTCATCTCCAATTAACCAGCAAAAAAGCTAGGCTGGAGGTATGGCTCAAGTAGTAGAGCACAACCTAGCAAGCTAGTTGAGCAGGTACAAGGCCTTGACTTCAAATCCCAGTACTGACAAAAAATAAATTAGAAATACTTTAGTGTATTCAGGATGGTTCAGGCATCTTAAAGGACTCATTTACAGAAGGTCCTGCACAGTTATAGGATGACAGCATTGGGGCAATGAAAGAATGAGAAAGTCTCAGACACCATCAGACGTGGGGAAATAAGAAAATCAAGATGAAAGTGAAAACTAAGGGAAGAGACATCAGACAAAGGCCTTGCTTCCTATTGCCACTGGAAATTTATATAGTTCTTATGAGAAACAGAATTTAAAAAGAAAGTTCTGTGGGAATAGAGGAAGGAAGATGTGTTCTAACACTTGGTCTGTTTTTCCCTCCATGGCTGAGGAGCTCTGTGCCCTGGATAACAAACTGGTGTTGGTAGCAGTGTCTTTAGGAGGTGCTCAGATACGGCTACCACATCTGCTCACACATTTCAGCAGGAGGGGTGCAAAAGAAAGAAACCCAGAGATCTGTGCACTTTTCATATCTTCTTACTCATTTGCCTCCATCCCTCACATGTCTATAGATTGGAGTGCATTTTTTCCCATCCTGCTTCTCTCTAGTAGTTGGGATGTAGGTGGTCCTCAGTGTTGTTTGCAGATGGAAAGAGGTTCATAATATCAGTCCACCTGGATAATGCACATTCACAGAATGAATGAAGTCCCCTTGACATGCCCAGTCACAGGCTCACATGTTTACGTTCTGAAAAACCAAGCCAACAAGGTAGAAAGATTGAGATATTAATAGCAGGTCCTGTAAGACCTTCCAGAGGAAAAAAATTAAAAGGAAAATAAAATGTTTGAGAATGATGAACAATTTACTTTTGGAATGGTAAGTTAGAACAAGAAGGTGGAAAATCCAGTGTTCAGGGTACATCTGTTTCTGCTCACAGGTCAAAGTTTGAGTCTCTGGCCTTGGTGGAAGTCACTGGAAACAAGTCTAAAGAGTGAGCTGGAACACAACAATCTTACCTGAAAAGAGGTAATGCATTTCCGCTCATGTGAGTATAGGGATATGTGATTTTTTTTCTGCCCTCGGGCAGTATGTGAAGATATATAATCAAATGATCTAAGTTACAGAAAAATGTAGTTATCTGATTAAAAGAAGAGGTAGCATTCATAGCCAGAGACTGATGAGATTTTGAGATTACTTTGTGCTGTTTTTTTCCCTTCCCCCGTTGAAATATTTTTCAAAGCTATGATCAAATACCAATCAAAACAGAAAGATACCATGCTATATCTCTCTCCTCTGTTTGTCTTAACAGTCAGTAATTACTCAGGCTATTTGCTAGTTGTTCTTCTCATTTCCTCATTGACAACCTGAAATTGTTTTTCCTAAGTTAGCACATCAGATGACTTCATTTTCTGTAAGTTCCCATGGATTGTTTTTATAACAGCCAATGGTTTTGTGAAGTAGCACGGCCACACTGCTTCTCTTTGGAGAAGGATGTTAGAGTGTGTGGTACAGGTCAGTTTTACTTCCTGTGCCTCTATCTTCACCAGGAGAGACAGGAACATTTTCCAAGCAATTCTCCCATCCAGCACAGCAGGAATGAAAGTGGGGCGACCATTCTCAGTGCTGGAATATTTGCGTTGGAACAGAGACACTCATTTTTCAAAGCAACACGGGAGTAGAACTATTCCAAAACTTCTTTTGAGGGTAGAGAGATGAAACTACTGTTGGAGCAAAGAGACTGAAAGCAGTGTTTTAATACGAAGTCCTGGAAGTCCTTTGGGCTCTGTCCCTCTGCTTTTTCTAGTATTGATCAAAGGCTGAGATCAATGGTGAATGTCTTTCCTCAGAATAGTCAAGATTCATTGAGGACTTGCTATGTCTATGCACTAAGCACAGTGCTAAGTGTTTGGGTTATCTTTGCTCTTTAACAATAATGATTTCTTTGTGTATACTGAGGCTTGTACTCAGGGCTTCATACTCTTGTTTGTTTGTTTGTTTGTTTTTGCTCAAGGCTGTGCTCTCTACCGTTTAAACCACACCTCTACTTCTAGCTACTTGCTAGTTAATTGACGATGAGAGGGTCATTGATTTTTTCTGGACAGGCTAGCTTACAACTGAAATTTTTAGATTTCAGCCTCCTGAATAGCTAGGATTACAGGTATAAGCCACCAGCACTGGGTTTTAGCAATGATCTTTTTTTAAAAAAAAATAAGGTTTTTATTGTAAAATACTGTACAGAGGGGTAACAGTTATGTTAGCAAAGTAATGAGTACATTTCCTATCAAGCTTTGTTGTCTCCTCCTTTGTTTTTCCCCTACCATCCCTTCCCTCCCACCTCCACAATTACACCCCTGCCCACCCCCTGCCTAAATT
The DNA here is from genome assembly GCF_000151885.1 of Dipodomys ordii. Lineage (NCBI taxonomy): Eukaryota > Metazoa > Chordata > Mammalia > Rodentia > Heteromyidae > Dipodomys > Dipodomys ordii. The sequence continues at coordinate 15,838,999 of NW_012267248.1, read as the reverse complement.
GTAAAGTTCGTTTTTCAACATAATGTCTTGTACATCTCATTATTACAATGGGTCAACCTGTATCCCTATTTAAACATTTTGTTTTTTCCCTTCCCTTCCCTAAATTATACCAACAAAAAATATGGTGAAAACAGGGGTTATAACATGCTTTTGACATTTTCTACTTGTCCCAGGCATATAGTAGTTATTGCAAATAAGGGAAATCATGGGACCTATGTTTCTTTGGGCCTGGCTTACTTCACTTAATATAAGCTTTTCCAAGTCTTTCCATTTCCTAACAAAAGGGGCAATGTCATTCTTTCTGATGGATGCATAGATTCCATTGTGTATATATACCACATTTTCTTGATCCATTCATCTACTGAGGGGCATCTGGGTTGGTTCCATATCTTAGCTATGGTAAATAATGCTGCA